>NC_136464.1:4364938-4860018 GCF_902686455.1 Sciurus vulgaris
TCCTCTGCAAACGGTTTCGTTTGGCCTTAAGCAGACTTGGATTCTGGTCTGAGTGAAGCAGTTCCCGTGCTGTGTGACTGAAGACTTATGACTGGACCTATCAGCTTCCGTTCCTTCATTGTGTATTGGAGGTGATCGAATAGCATCAAGACTCCTTGCAATAATTAGAAGTGACAAACACAAGGAGGTGCCCAGCACACTTCTGGGAATACGGCAGTTGCTCTGAAACTTAGCTAACACAACAGCTGATCGCCAAGGTGCCCTTGCTCGCCCCCATGAATCAGCCCCTCTAGGCCATGCTGTCCTTGTTACTGCCAAGGACCACGCAATGGCACCCATGCCCCCTTTCCTTTGCCAGATGCTTGACACAGTTGGGCTGAAGGTACTCTGAGGCCGGGAGTTCCTTGGCCTGACCCTGTGTAACCTGCTGTAGGAAGGTAAAAAGAGAAGAGAGGTCCTTGGGGGTTTGAGCCACACAGAGTCAATTCACAGATGGGACCATGCTTATCAAAGGCCCTCCATCAACTCTGCTGGCCTCAGAGGATGAACAGGGAGGTGGGTGTTGCTGCTCTGTGTTGGTAGCAATATATAAAAAAAAAAAAATCACTTCTCCGCACAGGGTCCATGTCTTAAAAAAGCATAGACTGCTAGAGATAAAGTATCATCCAGACGAGCAGAGGATGGGATGCGCGGGGCGAGCTCCTGGGGGCCCAGCACAGTCCCAGCACACAGGATGCTCGGAACCTAAAGGGGGTCACTTCCCTAGATGCAAGACACAAACATATTTGGCAAGAAACATCTAAAAGTTATCAAATAAAAAATAACATTGTGGAAAATGAGAAACATTTTTCCTGTTCTATTAACGTCAGTGACTTGAGTACTTGAGTACCTGGGATATTGCAGCTGCTCAGAATTCCATTCTGTTCCTATCCGTCACAGGTATTTTGGCAGAACCATCGTTAACCAAGCTCATCTTCAAAATACCCTGGGTCAGAGTCAGTCTTTGTTCCCACATGGGAAATTTCCGCTTTCATCAAAGGTTGTCAGCAGCTCAAGGGTCCATTCTCACACGGCAGGGTTTCAATTAAATTTGGCCTGGAATGAGACCCCATCTTCTTCTTGATTTTCTTAGGATCGTGATAAAACTCTAACCCAGCAATATCTAATAGAACTTTTCTGCAATGATGGAAACGGTCTATATCTGGCTTCCCAGGATGGTAGCCACTCACCGTCTGCTGAGCACATGAAATGTTGCCAGTGTGACTGAGGAAAAATGGATTTTAAATTTTATGTCCATTGATTTAAATTTATGCAGCCACGTGTGGCTAATAGCTATAGTATTGGACATGATGGAGGTTACCAAAGCCACCGTAACCCACATTAGGAATGGTAACCAGAGGGCCTCGGATTTTTAACCAGTGCTGAGGCAAGAGTAGTGGTTATACGTGAAGTCGCAATCTCCATCTAACTGGGTGGCCACCGCCATAGGTGACTCCCTACAATGAGGGTGGTTGCCTTTGCAACTATCCACCTCATATAGTGTTGCCCAAGAGTAGGCAGCTGATGACCAGGGAAAGAAAAAGTCTTAAATTCCAACACATACACATGCTTTGTCCACCATGTTGAAAAGTAGGCGGTATTTTAGATGAACATGATGGTACAGTCCACATCTTTAGACATTCTAAACCAAACACAGGGTACCGTTATCCTCAAATGAAAAGCAACAAATACAACAAAGTTTCATAACAAATTAAATGCACTAAGACTATTTTCACGATTTAAAAAAAAAATCAGAGAAAATGAAATGTGAATTCTGAATATAAAAGAGCCAACATTTGCAATTCCACAAAAACATTTCAATATGAATGCATGATTCCCAGTGGTACCCAGTCTCCCAAGGGTTTAGGTCCATTTTTTTCCCCCCACTGAAAATCCCATAATAGCTTCCAATGAATGAACAGTGGGGGAGGGAGTGTGATACATGCCAACATGTTTTCCTACCATCTAGGAGAATTCTGGCACGGAAATGGAAGCAAAATAGCTCAGCCTTCTCCAGTAAACCTCAGAAAAGTTGCAGAGAACACGCAGCTACAGTCTGTTAGTCCAATGGTTAGAATGGGGTGTGAGTGGCTTGTTTGGAGTGCTTTGGAAGGAACGTCCCTCTTCTTGGTGGCCCTTCCAGCTCCTCAACCCTAGAATGTCCCCTGCAGGGCCTGGGGAAGAGGGGAAGAGGTGGCTAGGGCTAGCGGCTGACAGCTCAGTGCAATTCCACTCCCCTGCTGGGAAAGCCCACCCCAAAGCCAGTTCAGAGCGCATGACTGACCCAGATGAGGGCAGCCCTGGGGAGCCCCGAGTACCACCTGCCTATTATTGCAGTTGTGGGCTCAGAATTCAAGCTGAAAAGCCCAGATACCAATGCAACTGGAGCAATTCCACACAAAACACAAGTTCTGCCTTGCACCAAACTTTAATCTTTTCCCCTAGGCATCTACTCAAGCAGCATTATTTCATTTAATTTTTTTTTTTTTTTTACTATTAATATTCTGCCCTCGATGTGCTGCAAAGCAACTTCATGCAAAGAAAGAATGGACTTACCAGGAGGACTCATTTGTCTTCAGCACCTGGGCTGTTTTAAATTAGAGAGCACCCAGAGAGGGAGCCAGTGCTATTTTAATCATTCCAATGTGTCCAGTGCGGGAGATGAACTCAAAAGGTGAATATTAAAAGTAGTTGTGGAATTCAGTCATTTCACGAATGAGCACGTAATAGCCAAAGGCAAAACCGGAAGGCAACTTCACTTCCAATCAGTGTTCCCATTTTATTGAAACCAGATTGGAATTCCTGGAAGGAAGCCCACAGATCACATCTTTAATACTCATTTTCATATACTCCAGTAAAACTGTCAGGGTGAATCAGTTGCTGAAGAAGCTTTCCTGTATAATTTACAGATGTGCCTCCCTGTGGCCCGTTATTTAGACCTGAAACAGAAATATGTTTCTGATCAAGCTCAGAGACTTCCTCTCACCTGCCCAGGTTTGCTTGGCTTTAATTTGTCGATTAATGGTGGCCTTTGCACACTGCACTGACCCACCATGCCGGGGACATTAATCCCCACACACACAGCACCGGCCACGGGACGCTCACCACCGACTTGGTTTCTCAGGGGAGACCGTGCCTAGAGCCCCCAACCAAGAGGAAAATCATGGTGGCTGGGTCAGGGAGGCCCTCTGAAGGGATTCTGGAGTGAGTGGCCCTGGGCCGCAGAGCCCCTTCCTCAGCCCCACGGGAGAGAATAACCAGTGAA
Source organism: Sciurus vulgaris (assembly GCF_902686455.1). Classification (NCBI taxonomy): domain Eukaryota; kingdom Metazoa; phylum Chordata; class Mammalia; order Rodentia; family Sciuridae; genus Sciurus; species Sciurus vulgaris. The sequence goes on from NC_136464.1 coordinate 4,368,243, forward strand.
GTGCCATCAGAGGGGACAGGAGGGGCCTGACATGCACCCGGCCCCCTCTCCTCAGGAGCAGGTCAAATCCAACTTGGTTTGACTCCAGCCACTCCTGATTTTTCTCCTTCTTTCATTTTTGGTTTGGTTCTGTTCATTTTCAGAAAATCCCTTCTCCACTCTGGGTTGGTCTAGCCTCCAAATCCAGACTGTGGGGCTCACGGGGAGGACGAGCGGGTTCTGACTGCCTGTGTGTCTTCCTTTCTCCTGAGATTCTGCTGTTTTAAGAAGCAAGGCTGGAGCACTGGTATGGCAGGAGAGGTGGTCAGGGAGGCAGGATCGGGTGCTCCCTGGGGTCAGCGGCCGGTGCCGCGGGGCTGGCACTGAGCCAGAAGTGCACCCTTGCCGCCCAGCCCCAGCCTCTGGCCCCACCCTCCTTGCTAAGGGGTCTGGCTATGGACCAGGCGACTAACTAAGCTGAAGGACTTGGGCCTAAAAGGACAGAGGATCCCGCGTCGCACACCATTGCCTTTAGGCCTTATTTTAAAAGACAGGAGACCCCAAATGAAATGAAAATGTTTCTAAAACCAGAAAGCCTTGGAGATCATCACTGAGGCCCTGTGCTCTCCTCCAGAGTCACCCGGCACAGGGGTGGCAGTAGGCTCTGTGGGGTTTAAATCCCCGTGGCCTCTCAACCTCAGGCACACTATGTCCTCAGGTGCCTCCATGTATGGACCTGAGAAGTGGAACCGGTGGTGGAGCCACCTTGACTCCTGGGGAGAAGTGGAAAGGCAGTGCGGCTGCCCGCTGGCTACCAGGGCAGCTCTCACCTTACAGCAGGGTCCTTCTGGGAGAATTGCTGTGAGCCTCCCACAGGGCTGCCTGAAACATGGCCGCCCTGGGCTTGCAAGCCTGTGCAGGTGTGCAGACAGCAGGCCCGAGGCTCGACGTGAGGACGGCAGGAGAGGGAGGAGGCCAGGGGGCCAGAGGACGGCAGCTTCCCCACGGCACCGTCGCCTGTACAGAGGAGTGGAATTTTCCACCACCACCCAAGGACTCTCTGCTGACTGCCCCCCACACAAACATACACACACACACAAACACACACACACATACACACACACACACACACACACACACACATGAGAAGCCACAGTATCAGGGTGAGTGCTAAAAGAAAAAGCCCTGGTCTAGACAAACACTGTCCACCTTCATCCTCCGACAGAAGGGCGTGGGCAGAGTGTGCGCATCCAGGCCTGTATGAGACCCAGCAGTGTCTGCGCTGCTCCTGGGACTGCAGCAGGGCAGCAGGTGAAACCCACACCAGGTGGGCGCACCCAGCAGGCGTCAGGCACGGGTAAGCTTGGGCTGGGCTAGCAAAGACCAGAGGCTCCCAGGCACTCACGGGGCACGTCTCTGATAGTCCCTGGAAGTGCAGCCTTCACACCTGCCCTCTGGACAGGTGACGGTGCCGTGGGGCAGCTGCCATCCTCTGGCCCCCTGGCCTGTTCCCTCTCCCGCCATCCTCACATCGAGCCTCGGGCCTGCTCTCTGCACACCGCACAGGCTTGCAAGCCCACTTGGCACCTGTCCCTCAGGATCTTGTTTTATTTTATCCTTTGCTTTTGAAGGAGCCACCATCTAAGCTGGAAAGTGCTGATGGATGCAGAAGCCACGCCTGGTGTGTGCGCCACGCACCTGCCCCACGTGGAGGAGAGCTGGGCGCCTCTGGGCCTCACCCAGGGCCCAGTGGTGAGTGGTGAGTCAGTGTGCCTTCCTGCCTCCACAGCGAGCTGGCTGGGGCTGAAGGCGGGACGCGCCTGCTGGTTCCCCTGAGGACAAGCCCGCCTCCCGCTTCCTGCCGCCCTCCCAGTCGCCTTGCCCAGCACCCAGGGCCATGAGGGCGCCTCCTCAGCTGACAGGGCAGGAGGAACCCTCCTGAAGGCGGCCGGCCAGGGGAACAGCGGCGGGGAGTGCGGCCGCCCTTAAACTCTGATACTCCCAGAGGCCCGCGGGAGGCTCACGTGCACGCTGGCACCAGCGGTGCATGGCACCCACACAGGACCACACGCTCCCGGGGCGCTCCCTTGGGGGCTCTGCGCTCAGCATGATCACCCTCGGGCCTCCTCTCAGTCAGACATTCACCCGCCCGTTTCAAAAGTCATGGGAGCTTCGCTCTTAGAGAGGACTCGGTCATGTCTGCATCAGAAGAGGGAAACAGCCACGAAGCCCACTGGGACAAGCGGGGGCACCACAGGGAGAGCTGCCCTGTGCAGCACGGAAGCTGGAGCTCCTGGACGACCAGGAGGGACATTGGAGCTAGTTTGCTGAAGGTGCTCACCTCTGAGAAATCCTCCTGCCAAGTCCCCATGACAGCAGCCCAGGCCGCTGCAAGTGCTTCACTGTGCACTGGGTATTGAGGCCGAGCCTGATGGCAGATGTGACCCCAAGGGAGGTGAAGGCCTAGGAGGTCACAGAGAGAACAAATTCAGCTAGCACAATCCCAACATTCAAATTCCCAGTAAGGACACAGTGTCTCCTCTTACCCTTATGCTGAGGTTAAATGACTGACACCAGACTCTTCCCTGAGAACAGACCCCATGAACAGAGGCCGCCCCGGCAGCTGGCCTTCGGAGGAATACAGAGGCGCTCCTGGCAGTGAGCACCCCGGACCTGGATTTACACGACCGTGCTAAGTGCTCACGCTGCCCTTAGGGGGAGTGTCAGAGCCTCGGTTACAGGGGGAGAACCAAAGCCCAGGGATGGGTGAGGCCCCCAGGCTGCACCCAGGGCTCGCTGCACAGCCTCACTAGAAGCCCCGAGTCAACTCTGCATTCAGCACTCGCCTGGCTCCTGAGCCTGACCTCTGTCCTTCTGCCCTGGAGGGGTCCAGGAAGCCCAGACTGCAAGACATGGTCCCCACCTCCAGGAGGGCAGTGTGCTCCTGCACTAGGATCAGATGGAGTGCCATCCTAGGTGGGCAGACTCTCCATAGGTGGGTACCTGTGCCGGTGCTGCCTCTTCTCTTCCTGCAGCCTGACCAAGGAGCTGGGAAGCAGCCTTCCCAGAGCCATCTGCCAGCAGGCGGTAAGGTCACAGAGAAGCTTCCGCAGAGGAAGGACAGGCACCCTTGAAAAGACTCAACAGGAGCTTTCTGGGTCCACTAAATTCGGCCACCCAGAGGGAAACTGGATTTCTCCTGTTTGTAGGTGTTCTGGAAGATCAACAGACTGTTTCCAGAACTCTCTGCAAGGGTCTCCAGTGGGGGCCAAGGTGGGTCGGGGCAGTCACATGTAGCAGGACCCCAGAGAAGCAATAATGCAGTGCTCACGACCTCGGAGGTTTACAGATTTATCAGAGCAGAGGGGTTCTTCAGCTACAAGACAAAAACACGGTGGGCACGCGTGCTCATGAGTGTGGCTGCGTAGGCGTGGGGTGTGGGCTGTGGTGTGGCTGAGAGGTCAGAACGGAAGGCTAGGAACAGGCAAGGCAGCACAGGGCTCCCTGGCGTGGCCTGCTGCTTGGTGGAGTCTCACCTGCCAGGAGTCACGCAGGTCTGGGGATGCTGGTCCTCGTCTGGAAGGCGGAAACTCCCCTAAGCCCCAGGGACGTGTGTGCCTGGGAAGACCCTGGCTGCTCACCGCCATAGCCTGGCCCGTCACTCCCCATTCCCAAGAAACCCCCAAGAATGCGCGTCCACGCTGGTAAGGACGAGCGCCATCAGTGGACAAGCAATATTTCACAGCTACATCTTAATTGCCAAAAAAGTTCATTTTTGAGGCAAAGTTTTTTTTTTTTATCTTTATTTTTAGGCCCTTAACATAATGACTGAATGGCTAATATGAAATGGATGCATTTTTAAAAGACTTCTTTGAAAAGCCATTCAAAGCTGAACCCGCGCAGAGGAGCACAGGGCTGGAGGGGGCGCGGAGCTGGCAGAGGGCCGCCCGCCGTGCCAGCCCGCGTCCTGACAGAACAACGTTGCCGGAGAGGTGAAGGATGACTGTAGCGTCCTGGAAGCCCTGGAGCAGGTGTTCCTCGTCCTCGCTTGCAGTGGAGCGTGGCCCCGGCTCAGCCAGCCGCAGCCAGCGCCTGGCAGCCCGGCACGTACCTGCGCGCAGAGAGGCGCTAATGATAATGGATGCGGGCCGATTACCAGCCCGTTTGGAATGGCGCTCCGCAGCCTGGCTGGGGGCACGAGTCAGTGGCTCTCACAGGGGGCAGGCGTGTTAGGGTCCCGGGGCCTCTGGGCTGCCCCTCAGTGCCCGTGTCCAGGGCTGGGGTGAGTCGTGGCTCTCTGAGAGAAGGCAGGAATGTTGGCTCTGTGTCCCTGCTGGACTCACCGGTGCCTGGAGTGACATCAATCCCTATTTAATATCACACAAGGACATGTGGCTTGCTGCCTGCTCCCGCCTTCAGGAGAGCCGCTGGGAGGGCAGCCTTCTTTGCTGGGCTCCTCACAGGCCTGGCCTGCGTGGTTGCCCCTCCTCTCTGGTCTTCTTGCACTGGGCTGCTCAGTCCTCTGCACTGCTAGTGCCCTTGTGGACATAATATGGCTGAGTGGCCTGCCTGTGGCAACTCACAGCTCCATCCCTTGCTAGCTCGGCCTCCTGGGTCCCGTTCCAGAACTCTGCCTCAGCCTCCTCAGCTGTGGGATGCGGGAGGATGGTGTCCCTCCCCACCCAAGGCTTCTGCCCTGGGTGGAGCTAAGCGAGTTAGGGTGGAGGCTTTTAGCAGGGCATCCAGCGGCCTGGTCAGTAGACGTCAGTCCAAACTCCACACCCACAGAGCGAGGTATCCTAGCTGCTGTCACGACGGGCGTCACGGGTGCCAGGCCTCCTCCGAAAGCCCCTTTCCAGTGATAGAGGTAGCCTCATGACAGATCAGGACCTCAGAGCCCCACAGAGGCTCGTGGCCTCAGAAGTGGACAGAGTCTGGAGGGGCCAGGAGGGCCCTCAGAGCGTCTCCAGGGAACAGCCACTGGACTAGAAGAGAACGGAAGCTGCTGTTTCAGATGAGGACGGGGCCACCACAAGGAGAGCTCAGCTCACAGGCTCAGCAGGGCAAAGTCGGACCCAGGCAGGTGGCCATGCAGGCGGGAGCGTCTCCACCCAGCACCCGGGGAACTGAGCGGGGGGCCTCGAAGTCCCTCCCAGGGCAGCTCCCAGCCCCCTTCAGGTTGCTCCCACCTCCCCACCTACTCTGGTCTCTGGGTTGAGGAACACTGTGCCTTCCAGACATTGGTGGTTGGGGAAGAAACGAATCACTAAGGGATATGCATGGGAGCCTGGCAGGGGTACCGGTGGCTGCAGCCGTGGGTGATGGGGACATGATCTACTGATATTGTTTTTATGTGAATAAACTGGTCTGGACAGATGCACCTTCTTTGAGAACATTCCACTTGTTAATAATGAAGCAACGTTTTGGTATTAGGGTTTGGATATGAGGTATCCCCCAAAAGCTCCAGTGTTGATGCAGGAATGTTCGGAGCTGAAGCGATTGAACTGGGAGAACTGTAACCTGGTCGACCCACCCTAGTCTGAATGGCTGGGCAGTAACTGTGGGCAGGTGGGGGCGTGGCTGGTCGGGAAGGGTCACTGGGGCCATGCCCTGGAAGGGGCATCTTCCCTGAGGTCCCTTCTCCCTCTCTCTCTCTGTTTCCTGACCCCTGCTGGGCAGCTTTCCTCGGCTGGGTCCCTTCCCATGATGCGCTGCCTCACCTTGGACTCAGAGCAATGACGCTGGCCATCTGTAGACTGTGATCTCTGAACTTGTGAGTCCCAAATAGACTCTTCCTCCCCTAAGTAGTTCTTGCTGGGTTTCTTGATCACAGTGAGGCAAAGCTGACTAAAACACTAGGGGTCCTTAGAGATGTCCGTCAGCTTTCAGTCATTACCTCACGTGCAGTCACTGTGGGAGGGGCAGGGGCAACACTGGTTATACCCTCCCAACCCGGGAGCAGCAGTTTGCTCAAAGTCCGGTGAGTTATGAGGATGCCAAATCCCCTAACTGGTGCAGAGGAATCTCATCTCCCTCAGGGCCCAACATCCTCAGAAAGAACAAATCACTTTCCAAAAGGATTCAGCTCCGGATAACTTGGGAAGGCTGCTCTCTGGCAGGAGATGCGTTCAAGTTGCTCTGAACCAGAAGCAACACGATCAAGAAGTGGGAGTGCAGGTGAGGAGGGACCTGAGAGCTGTCAAAAGTAATGAGGAAAGCAAGCGACTTAGAAGTGAACCAGGACTGAGCCCGGCTCCAGGTCGCAGAGCCACACAGACCCAGGACCGGGGACTGAGCAGCCCTGCCGGAGAAACACCAGCCCTCTTCCCCACCTGAGGCAGCCACAGGCACCGAGAGGCCTAGTGACCAGCAATGCCTGCCTCTGAGAGACTGTCACCCACCTGCAGGTCCCCCTGCCCATCCTACCCTCACCAGGTTCCCAAGCCAGAGCTCTCCTGGACCTTGACATTCTGCACCTGGCCAGACCTGCACGGTGTCCAGGAGTATGGCAGTGCCCAGGGTTCCAGGAACTCGCCCCCACCGTGCGTGGTATGTCGATACCCAATATGGGAGGATTCAACTTCTTAATTTATAGCTGCAGCAACAACATTCCCATGGTGGCCAGAGCATAGTCCCCTCCTCCTCTAGTCTGGGGTCTCCAGGTTCTATACTGGGAATTCAACAACTGGCTCAGAAAGTGAGGGGTGGTTTATGGGGCCTCTCTAAGGGAACAATGTTATTACCGTAAGTTAGGGGACAGGAGAAATAAAGATGGCGGGTTGAGCCCACAAAACTCTAAGCAGAAAAATAGACCTGTCCTCCTCTATTTGCCAAACTGTTATTATTTCTGTTGTTGTTTTATGGACTTTTTCATAGAAAACATTATAGTATTGTCATTAACAAGATTGAGAGTATAATTACGTACAACTGGTCATAGACTCAGACACCAGAGCCTCACCAGGTCGCCATGCTTCGAGCTACTGAATGACGCAAGTCCCAGCCCCGCCCGCTGATGTTACCTGTGCCTATTGCTCACTGAGGTCCTCCAGCCCAAGGTTACAGGGCAGCAGAGCCCAGAGAACTCGTTGGGTCTCTGCTATTCTGAGTTTGTGCTTGACCTTGACAACACAAGGTTATCCCTGGAGCCCAGATGAGTCTCTGGTTCCCCAGCCACCCCATGTTGGGGGCTCTCCCAGTGAAGAGAGCAGAGCTGTCCTCCCTGGGCATGCAGAACAAACAGGGCCATGGTTCCCCCCAGCCCCGTCTTCCATCCTGTTGCAGACAGCAGACAGCCAGAGGGGAGGGAAAGTCTAGAAGTCTGCCTGCTTTCTGCAGTCTCCTCTCTGCACGCCCTCCTCAGTGCGTGCCAGGGATGCTCACGGGGCCTGTGGGCCCCTGGGTCCACCTCTTGAAGATGACTGGTAAGGTGAGGATATGGAGCCCAAAGAGCTCACCTAGTTGTCCAAGGCCATGGAGCCAAGCATGGCCCATCAGAGGGGTTCATGTACAACGTCAAGCTCCAAAACTTGGAGCCAGGTCAGGCTATCATTACACAAGGACCTTCAGGGTAAGAAGTTTCCAAACTCCCTTCCCTACACCAAGTCCTCCCCTAATGCAGGAACGACCTCCACACCAACCTAGCCCGTGGGGCCAGCCTGACCCAAGATAGCAAAGTGATGCCTTCTTGGCCTTTGATTTGGAAGATGGATGCCAAGTAGGCCAGCAGATGTGAATCCCTCCTCTGAGTGCAAGGGTGCAAGGCCGGTGAGCGCAGCCAGCCTTCATGCCTCACCTCGACAGGTTGTATTCCAACACCACAGCAGAGGCAGCGAGTACCTGGAGACTGGATGTGGGGGTTTCCCAGCTCAGAGGACAAAACTGCATTTCCTCTAATTCTCTTGCTCTCCCTGAAGCAGCCAGGAAGAAAAGTAAATTAGGGTTGCTAGCACCATTCATCCGTGAGATGACTAAATAATAACTATGTGAAGAACAAAGGGATTTTGTGCAAAACGTAGCTTGCAGTTGGTTGGTTCAGAGACTCTGGCTGCACTACCCCAGCAGCGTGAGTTTTGCAGGTGGACATGGGAGAGCCTGCCTTCCTCTCTGGGGCATAAGCTAGAGCCAGCTCTACAAGGGAAATGCCAGGGGGTGTTTCTGTGGACAGCAAGGGAAGAATGGGGCTCCAGGGACAGCCAGGCACCGGAGATGGACATTATGGACTCCGGCTGACCCTCAGCCAGAATGGATCAAGGTCTGGTTTGGTCCCTCTGAGGAGCTTTGGGCCTGTGACCTGGGATCCCACTGGCCCTGTGGGGCCTTGTCCTTGGGGAACAGGAGGAGATACTCTATTATGAGAAATTTCTGGGCTGCCCAACAGGACCACTGCACCAGGACCTGCGGGTACCCAGAGGGGCACCTGGGGCTATGGGGGCCATAAACAAAGCCATGCCTTGTATGGATGACCTGTTGGTGGGCCGTGAGCCCTGCCTGTCCACTCCTAGGTGCTGTAGAAGGCCTCTGGCAAGGAGAGGTGGGTGTCACCTCCACCCCGATGTCCTGACGCTGAGCGTCCTGCGGTGTTGAGCACTGGAGCTCGAGTTCCTGCCCCCGTGGTCCCCTCTGTGGCCTTGGGCAGGTGACTCAGCCTCTTAATACATCTGTTCTAGTCAACAAAGCAGGCTGAGAGCGGAAGGACCAGCGCCACCGTGAGGGTCACAGATGGCGACAGACGTGAGCAGGCCATAGGACACTGCCGCAGGTGTCACCATGGCACCATCCACGGTGACTGCGGAGAACCACGGACCAATACCACTCTCGGATTTCTCCTTTCTGGTCTCAGGAAGCACCACCGTCTCCATCGGGGCCACGGACGAGGACGTTTCTATAGAATCGGTATGCGACGCCTTATGTGAGGGACCCTGGAGAGTCAGCCAGCAGGTTCCCACAGCCAACACGAGGTTTCCTGTCGGGCTCAGCGCTGTGCTGGGTGCTGGACGTACAGTGCAGAAACAGCACGGGCCTGGCCTGCTTCCGTTTTGGAGGGCAGACGCTGGAGAAGCATTGCCAAGGAGTGGCCCAGTGGGCGAGTGTCATGACCCAGATGGGTTGTGCCTACCGAGAATCCTCCTCGTGTTCATGGAAGCCCCAACGCTTGGGCCCCCCACCACCCAGGCTGGGAGGAAGAGGCCAGGAGGGCAGGAGCCACCGAAGAACACGTCCTTCCCGTCTGAGGCCAGCAGTGGAAACTCACTGAGGTCTCTTTTTGACCTGCTCCGTGTTCACAAAGTGGGTATTTGTCAGTAACCCACACTCCGGCATGCCAAGCAGCAGAAGCCAAGCAGGCCCGCTTCCGAATCTGCTGCCTGCTGCCCTCAGGAGCCTGCCTCAGCCAGCCGTCTGCAAACAAGGGATCGCACCCTGGCACAGCGAGGACCCCACAGCGATCTGGGCTCTGATCCTCAATGAAGCTTGCCGTCCGAACGCAGTGTTGAGTGCAGTTATAATGGAGCATGGCTAACTCAGTGGCAAGTACCCCGCAGAAGGAGAGAGACGCCCGGGTTAATGAGGTTCACAGCGCACGATGGGCAGCGCCCTCACAGAGGGCACTCGCCGCCTCCGAGGCCACTCCAGCGCTGCCCGATTGCTGCACCCACCCCTCCCCAGCCCTCCCTGCCTTGGCCACATAACTATGCATTTTTCGTTAATTAATAAAAAAGAATCCTTTTCTAAACCACAAATGTATCACTGCAGGAGATTTCACTTCATGGCTGTGACTGGCGTATTCTGGCAGGTACCAATTAGATGATGCTAAGTCAGGGCGAGGGTTCTAACGAAGAGGGGGAGGCGGGGACCAGGGTGGGGGAGCCAGAGAGAGGCAGCAGTGCGTCTTGCTAACTCACCTCCCTCCTCGCCCCGCAGCTGCTGTGAGGGCTGGTGGATGGATTCCCTGGGGCCATGGCTGAGTGCAGCAGTCATGGCCCCAGGGAATGAACTAGAAATTACCTTGTAGGCCACAGCCTCCTCTGACGGGGAGGGACCGGTGACAGAACAGACCTTTGCCTCCTCTGGTTCTCTGGTTTGCACTTGGAGATCTTGATTCGCTGGTTACACAGGTCCCTAGCTGTGACTTCAGCAGCAAAAGGAGAGAACAGGACTTGGGTCCATGGTCCTGTGTGGCTGAGCCAGCCAAGGGCCCAAGGACCCTCATCCCCCAGCTGCAAGGGCCAACCGCAAGGGGCAACCTCTGTCAGGGGCAGAGGTCACCTGAGGTGACACAGAACCATGTCTGCAGTGGCCACCAGAGGAACAAAACTGGCTCCATCACAAAAACCGGGGGACACCCAGCCCCCTGCAGAGGACGCATGGCCCTCTCCTCCTGTCTTCCTGCCAGCCTCTCTCCTGGGCTGGGAGCACATCTCTCTGCAACTGGCTGTGTGCGTCTTGGTCCCAAGGACCCTGCTCCCTGCTAGCCACACTCCTCATCCTGCCTAATTATTATTATGTGCAGCTTTGAGCAGCAGAAGGAGAGAAGATTAGGGGAAGAGAAAAGAAAGCTGAAACCTCTGTAATGAAATTTTAAAATCACAGAGCTCCTGCCGTTAATATTTTCCCAGCCTCCAAAAGCATCAAATATTGTTTTATCTCACAACTAATCTTAAATGCAAGTAGATCTCACAATATTTGGGCACGTTAACTTGGAACTGAGTCCTAAGATAATAGAAATGGTAGCCAAGTGTGGTGGCCTCACCACCAGGCCCGACACTGTTAATTGGTCACTTTGTCCAGCTGAGCAATGGGGGTTCTGGTCCGTTCCAATCATTAGAAGCTGCCAATGTCTGCACCACTTTGAATCAGCTGCTGTCCCCCCCGCTCTGTGTTGCTTTCAAACACCTGTCTGCCCAGCATCCTTGCCTCCGACTGGAAGCTTCTGGCTCTTTGATGAGGGCTTTGGATAATTTAATCAATGTTCTCTAGTCCTCTCCATACGGAGGAGGTGCTCAGCTCGCTTTGGGGGAAGAGCTGTGCCTCAGCACAGGCCGGCTCCAGTCCTTAATAAGGCTCCCAAATGTGTGAGCACGACAGGGTGTTTATCTCAATTAATGCATTAATAGCTCCACCAAATTGCCAGGGAAACCTGACAGGGACTGGTGCAAGTAGGTCCCAGGTCAGAAGGAAGCCGGAAGAGCAGCCACCCAGCGTCAGATATGAACCACGTCTTCAACAGCAGGCCAGCCATCAGCTTGGTTTGGTCTGGTCAATTCCTTCTGTTGATTACACACACATACACACACACAGTCACTGGGGTAGAAAATACTGGAAAGGTTGTCGGACTGAGCAAGGGAGGAAGGCTGGGAAATCAGAGCAGGACCAAGTCGGGACCCACTCGAAGCCTGGGCCTCCTGGCTGGGCCCTGGGCAGCAGGCCAGCTGCGGAGCCGCTCCTTCCCGGGTGAGCTGCTGGGTGCTCTGGCTAGAATGCCGCGTCTTCCCACGTCCATCGGGATTCTCGAAACGACACCAGCAGCATTTCTGTGTCTGCTACATAATCGGGACTGGAGAGTGGGCTTCCTATGCTCTGCAGGACGCCGCGCGGGGCCTCGCTCATGCTGCCACTCCCTCGGGATCGCTGGGGCTGGTGGCTGCGGGATGAGAGGGGATATTTCCATTTCTAAGCACATGACCCCCGGGTCTTTGCAGCAGGCAGGGAAGCCTTTCAGCATAATAGACACAAAACAGGCCCTGAAATCATACCTTCCAGAAAGGAAAACAGGTCTTCAGGCCCCAGGTAGCCCCCGAGTCCCAGGGGCTGGTTTTGAGGTGGCAGCCTGGTAAGGAAGGGATTTCCAGCCTGGAGCTAAGGACAACCCGCCTGGGGCCCACCAGACATATGGAGTCACCTTCCTAGCGTTGGCTCTGGACTGTGTGCTGCAGGCCATGTGCCATTCCCTGGGACCAGCGACACCACACCTGCCGCAGAGCGCCGGCAGAGCCCAGGCTGCAGAGGCTAGGACTCCGTTCTGGGCTGCCCTCTCTGCTCTGCCTGCTGCCTGTGGGCTTCAGACACGTGGCTCTGGCCCTGGTCACAGTGTGTGCAGGGTTTGGCCTCACCCAGGGCAGACTTGGTGCCCAGAAAGAAGTCACCCGATCGTCACTGTCAACAGCTGACACAGTTGTGACTCCCTGGCCTGGGTGCCCCAGGTGCAGCCCAGCCTGAAGATCGTGTGCGGCTGGATGAGGTGGCAGTGCAGGAAGACAGCGCTCCCTGGAGGAGGGGTGGGGAAATGGCAACAGGACAGCGCTTATTGCCCCAGAGGGAGGAGGACAGAGCAGAGACCACGACAGGGAAACTGGACACTCAGAGGGGCAGGCCTGGACCAGTGACCTCGGAGCCAGAAGCCCAGACCAGGCAAAAGCTGAATGTCCTGCCACTCACAAGGCAGGCAGGAGCCAATGGGCCACTTTTCTCCCAAGATGCCCACCTGGAGTGTTACCCGGGTACCGTGATGACAATGACGAGCCATGCTAGGGCCTGTCCCGAGCCCTGAGTGACAGTTGTGCTTTGTCTTAATTTGTGATTGCCTGTTACTTGTTTTGTTTATTTCTTGATTATGGCATCTCCACAGGCCAGGCGTGTTTTCACCTCCCACCTGCGCTTGCAGGTGATCCCAGAGGGCGAGCAGCTGCCTTGGGGTCGCCAGCCTGACTGCAAAGCCTGCACCCTGGGTCCCACTCCACCAGTCCTCCCACCACCTAACCTGTCCCTCAGAAAATTCTAGCTCTCATTCTTCAGCCTACAGAAAGTGTCAAGTCAGGAACCCCTGAGCTGACCAGGACTCCAGGTGCCTCTAAAATCCAGCCTGTGCTGAGGGCCAGCTCACAAGAGCCCCTGCATGGATCTGGTCCCTCTCCCTTCCCCAAAGCCCCTGGAGGAGGGGCTCTCCTCAAGGACCGGAGAGCTCTTCTCAGTCTGGGAGGGCAAGGTCCATCATGTCTTCTGATGTGGGTCCTCCTGGCCTTCCTCGGGCTGTCCAGGGATAGCAGAGCTGAGAGGTGCTCCACCAGGTCCCGTTTCAGGGGTGAGTGGCAGGGGGTTCCTCAGAGTCCTGCTAAGACCCAGACAGGATGCCCCACGCTCACCTGCTTGGGAGCTGTGCCATGGGTATCGCCGAAAACCAAAGGTGGAAGATCAGCAGGACGCAACGGGGGCTCTCTGGGAGCTTACCCTGCTGGCCTTGAGAAAGCAAAGCTGGAGAAAGAGCGAGTGTCCATCAGCATCCACTCTGAGCCTGGGCTTCCACTGAGGCCTTCAAATGCAAGGCTGTTCCAGTCAAGATGGCCCCGGAGAAGGGCGTCGGCTCCTCTGGGGACACGGTGTCTTGGGAGTGGCAGGACATTCAGCTCCTGCCTGGTCTGGGCTCTCCCCCCAAGAGGTGGATGTCTGAGACACCCCCGTAGATCAAGCTGCCCTGCTGCTTTGGGAGTAGCCCACCAGTGCTGTGGGACCAGATGCAGCCTCCATGAGGCAGTGCCAAGGGATGGGCCTGGAGCTGCCATCCAGGTCCCCCTCTCCCCTGAAGCCAAAGGAGGTGGGCTTTCCTTCCTGTAAGGGGACCCTGCATGTCCATGGTCCTGACATCGTGCCCTCACCAGCACCCCCCACACACTGGCCAGGACCAGAATGTCCGTCTCCAGTCAAGAGTGGGAGAGCGGGCTGGTCTTCTGCCCAGGGCGAGAGCCAGAGCCCTGGGCTCACAGTACCTGCCTGGAACATTCTCCCAGAAGCAGGAGGGCAAGGGGTGGCATCACAGGGACCTCAGAGGCAGGCTAACCCTCCAGCTCAGTGGGGGAGGGTCTCAACTGAGGGTCATGGGTGTGTCTGCCTGGCACTGGTCAGACACGCCTCAGCCCCCTGTGCGCAGGAGCATGCATGGCGGCTGCACCAGCTCCCAGTGCGGCTTGCTGCCACTGTGACAATGACAACGGGGATGACGACGGCTCCTCTGGGCCTTCATCTACGGCCATCAAGCCCAGAGGAGATGCCACCTCTGCCTGGTGACTTGGTGATGGGTCAGAGCTCTAGGTGCTGGGCTGGGAGGATGGCGGGGCTCCCTGTGATGGGAAGACTTGCTCGGCAGCGGCTCGGGCAGGGACGGGATGAGCAGGCTAGCTCACCTCTGGGTCTGCTTGCCCCTGTGTCGCTCGGCACTCTCCTCCCCTGCAGATACCCCAGTCCCACTCAGTACTTCATCCTTCACGCTCGGACACCAGCAGGGACAGCAGGGTCATCTCTCTGAACTCTGGGACCCCTCTGACTCAAATGAAGGTCGTAGCAAGCCATTTCTCTGCAGAGGAGCAAGTTTCTGCATGCCACCAGCTCCCCTGGGCTGGCGCCAGGCCAGCCTGACATCCCAGGCCCTCCCTGTTGCTGTAGGCCACCCAGGTCAGCTGGCATGTTGGCGAGGACTCCGGAATGTCACCAACAGAAGACCTGACTCCAGAGCACTGTGGTGCCTCCTGTCTCCAGAGAGGTTCCTGCGGGTTCCAGAAAGCAAGTGTTTTGCTGCGTCTGAAGTCAGGCATGCCATGCCCCTCCCTTTGCTAATGGAGGAGTGACTTCTCATGGGCAGGCTCTGTCCCAGCAGGAGCCCCTGCAGAGCTGAGCTCTCAGGAACAAACGAGCCACTGGGTACAGAGGAAAGGGCTCCAGGCCTACAGCAGAAGTCTGGTGTCCTCGCTCATCAGCTCTGTGACCTTGAACAAAACACTTGACCACTCTGAGTTTCACTTTACTCCAGCAGGTGGCCGCGAGGCTTAGATGATCTCGTGTGTGTCACGACCTCATAAATGGGAAAGGAAACTCAACTATTTCCTGGTAGGTCATGGACACAAATACCAGATGACTTTCCTGCTTTGCATCCACATCACGGGGACCTGGATGAATGTGGCCAAGAGAGCCCACAGCACACCCCCAGAGAGCGCTCACAAATCCCACGGGCTCTGCCTTCCCAACCTGACCACTCAGGTCCATCCAGGGCCCAGCACCTTCTGCCCAGGTTTCTGCCCACCAGCCTCCTTGTTTGTGCTCCTGGGTTCTCTCGCCCATCTTTCTGCTCTGCCAGTGCTGGGCCCACCTGCCAAAACTCCCAATGCTCCCATTGTTTGCCCTTCATACTTCCAGAAACAGAGAGAAAGCAGGAGAATCCCAAGTCCAGCGACTTGCTGTTGAAGTTGGGACTAGGACCAGCAGCAGGGCAAAGGGGATTCATTATGCTGGCAACTGTAACACAAGAGCTTTATTCTCTCCTTTAAGCTTGGAGGAGGCAATCCAGGGCTGGTTTGACAAAGCCAGCAGGGACCCAAGTTCCTCTTATCTTTCTGCTGTCGTTCTGATTCCCTGGCTTCCTTCTTCAAACTCACCTCTAGTCCAAGATGGCTGCCTGAGTGCCAACAGTCACATTTGCTCTGCAACCAGGAGGGAGAAAGGAGAAGGGTGAAAGCAGGCCGTCTCCTACCTGCATCGATGATCTGACAGCCACCCACAAACCCCTCACTCTTCCGACTGGGTTTCTTTAGCTGAAACCTGGCAACACCTGGCTGCAAGAGTCTAGAAAATGGCCTTCCTTGAGCTGATTGCCACTCCAATAAGTCTCCATTAAGAGAAGACTCCAATTAGTCTTCCTCCTGCAAGAAGGAAGGAGCCTGCAGGTATCGGTGGCATTTACGATCTCTGCGACGTTTGCACAAGCTCACACCTACGAAGTGGAGGGAGCCATGTGCATCTGACACCACGGCCTGAGCTGGTGGCCTCAGTGACCCACTGTCATCTCCTGGAAGGCTTGCCAGTACAGCTAATGAGCCTCTCCCCTGCCAGGTGTCACCTGCAGCCTGTGACACAGCAGTACCAGGAATGGAGAAGCAGTGAGTCTCAGGAGCCCAGTGAAAGCCGGCAGCCTTGGGTGCTCGGGGCCCGTGGTTCCAAGAATCCTCCTGCCACTCTGCAAGGGTGGAATTGTCAGCCCATTTCACAAGAGAAAACTGGGGCTCCAGCGGTCAGGAAGCCTGAAGACCCCACGGTGAGTAGAGGCCTGGGCCCTGTCCTGCTGCTCTTGAAGACATGGCCTCCTGCTCCAGCGTTCTGACCTCTGGAAAACCTCCACCTGTGGTCGCGTCCCGGGCCGGAGGGTGGTGTTCCAGGGAGGACCATAGGAGCCCCGAGAGGCTGGGCTCTTCTGCACCCCACGAAGACCTGAGGACTTTGATCTGCAGCCCTTGCCTCCCACCAGAGAGGGCTTCCCATGAGTTGGTCCGCTACCCTTGGTGGACCCTTCCAGCCTATGATGAATCGGGATGGCCCAGCGAGCTCCTAAGGAGACCCAAGTTCCTCTCCTCTTGCATCTTCTTTGGGGAGTGCCGGAGGGCGGAGGAGGCAGTTCTCTGGATAACCAAGGTTTCTGGATAACTGCAGCAGCGAGTGCACATCGCAGAGCGCACCGGGAGGAGTATGAAGCCCAGCATGCGTGGCCTCTACCCGGAAGAGAACGAAGCAGGGTCTGAGTGTGGTGTGGCTCCCCTAAGGACAGGCCATCAATCCCAGCACTGGGCTCTGGGCTCAGGGCGCCCTCCGGAGCTGCTGACCTGGTAAGGCCATTCGTCCCCACACAAAACGGGCCCATTTGTTTTGTTCTTCTAAATCCTCTGACTATTGCTTATTAATTTGTCTGGCGCCTCCTTCCAGGAAGGGCTTCGGCTTCAGGATGCCATCACCAGGAGACATGATTTGTGACTTTGTTTCCTCGGTATTGTGTGGCCTGGGCCTGGCCGTGCTCCAGGCCTTTCTCCCGTGGAAGGGGTCCGGGGGCCACACAAGACTCCTGCACGGAGGTCGGTAGCCTTGTCCTTCGGTCAAAGCCTTCCACATGTGTGGGTCTGCTCTGGGACTCGAGACTCAAGTTCATGCACAAGACAGCCGCCAAATCCTCCAGTGCCACTTGGACTTGTTGCTGATGTCACTCGACTGGGTAGAAGCAACCAGAACCAGATATGAAGGACTGGGGAGAGGGAGGCCAGCCCTGGTTGCCACTGTAAGGTGTTTGTCCCAGTGAGAGTCCTGCGTCTGTGTTCTGCTGTGGATGACAGCGACTTTCTGATTTGAATCAAAGACAGTTTAAGAGGGTCACTCCTTTATCTGTCTTTACATGGATTCTTCTGATTATGAGGAGGTAAAGTTGAACTAACTTCTTCAAATTCTGAGCCATTCATGTACTCATAAAACAATAGTGATTTGCAAATGCACTGTTTCCCCTTGAAGCAAATGAATATGCAGCAATCCATTAATGCAATGTGCTGGGTTAAATACAGCAAATGCAAATCTCTTTAATGATCTTATTTACAAAATAAGTTCTCCCTATTTTAAATAATTATATGTGTTTAGCTCTCCAAATAAAATCTGGAGGGTTCAAGACTCAAATCCGATGTGCCATCAGAACCAGATCACAGGAGCTTCAGGCTGGTCCAGTGTACTCCTGGTTAACCTTCCAGTTCAGGTTTAAATCCCTCACATTCACATGAAAATGAAGTCTTTGGGGTTTTCAGAGTGTCTGGGCTTGCACGGGTCAGGTCCTCAAGATGACCACCTTGGGCAGGGCCTCCCACTCTGGTGATGCCGAAGCCCTGGGTGAGGGCCCACTGGATGCAGACGCGAAGGTACGGGGCCTCTCCAGAGCTGCTCATGGCCACGCCCTCTGAGGCTCTGCAGAGAAGAGGCCCCACTGCCCCAGCCGCCCCCTGCAGTGTGCAGTGGGGCAGGAGCAGAAGCTACCTCACCCACATCACCCCCACCTCTGCACAGGCACTCAGGGATACACGCCCATGTCCTTTGCAGCGAGGAAGAGACTGAGCGAGCCCTGGCCAGGTGTCCCTCCACTGGCCCCTCGTCATTATCGTCTAAATGAAACCAAGCCAGGATCCTAGATGCACCTCTAAGTAACAGGACAGGCTCTTAACTGCCCGAAGTGGGACCCTCTGTGGGTTTGAAGGAGATGCATCCTCTCCAGGCTGCCCAGAAGGACAGTTGCCTGGCCACCTCTTCCTCTGAGCTGTGCTGACCAGAAGCCATGGGGCCTGCCGGACCAAGGGATTCCCTCTTCGGGCTATTACAGAATCGTGCACCGTCTTCAATAAACCATTTTCCGCCCACCCAAAATCAGAGTATAGAAAAGATACTGACTAGCATCAGCTAAGACACAGGGCGTGGGAGAACTTTGCAAGTTAGTAAGTGTTCCAGGTTGCGGCTCGTTGGGACATCGCACCACAGCAGGACTGGACACAACAGAGACAGGAGGATCGGGAAGCGCGCTTGTTTGTCCCGTAACAGAGGAGGAAGGACATGTTTAACTTCCAGACTCGCTTCAACCTAGAGCTGCAGCCCATCTGCTGTGCTGAGAGGCAGGCCTGTTCACCACCAGCGTGGAACGTGGTCCTGCTAAGTCGTCTTTCTCAGATAAGTCATCTTAAATTAAATATTAAAGAACAATAAATACAATGCCTATAATAAATGACACACACTAATTTAATTAAAAATAGATGGTGGGTTTTACAAATGGGGCATTATCGTAATGATAGAGAATGGACTTGTTATGCTAAAAATGTACGGTCTTGAAAATATGCAATCTCCATGCACATTTCACCCTTATTGTTTCTCATTAAAATTTTAAAAATAGCTATTTTAATTGTCAAGCATTTGACAGACTGCTATAAAAACTTGACACTTAAGTTTCAATTTTACAATATGCATTTTAATGACTCTTTGCGCCCCATGTTTTGTTATCCATAAACCAGTTTTTTCAAAAAAAATTAAAATGTCATTTTCCAATAGTTTTTTTTTTTTAGAGAACAGAGTTGAGCTTGCTGCAGGGATGCAGGAAAACATGTTTAAATCTTTACAAATAAATATGAAAATTAGAACTCTATTTTATTTCCACTGCAGTCTGTGGTTTGCTGTTGATTTCAAAGCCTTCAGGGTAACCAGAAATGGAAGATCCTCTGGGGAGCTCAAGCCTGACGGGGGGAGGGGCTGTCAGAGACTTTTAGCACCAGCCTTTGAAAGAATTTCCCTTTCCCTGCACTTGGGATGTAAGACAGCGTGACAGAGGTGACTCCCCGCAGCCTTTGCATTGGAACCTTCAGTTAGAGAAAAGGAATGCCCAGCCCCGAATGGCACTTGGAAATGCCTCCCGACTTCCAGAAGAGCCGAGTGTGTCCTTGAGGGCCTGCGAGTCTCCTTGGCACATTATGGCAGGAAAACAGCATCAGGCAGGGCCGCCAACACCCAGGCACTTAAGGAATTTGAGTTTCCTAAGATCTCACCTGCTAATAACCTGGCAAATAATCTGCTGTCAGTCCAAGAGGTGCTTTGAGTTCGAAAGCACATTTGGATAACTAAAGGAGAAAACTGTTATAATGATGTAGCCCATGTTGATATGAAGGGTCCGATGAGCATCTACTGGGGACCAGGTGGCTATCTTCATAGCCACCCCAAAAAACAAGTCTTTGAATTCCTCCCCTCTGGGTGGCCATGCCGAAGCTCATAGAGATGCAGCAACTCATGCAATAACATGCTCAATAAGCAACGGAAGCTGAGCGCAGCCGGCCCTCCTACAGCAAGAGTCCAGGATGCCCCACCCCCATGCCACAAAGATGCTCTGAAGGCCCTGTGACATCACAGGCGGAGGCCATCTCCCAGTGTCAATCTATGAGCTCATTCATGGAGGTTTTCAGCCACCACAACTGGGTAAGTTTGGTGGAAACTTCCTTCTGCTGCCCGTCCATCGCCGCCCGTCCATCGCCGCCCGGCCACGCCATTCTCCAAGCAAAATAACAAGCTCCAGTCCAGAGTTCCAGCACCAAAGCCCCAGGCTTCCACAGACCCCCTGCTGAGAGTGGAACGCTGTCCCCCAGGCCTGTCGTTTGGACACACTGGTCACAAGCTGATTTTCTCTCACGTGCAGGCCAGCCAGTGGGGCTCCTGTGGGAGGCCGTGTCATCGTAGAGCTGCAGAGGATGGGGTCCTTCCCAGAGGGTCTTTCAGAGAACTCCAGTCAGCTCTGAAAGACTCCTTACCAGCCTACATGATCTTGAAGACCCTGGGAAGCAACACAGCCACAAGAGGAAACTCCCAAGAGCAACTTGCTAGACCCCTGGTAAGGAGTGGGAAGAAAATGGTCCCCTGCAAGAGTGACTGTCTAGGGTCCAGGGGGACACAGTCTTTCCAGAACGCATGGGGAGCCCACAGCAGAGCTAGCAGGGCTCCCAGGCAGCAGGACGGTTCCACCTGGCACAGAAGGTTCTCCCGTCAGGTCATGCTGCCCCGGGGCCTGCAGAGCTGGTGTTTTCACTGAGAAGACTGACCTCCACCCTGAGCAGCATTCCAGGGCAGCGCCATCCAGGGATCCAGGCAGGACAAAGGAAGCTGCCAGATGCAGCTTTGAACACTCAAGATGAAGTCAAGGGCAGGCACCACAGGCTTTGCGTCACCCAGCGTGCCAGGGTTTTTATCCTTGCTTGCTGACTCTGCCTGGAAGGCTTCCTTGTCTCTCAGCCCTCCCCAGAGGCTTTCCTACCCCGGACAGGTGTGCTTTCCTGATGGCTGACCAGCCCAACACCCCGCTAACGCTTAAATATCAAGGCACTTTCTAGCTGCCGTTGCTTTTCACAGCTGCTGGTAAATAGATACTCATATATGATTTCAAATACATTGTGATACATTACAATTGGTTTCATCATGTATGTGATATGACTAGCATCCTTTTGAAAAGGGAAATTTGGACACACGTAGGCATTCAGGGAGAGTGCTGCTATGTGGTCATGAGACGACCATAGGAAGCCAGGGAAGGAGGTTTGGAGCAGATCTCCTTGCAGTCCCAGAAGGAACCAGCCCTGCTGACACCTTGGATGTCTGACCCCTGGACTGGGAGACCATGTCTGTGGCCAAAACACCTGACCAATGGTACATGTCGGAGTACCCCGCACACTGACACGCTCCTGCTAGACACAAAGGCCTACAAGCACAGCAGAGGCCTCTCCTTTTGATCATCACACAGACCAGAGACTGGAGCAGGACAGACGAGCCAGCTTACTGAATGGGTGAGTACGCTCCCTGGAAGCTGCTGCCTGCCTGAGGATCATCCAGAAAGCCAAGAGGCAAGATTCTGGAAGCTGATGCACACCTGGCAGACCTCATCACTCCCAGAGAGGCCCTGGGAGCCCAACTCAGCGGCCCCGGATCCTCTCCACTCTCCCAAAGGCCTCAGCCATCTGCCGGAGCCCTTGGCTTCGGGTCTGTGGCTCATGGCTCCTCTGGTCTGGCTGGAAGCTGTGTGAAGACTGCAGCATCACTCTACCCAAGAAGCAGGCAACGAGAGGCACTTAGACTCAACCACAGCACGGCAAAGCTGGTGCAAACATTTAGCACTCACTGCACTCCAGGAAGCTCTGCTGAGTGCCACATGTTCACTTTGCATTTACAGTGTAACAGGAAACCCTAAGAGACAGCAGACTCAGCTTTCGCTGCCTTTTTACAGATGAGGAAACTGAACCTCAGGGCAGCAAAGTCCCCCACCCAACTTCTAGGTTAAGAAACAATGAGCTGAAGCAAATCCAAGCCCCGAGGTTGGACACTGAGGGCAGGTGTCCAGCATCCAAGCCCACCAACCACACGCTGGTGGGTGCCCTGCCGGGTTGGTTTGGGCCGTTAAAACTGACCTTGCCGCAGCTGAGCAGCAACAGAAGTTGACGCTCTCCACTCCCTGCAGGCCACCCCACCAAGTAGGCACAGGGCTGAAAACTTTCTCTTACGCAGCTCGTTCCTGGAGGATGACTTGGAGAACACATGGAGTGTGAGAGTGGACGTAAACCTTTGTTCCTCACAGCTCTGCTCAGCTGCAGTTGGGCTCCGTCAAAAGCAGGAGGAGTGGGAGCGGCGGCCAGGCGGCAGCAGGGCCACGGCGGCCCTCAGACCTTGCCCTCCCAGAGGCCGCGGCACACACCTCTCCCACCTTCCCCAGCGTGACAGCCTACAAATTCTACCTCCGAGTGAGCCGGACAGCACTGACCACGTGCAGTTTCTCTAATGTGAGAGCATCTATCAATTATTCTGATGACCCGGGGCAGGAGACACCAACCTGAAGAGTGGCCGGCAGCTCTGGGCCTCGGCTGCCGATCTCTCAAAACCTAGTCCTTATTACAACTCAGCTGACACGGTTCTTCCTAATTATGAGTTCTGATATATTAAGCACCCAGCATTGTCCAGTAGAACGTGTTGTCTCACTCACCCCGAGGGCTTGCAAAGGACGGAACACAGATACAACAGACCTGCGCAGCACAGCCCTCTGCCTCCCATCCCCCTGTCCCCTTCTCCAGAGAAAGCAGCTGTCCTGAACCTGGGCCAAGCCCTCGGTTGTCTCTGCCTCGGTGTTTTACTGAATGTGTGCAGAGTGACAAATAACGTAACACATTGACTTGCAAACTTTTTAACTGTTTGTAAGTGCTAATATGGAGTATGTATCCTGACAAAAATATGGACTTTATCAAATGTATTTTAACAGCTTTCATTCCACTCCTTGGGTTGTCATTTTCGAATTTAGGCTGCTACCAATCACACCGTCCAGGCCCTATCTGGGAGCAGGTCTGGGGTCATATGCTGTGCGACCTCAGTATTTTACAAGATTTTCCTTCAGTGGGAAAGTTCGAGGGTTTGCAGCCTGGCAAACAGTGTCTGAAAGCTTCCTTCCTCTGCTCTTCAACGCCTGGTTCTACCTGGGGTCTGAGGGGCGGGTGGGGTGGGACGGCACCTCAGTGCTGGCTTTTAGCCCTGGTCTCCAGTCACACGTTCCCCGCCTCCCTGCCCCCACTTGGGTATCCTCTGCCACCGGTTCTGGTTGAGCGTGATGACCTGGCTCAGGTTGGTTGTTCGTATTTCCTAGTTGGTTTTCAAGTATTTTTACTTTGATTTTGGCACTATAGTGCATGTATTTTCCCCTAGTCTTTGGCATAGCTTTATTTTCTTTATTGTGCTGCTTTTCGCCCGCCCCCAAGTGCCATCAAAGGTATCACGCATTCCTTATGGTTCATGGTTTTCACATTGTCTTTAAAACATCTCTCCCTACCCCAAAGCCATGGTGTATGCTCCAGAGTTTTTTCCTAAAAGTTCTGAGGTTTCCTTTTCATACATATGTGCATACATACATGTACGACTTCCTTATTTGCTTTTACAGAAAGAAATTCACATGGGATTTACTTTGCATGTATTCTTAGATAGGAATCTAATTTCATTTTAGTTTTTCCATGGGAATAAACAACTGTCCAGGGACCATTTCTCCACTGGCCTGTCTTTCCCACTCATCGTAGAGACCTGCTCCAGGGCATGAGTTCCTGCATCTGTCCAGCTGGGGGTCTCTTGGCTCTCTGCACTGACCCATTGGACCATGACCCCATCTTGAACATGAAGACCTTACAACAGTCTCAAAAGCTGGTGGAGGGAGAACCCTACATTGTCCGAAATTATCTTCCATTTCTCTTCATAAATATCAGGACCAGTTTATCAAATTCCACAAAGTAGCACACTATAACCTAATGAGGGGGTATTTTGGGTAGACATTGCTGTCTTTAAGATATTGAGATTTTCCAGATATGAGTATAGAATATTTTGGTCTGTTTTTATGGTTTTTATTATGCTCTTTATCATTGTTAATTTTTCTTTTTCTCCTAGTTTTGTTGCTTTTTCTCTAGGCTTTTTACAAATTATTTTGGCAAAAAACAATGTAAGTTCCATGAATACTCACCATCTCTACCTGAATTCACAAATTATTAATATTTTTCCGCCTGCCCACTTTGTAAATAAAGTGGTTTGCAGATATCATGTTTTTCTCTCAGGTGATCCGCACCCATTTCCAAGGACAGCACTCTACGCGTAACCATGCCTTTACTATCCTAACCGAAACGTTCAACCCAGTCAAATGCTACCCTATCACTATAGGGTATATCCCTATCACTCACACTCACACGTCCCTGTGGTCTAAAATATGCCCCAGCGGTGTTCCTCCCCAGCCTGAATCCAAGCACGCCCTCTGCACTGAGTCTTGGTCGACAGAACAAGCACCCTATTGTGAGCTCAACCTTCTGACATTGTCCTCGTGTCCGTGGATGAGCACTGTCCAGGCACCCAGGCCCAGCAGCCCGAGTTGCTGAGTGTCCCACAGTCCACGATTGCCTCCTGATAACTAGGCTGTGCCTTGTGGACAAGAGGACCACAGGGGGATGTTGGCCTCATTCCACTGTCTCACACCAAGAGACACGAAGTCCAGTTGTCCATCACTGGTGATGCTGATGGAACCTTGCATGTGGGGGTGTGGCCACCCCCCCCCTGAAGAAGGGCTTTGCCTTCTCTTTGATTCAGAATTGACCCACAGGTGACACTTGGGAACACGTGCCCATGTAGCCTTTCATCCA
The DNA here is from genome assembly GCF_902686455.1 of Sciurus vulgaris. Taxonomy (NCBI): domain Eukaryota; kingdom Metazoa; phylum Chordata; class Mammalia; order Rodentia; family Sciuridae; genus Sciurus; species Sciurus vulgaris. Next base: position 4,392,725 of record NC_136464.1, read on the forward strand.
ATCATTTGGTTTCCACCCACCACCCTGCCCTGAGCACCCATGAAGGCTGTGCTTTCTAATTCGAAGACTGTCCATGTGATTAGCAGCCTGGTCAATCATCTTCCACCAGAAGAGCTGCACCCCACGCTCCCCTGTCCCTCCTCCTCTTTCTTGACTATCATTACGGACACAGGAGTTTCTTTTCTTCCATCCCCAAGTGTCATCATCCATAACCATCCTTACTAGCTTTGGTCAAGCTGACCCAATTTGGACAACTTTGAATCTCTGGTCTCTCCTGGGTCCCTCTGTCCCATCCCAGGCATTTTGAGCACCTCTTTGATTCCTCTCTTACTTCTAGTGAGACTTTTGACTTGCTGTGCAAGACTTAATAGTGGTTTTTGGCTCTTCAGATGGTGTTTTCGGCACTGTGTTCCTGGTTGCTCACTGCTGATGCACAGAAAAGAATTGACTTATATATATTGATCTTATATCTAGTAAATGTGCCAAGCTCTTTGTTCATTATAATTATTTGTTGAGTTTCTTGAGTTTTTACGTACACAATTGTATCATCTGAAAATAATGACAGTTTTATTTCTAGCTTTCCAATTCTTATACCTTCTTGTCTTATACCTTCTTGTTCCTATTTCACAGCATTTACTGATATGTTTAAAGGAAATCATGAGGTAGGCATACTTTTCTTTCTTCTGACATTAAAAGCATGCTGCTAGTGGCTAATGATTGAAAGTAACACTTGCAATACCATTTGGATAGATACCATTTTCTAGTTGAATGCTTTCTTTTTAATTCTCATTTTGATAAGATGGCTTTATTTTTAGTTTTATTAAAATATTACTCTGTATTTGCTGAAATTAGTATGTTTTGTGTATTTTTAATCTGTCAGTATAGGGAAACTTACAAATTACCTTCTTAATTTCAAAACACTGTTTCAGGACCTTGATGGGGTAACTCGGGGGGTATGTTTTCTTTCGCCGTATCAAACCTGGAAAACTGCAGTATGGACGAGCCCACCACAGGGCTCAGCACGTCAGAGCGCTGAAGAAGAGCGCCGACCGCCACCCTGAGCTTCTACCGGGGACCCTGTTTCGGTGATACTGGAAGGCGCCCCGCGCGAAGCACACTCCTCCGCTCGCTCGTGGAGGAAAGAGATCCAGGGCTCCGCAGGCTGAGAGCGGGCGAGCTGGGGCGCGGGCCAGCACAGGGCTGCCAGGGGAAGACCCCACACCTCTGCAGGGCGGTGGGGCGGGACGGGCATTGGGTGTCTGCAAGAAGATGGGCGCGGCCGGCGTCTGCCCGACGCCGGGAGGTGGAGTCTGGGGTGCCGCGCTGCTCAGCGCCGCCTTTGCGGAGGTCTCTTCCCGGGCACCGTCGCCGTCGGGACACAGCTGCCCCTGACGCCGCCGCTGCAGGTGCCCGGGTCTTTTCCTCGGGCTGTGCTGTTGATGCTGTCACAGTCCTGCTTGCTCAGAGGTCGGCTGCCCTTCCGCTGCCATCTACACTGCTGTCGCTCTGCCACCGCTGCCGCCACTGCTGCCAAAGCTGCAGCCGCTCCCTGGAGGTCACCTGGGGGTCTCCTCTCTGGTGCTGCTGCAGCCACAGCCCCCCACCTGCTGCCAACGCCACCAGCATCGGGAGCTGCTGCTGACCCCCTGCTGCTGGCCCGACCCCTGCCACTACCCCTTCCACCACTGGCCAGAGGTCCGCTGCCAGGGAGACTCCAGGGCTGGTTGCATCCATTTTGAGATGCCAGCCAGAGCCTGGGGTTTGTTTGGGGTGCTGGTGGGCTTGCTGCCACTGCCATCTTGGGGCACAGCCACCCCTATCTGGGAACACCGGCCAGGACCTGGAGATCCAGTGTTGGGTGCCTGTGGGTTTGGCTGCCCCTGGAGTCTTCCTCCTGGGAGTGCGGTGGCCGCCATCTGGTTGCTGTCTCTCAGGGCTGCTCATCCCTGGTGGGCTCTTTCCAAGTCCCAGTGGCATTCAGATCTTGGGACTGCGACTGGCCAAACCCAGGGCCTCTGAGACCCAGGTTGGCGAGATTGTGACTGGGTCTGCCAGGGCCTGTCTGGGCCAGGCAGTCTTCTGGGAAGTCAGAGGCAGGGCTGAGAGGTTTTCAGAGGCTGGCAGAGACAGTTGTTCAATTTTTCACCAAGATTTATTTTATTTTTATTTTTTCCTCTCTGGCATCTCTCTCCACCATATTTGGAGCAGGGTGTTTTTGTGCATCAGTTAGTTGAGGACGGTGATAAAAATGTGGTGTTTTGCTGTTCTGCTGTACAGTCTTATATTTTTAATTTCTTCTCTTTATATGTATTCTTCTTCCCGCTTGTCCGTCTTCCTAGATCCCCTTCCTACCTTTTCTCCATCCATCAGCCACTCTCTGTTGGTTCATCTTCCACTCTTCCTGTGGATTTTTGTTTCTGGCTTCTCTCTTTGTTCCTCATGAACACCGTGGCCTGCACTGTTTCTCTTCTTTCTTTGTCCACTATTTGAGATTGTAGATCTGTTTGGCAAATGTTCTGTTTTTATTGTAGACAGTGATTGAACTCATCATGGCTGTTTATAGCGAGAGGGCAGTGGATGCCTTGCTGGGAGCTATTAGATTTGAGGCTGTATATTGTTTGCACTGGGTGTTGTTGATACTGGTCTCCCTCTTAAAGGCGGGATACTAGAAATCTTCAGTGACAATAAGATCTACAGGGTAGACTCTGTACTGCCTCAGATCAATACAACTAGATGGGATCGCACACAAGCAACGTGGAATAACAAGGGAAGAAAATGCCACAAACAAACCAAGATGCCCCAATAAGAGAAGCCACTGGCAACACAGTAGAAAAATGTCCAAGAAGGAGTTTAGAATGTACATGGTTAATCTGACCTGTGAAGTAAAGGATGGTATAAAGAGTAAAATCAAAGAGAAAATGTAGGAAGTGAAAGATCACTTTAATAAAACGTTAGAGATTGTGGAAAAGAACAGCAGAAATCCTCGAAATGAAGGACTCAATAAATTAAATTATAAATTCAATGGAAAACTTCAACAGACTAGACCTTCAGAAGACAGAACCTCAGACAATGAAGACAAAATATTTAATGCTGAAAATAAAGTTGACCATGCAGAGAAGATGGTAAGAACCCATGAACAGAACTTTCAAAAATTATGGGATAGAAGAAGGAGCAGAGATACAACCGAAGGAATGCACAATCTTTTCAATGATATAATATCAGAAAATTTCCCAAACCTAAAGAATGAAATGGAAAATCAAATACAGGAGGTCTACAGGACCCCAAATGTACAAAACTACAGCAGACCCACACCAAGACACATTATAATGAAAACGATTAAAATACAGAATAAGGATAAAATCTTAAAGGCCATGAGATAAAAAGAGCAAATTATGTATACAGGAAAACCAATTCAGATCTCACCTGAACTCTCAACCCAGACCCTCAAAGTTAGGAGGCCATGAAACAACGTATTTCAAGCTGTGAAAGAAAATGGATACCCAGCAAAATTTAGTTTCAGACTCGAAGATGAAATAAAAAACTTCCATGATAAACGAAAGTTAAAAGAATTCACAGCTGGAAAGCCTACTGAACATTCTCAATAAAATATTCTATGAGGATGAAGTGGAAAAAATGTGAAAACAAGCAAAGGGAGAAACTACACTAAAGGAATAATCAAAAGAGGAACTAAATCAAATTAAAAGCCAGAAATAAACCAAACTGACTGGGAATATAAGTCACATCTCAGTAATAACCTTGAATATTAATGGACTAAACTCATCAATCAAAACACAAAGACTTGCAGATTGAATTAAAAAAAAAAGACCCAAGAATAGTTGTCTCCAAGAGATTTACCTCATAGGCAAAGACATCCACAGACTGAAGGTGAAAGAATGGAAAAACATATCACTCACATGAACTGTGTAAACAAGCAGGATTTCCATCCTCATATCAGATAAAGTGGACTTCACGTCAAAGTTCATCAGAAGGGACAAAGAAGGTCATTTCATTCTACTGAAGGGAGTTATACAGCAGCAAGACATAACAGCTGTAAATATTTATGCCCCAAACAATGGAGCATCTATGTACGTCAAACAAACCCTTCTCAGTGTCAAGAATCAAACAGACCACAAGACAGTAATACTGGAAGACTTTAACACATCTCTCTCACTACTGGACAGATCTTCTAAACAAAAACTAAATAAACTATAGAACTAAATAATACAACCAATAATTTAGACTTAGCAGACATAGAGTATTTCATCCATTAATGAGCAAATACACTTTTTTCTCAGCAGCACACAGATCCATTTCTACAATAGATCATATCTTATGCCACAGAGCAACTCTTAGTAAATACAAAAAATGGAGAAAACACCCTGCATTCTATCAGATCATAAAGTACTGAAATTAGAAATCAATGATAAAAAATAGAAACTACACATGGAGACTAAATAATACACTATTTTTTAATTTTAATTTATTTTTATTGTAAACAAATGGGATATATGTTGTTCCTGTTTGTACATGGAGTAACAGCATACCATTTGCATATTCATACACTTACATAGGGTAATGAAGTTTGAATCATTCTGTTATTTTTTCCTTCCCCCCCCACCCCTCCCACCCCTCTTTTCCCTCTATACAGCCCCTCCTTCCTCCATTCCTGCCCCCCTCCCACCCCCAATTATGTGTCATCATCCACTTATCAGTGAGATCATTTGTCCTTTGGTTTTTTCAGATTTGCTTATCTCACTTAGCATGATATTCTCCAATTTCATCCATTTGCCTGCAAATGCCATAATTTTATTATTCTTTATAGCTGAGTAATATTCCATTGTGTATATGTGTGTGTGAGTGTGTGTGTGTGTGTATGTATATATATCACATATATATCACATATATATATATATGTATATATATATATATATCACAGTTTCTTTATCCATTCATCAACTGAAGGGCATCTAGGTTGCTTCCACAATCTGGCTATTGTGAATTGAGCAGCTATGAACATTGATGTGGCTGTATCTCTGTAGTGTGCTGATTTTAAGTCCTTTGGGTATAGGCCAAGGAGTGGGATAGCTGGGTCAAATGGTGGGTCCATTCCAAGTTTTCTAAGGAATCTCCACACTGCTTTCCAGAGTGGCTACACTAATTTGCAGCCCCACCAGCAATGCATGAGTGTACCTTTTTCCCCACATCCTCTCCAACACCTATTGTTGCTTGTATTCTTGATAATCGCCATTCTAATTGGGGTGAGATGGAATCTTAGTATAGTTTTGATTTGCATTTCTCTTATTACTAAAGATGGTGAACATTTTTTCATATGTTTATTGACCGCTTGTAGATCTTCTTCTGTGAAGTGTCTGTTCATTTCCTTGGCCCATTTGTTGATTGGGTTATTTGTATTCTTCGTGTAGAGTTTTTTAAGTTCTTTATATATTCTAGAAATTAGTGCTCTATTTGATGTATGAGTGGCAAAGATATTCTCCCACTCTGTAGGCTCTCTCTTCGCGTTGCTGATAGTTTCCTTTGCTGAGAGAAAGCTGTTTAGCTTGAATCTACCCCAGTATTGATTCTTGCTTTTATTTCTTATGCTATGGGAGTCCTGTCAAGGAAGTCTGATCCTAAGCCAACAAGTTGAAGATTTGGACCTACATTTTCTTCTATAAGATGCAGGGTCTCTGGTCTGATTTCAAGGTCCTTGATCCATTGTGAGTTGAGTTTTGTTCTGGGTGAGAGATAGGGGTTTAGTTTCATTCTGTTGTATATGGATTTCCAGTTTTCCCAGCACCATTTGTTGAAGAGGCTATCTTTTCTCCATTGCATATTTTTGGCATCTTTGTCTAGTATGAGAAATTGTATTTATTTGTGTTTGTGTCCGTGTCCTCTATTCTGTACCATTGATCTACCTGTCTATTTTGGTGCCAATACCATGCTGTTTTTGTTACTATTGCTTTGTTGTATAGTTGAAGTTCTGGTATTGTGATACCCCTGCTTCATTCTTCCTGCTGAGGGTTTCTTTAGCTATTCTGGGTTTCTTATTCTTCCAGATGAATTTCATGATTGCTTGCTCTATTTCTGTAAGGTACATCACTGGGATTTTAATTGGAATTGCATTGAATCTATATAGCACTTTTGGTAGTATGGCCATTTTGACAATATTAATTCTGCCTATCCAAGAACATGGGAGATCTTTCCATCTTCTAAGGTCTTCCTCAATTTCTTTCTTCAATGTTTTGTAATTTTCTTTGTAGAGATCTTTTACCTCTTTGGTTAGATTGATTCCCAAGTTTTTTTTTTTTTTTTTTTTTTTTTTTTTTTTTGAGGCTATTGCAAATGGAGTTCTTTTCCTCATTTCCTTTTCAGATGTCTCATTGTTTGTGTATAAAAATGCTTTAGATTTATGCGTGTTGATTTTATAGCCTACTATTTTGCTGAATTCATTGATGAGGTCTAGAAGTTTTCTGGGGGAGTTTTTTGGATCCTCTAAAAGATAGAATCTTGTAATCAGCAAATAGTGACAGCTTAAGTTCCTCTTTTCCTATTCATATCCCTTTAATTTCTTTAGTCTGCCTAATTGCTCTGGCTAGAGTTTTGAGGACAATGTTGAATAGAAGTGGTGAAAGAGGACATCCCTGTCTTGTTCCTGTTTTTAAAGGGAATGGTTTCAGTTTTTCTCCATTAAGAATGATGTTGGCCATGGGCTTAGCATAAATAGCCTTGACAATGTTCAGGTATGTTCCTACTATCCCTATTTTTTCTAGTGTTTTGAGCATGAAGGGGTGTTGTATTTTGTCAATCACTTTTCTGTGTCAATTGAAATAACCACATGATTCTTATCCTTAAGTCTATTGACATGAAGGATTACATTTATTGATTTATGGATGTTAAACCATCCTTGCATTCCAGGGATGAACCCCACTTGATCGTGGTGCACGATTTTCTTAAAATGTTTTTGGATACGGTTTGCCAATATTTTGTTAAGGATCTTTGCATCTATATTCATCAAGGTTATTGGTCTAAAATTTTCTTTCCTTGATGTGTCTTTGCCTGGATTGGGTATGAGGGTGATATTAGCTTCATAGAATGAGTTTGGTAGGGTACCCTCCTTTTCTATTTCCTGGAATACTTTGAGAAGTATTGGAATGAGTTCTTCTTTGAAGGTCTTGTACAACTCAGCTGAGAATCCGTCTGATCCTGGGCTTTTCTTGGATGGTAGGTTTTTAATAGCTTCTTCTATTTCACTGCTTGATATTGATCAGTATAAATTGTGTGTGTCCTCCTGGTTCAGTTTGGGAGGAGCATATGTCTCTAGAAATTTGTCACTGTCTTCGGTAGTTTCTATTTTGTTGGAAGATTTTCAAAGTAGCTTCTCATTATGTTATGTATCTCATCACGAATTTTAGTAATTTGGATTTTATGTCTCCTCTTTATTAGTGTGGCTAAGGGTTTGTCTATTTTGTTTACTTTTTCAAAGAACCAACTTTTTGTTTTGTCAATTTTTTTAATTGTTTCTTTTGAAACAATTGTTTCATTGATTTCAGCTCTGATTTTAATTATTTCCTGTCTTCTATTACTTTTGCTGTTATTCTGTTCTTCTTTTTCTAGGGCTTTGAGCTGTAATGTTAGGTCATTTAGTTGTTGACTTTTCATTCTTTTCTGGAATGCGCTCCATGCAATGAATTTTCCTCTTAGTACCGCTTTCATAGTGTCCCAGAGATTTTGATATGTTGTATCGTCATTCTCATTGACCTCTTAGAAATTTTTTTATCTCCTTCCTGATGTTTTCTTTTAGCCATGTTTCATTCAATAGCATATTATTTAGTCTCCAGGTGTTGGAGTAATTTCTGTTCTTTATTTTGTCATTGATTTCTACTCTCAGTCCATTATGATCTGTCTCAGTCCATTATGATCTGATAGAACACAAGGCAGTATCTCTATTTTTTGCATTTCCTAAAGGCTGGTTTGTGGCATAACCTATGGTCTATTTTCGAGAAGGTTCCATGTGCTGCTGAGAAGAAAGTGAATCCGCTTGTTGATGGATGGAATATTCTATATATGTCTATTAAGTCTAGGTTATTGATCGTGTTATTGAGTTCTATGGTTTCTTTGGTTGGTTTTAGTTTGGAAGATCTATCTAGTGGTGACAGCGGTGCGTTAAAGTCACCCAGAATTATTGTGTTGTGGTCTATGTGATTCCTGAAATTGAGAAGCATTTGTTTGATGTACAGGGATGCACCATTGTTTGGGGCATAAATATTTACTATCGTTATGTCTTCCTGATTTATGGTTCCCTTAAGCAGTATGACATGTCCTTCTTTATCCCTTCTGACTAACTTTGGCTTGACGTCCACTTTATCTGATATAAGGATGGAAATCCCCGCTTTTTTACTGAGTCCATGTGCATGGTAGGTTTTTTCCCATCCTTTCACCTTTAGTCTGTGGATGTCTTTTTCTATGAGATGAGTCTCTTGCAGGCAGCATATTGTTGGGTCTTTCTTTTTAATCCATTCTGCCAGTCTATGTCTTTTGATTGATGAGTTTAGGCCATTAACGTTCAGGGTTATTATTGAGATATGATTTGTATTCACAGTCATTTGGCTTATTTTTGGTTTTTAAGTTGGCTTGGTTTCTCCTTTGAGTGGTTTTTCTCTAAGGTAGTTCCTCCCTTTGCTGACCTCCATTGTTATTTTTTCATTTCCTCCTCATGGAATATTTTGTTGAGAATATTCTGTAGAACAGGTTTTCTATTTGTAAATTCTTTTAACTTTTGTTTATCATAAAAGGATTTTATTTCATCTTCAAATCTGAAGGTTAGTTTTGCTGGGTATAGGATTCTCGGTTGGCAACCATGTTCTTTCAGAGCTTGAAATATGTTGTTCCAGGCCCTTCTGGCTTTTAGAGTCTGGGTTGAGAAGTCTGTTGCTCTATATTGGTCTTCCCCTATATGTAATCTGATGCTTTTCTCTTGCGGCCTTCAAAATCCTATCTTTATTTTGAATGTTAGGCATTTTCATTATAATGTGACTTGGTGTGGATCTGTTGTGATTTTGTGCATTTGTGTTCTGTAAGCCTCTTGTATTTGATTTTCCATTTCATTCTTCAGGTTTGAGTAATTTTCTGATATTATTTCATTGAATAGGTTATTCATTCCTTTGGTCTGTTTCTCTGTGCCTTCCTCAATCCCAATAATTCTTAAATTTGGTATTTTCATGATGTCCCATAGTTCTTGGAGATTCTGTTCATGATTTCTTACCATCTTCTCTGTTTCGGCAACTTTATTTTCAAGATTAAATATTTTGTCTTCATTGTCTGAGGTTCTGTCTTCCAAGTGGTCTAGTCTTTTGGTGATGCTTTCCATTGAGTTTTTTATTTGGTTTATTGTTTCCCTCATTTCAAGGATTTCTGTTTGGTTGTTTTTGAGAATCTCTATCTCTTTGTTGAAATGATCTTTTGCTTCCTGCAGGTGCTCTTTCAGCTTATTGGTATTATCATTCATTGCCTGCATTTGCTCTCTTACCTCATCCTTTGCTTCGTGAATCATCTTAATCATGTATAATCTGAAGTCCTTTTCTGACATTTCTTCTAACATACTGTCATTGGATTCTATTAATATAGAATCTAGATTTGTTTGGATCATTTTCCTCCCTTTTTTTTTCATGTTGTTCTTGTATCTTCCCCTCTAGCAGTGCAGATCTGGGGTATTGCAGATTTCCCCCTATAGGCTTATAGTGGCCCTATAGGTTTCCAAAATCTTTTCTTTAAGGGGAGATCAATATTAGCAGTGCCCAATTCAGACGCTATGTAATCCTAGACCAAATAACCCCTATGAGGACAATAACAATATTGTCATAGTAAACAATATGAGTTCAAATATTATCTTCAGTAAAACAAACAAATTTGCAATAAGGTCTGCAGTTTCTTATGGAGGACAAAGAGGATGCAGAGGAATGAAGAATGTAGCTGTTAATGGGATAAGAAAAGAATATACAGAAGTTCTAGATAATAGAAAGGGTGAGAGTGTAATCAAAAGAAATTGGATGTTAGCATGCAAAAAGGTGAGAAAGAGACTCTGAGGGAACAGGTAAACAAAAGGAAAAGAGAACAAGAAAAGTAAAGAAATAAAAACTTAATATTTTTCAATAAGGAGAAAAAAGAAAATCTACAGTATAACAGTCATATAGTAATGAAACCTCCCAGTCTTCAGTAGCCTGATGCATGAGAGGTACCTGACAATGAGCTTCAAGCCTCCAGCAGGCATCTCAGGATGGGATTTGCCCCACCTAAAGATTGGAGCTATGGCTTCTAGGATTATCCAACATGGCCACTCTGGCTTCCAAATGTGTTGGTAAATGGGGAGCTGCAGCTCAGGGTGTAGACGTGGCCAGCTGGAGGTCCTGGAGGTCTGGTGCAGTTGGTCAGGAAGGGGTCCTGGAGGTCGGGTGTGTTTGGTGTGGTTGCAGGATCCTGGAGGCCGGGTGCAATCAGTCAGTCTGGGGTCCCGGTGATAGGGCACAGTCAGTTGTTCTGGGGGTCCTGGTGGCAGGGAGCAGTCAGTTGATGTGAGCGCCCCAGAGGCAGGGAGTGATCAGTCAAGCTGAGGGTTCCTGTAGACGGGGCTCAGTCAGTCTGGCCAGGGGTCCTATGGGGCCTGGTTGTGGTCTCAAAATGGCGGCAGCCACATGTAATCAAACCTGCAGGTACTGTGACAGTGAACTTCCAGGCAACAGCAGGCAGCTGGTGCTCCACTGGTGGTCGGCAATCAGTTTGCTGACTGTTGTTGGATGATCGAGAGGTGAACCTTGTGCATTGGGTGATGGATAGGTGTAAGGCAGGTGATGGACAGGCTAGAAGCAGGCAAATGGTGGATGATAGGTGCCTGACAGTGAGCAATCTGCACTCAAAAAAGGTGTCGATATGCTGTCAGACTGCAGGTAATCACAGCAGACAAATGGGGTAAACAGCAGGGGATCGATAAGCAGCAAAAACTGTCTCACCAAGAAGCAGATATCCTCTGCTTGAAACCGGAGTTACGGAGCTACGAGGAACGCAGCCTCCCTCTAGTCTGCCATCTTGGATCCCCCAATAATACACTATTGAATGACAAATGTTTAGTAGAGGAAATCAAGAATGAAATGAAAAACTACTTAGAGGTAAATGAGAATACTGATACAACATACCAAAATATCTGGGACATTATGAAGGCAATACTAAGAGGAAAGTTCACTGCATTGAGTTCATTTATGAAAAGAATAAAAAGTCAACAAATAAATGATCTAACATTACATCTCAAAGCCCTAGAAAAAGAAGAACAAATCAACATCAAAAACAGTAGAAGACAGGAAATAATTAAAATTAGAGCTGAAATCAATGAAATTGAGACAAAAGAAACAATTGAAAATTTGACAAAACAAAACATTAGTTCATTGAAGAAATCAGTAAAATTGATAATCCTCCAGGCACACTAACAAAGAGAAAAAGAGAGAAAACCCACGTTACTAAAATGCATTATGAAAAAAGAAATATCACAATAGACAACTGAAATACAGAAGATAATTAGAAACTATTATGAAAATTTATACTCTAATAAAATAGAAAATATTGAAGACTGACAAATTTCTAGAGACATATGACCTACCTAAACTGAATCATGAGGTCATGCTTGATTTATTTAAACAGAACAATCTCAAGTAATGAAATACAAAATGCCATTAAAAGTCTACCAATTAAGAAAAGTCCAGAACCAGACAGATTCTCAGTCAAGGTCTGTAAGACTTTCAAAGAAGAATTAACACCAATACTCCTCAACTTATTCCATGAAATAGAAAAGCAAGGAACCCTTCCAAACTTATTCTATGATGCTAATATCACCCTAATACCAAAACCAGATAAAGACACATCAAGGAAAGAAAATTTCCGATCTATATCCTGATGAACATAGATGCAAAAATTCTCAATAAAATTCTGTCAACTGGCATACAAAAACATATTAAAAAGATAGTGCACCATGATCAAGTGGGGTTCATCCCAGGGATGCAGGGTTGATTCAACATACAGAAATCAATAAACATAATTCATCATATCAATAGACTTAAAAACAACAATCATGATCTTCTCAATAGATGCAGAAAAAGCATTTGACAAAATGCAGTACACCTTCATGATCAAAATACTAGAAAAACTAGGCATAGTAGGAACATACCTCAACACCATAAAAGTCACATATGCTAAACCCAAGGCCAACATAATTCTAAAACAAGAAAAATTGAAAGCATTCCTTCTAAAAAACTGCAACAAGATAAGGATGTCCTCTTTCACCACTTTTATTCAGTATTGGCCTTGAAACTCTAACTGGAGCAATTATATAGAAGAAAAAAATTAAACATGTCCAAATAGGTAAAAAAAAACCTCAAACTATCACTATTTGCTGATGATAAGATTCTATATTTAGAAAATCCAAAAAACTCCACTAAAAATCTTCTAGAACTAATAAATGAATCCAGGTAAGTAGCAGGATATAAAATCAATACCCATAAGTCAAATGCATTCATATACATCAATGATGAATCCACTGAAAGAGAAATAAATAACTCTACCCCATTCACAATTGACTGAAAAAAAATAAAATACTTGGGAATCGATTTAACAAGATCTCTACAATGAAAACTACAGAACACTAAAAAAATAAATTTAAGAAGAACTTCGAAGATGGAAAGACCTCCCATACTCCTGGATAGACAGAATTAATATTGTCAAAATGGCCATTCTACCAAAAGTGTTATACAAATTTAATGCAATTCTTATTAAAATTCCAATGATGTACCTTACAGAACTAGACCAAGTAATCATGAAATTCATTTAGAAAAATAAGAGACCCAGAATAGCCAAAGCAATCCTTAGCAAGAAAAGTGAAGCAGAAGGTGTAACAATACCAGACCTCAAACTATACTACAAAGCTATAGTAATAAGAACAGCATGGTACTGTAATAAAAACAGACATGTAGACCAATGGTACAGAACAGAAGACACAGAGACAAACCCACATAAATACAGGTATCTCATATAGACAAAGGTATCAAAAACGTTTACTGGAGAAAATATAGCTTGTTTAACAAATGGTGCTAGGGAAAAATGGAAAGCCACATGTAACAAAATGAAATTAAACCCTTATCTCTCACACCGCATGAAACTCAACTTGCTGTGAATCAAAGACTTAGGCACTAGAACAGAGACCCTGTGACTACTAGAAGAAAAAGTAGGCCCGAATCTTCACTGTGTCTGCCCAGGACCTAACTTCCTTAAGAAGACCCCTAAATGCAAGAAATTAAATCAAGAATCAATAAATGGGATGGGCTCAAACTAAAAGTTTTTTCTCAGCAAAAGAAACAATCAATAATGTGAAGGGAGAGCCTACAGATTGGGAGAAAATCTTTACCACATGCACCTCAGATAAAGCATTAATCTGTAGAATATATAAAGAACTCAAAAAACTTAACACCATAAGAGCAAATAACCCAATCAATAAATGGGCTAAGGAACTGAATCAATACTTCACAGAAGAAGATACACAATCAATCAAATATATGAAAAAATGTTCAACATCTCTAGCAATTAGAGAAATACAAATCTAAACTACTCTAAGATTTCATCTCACTCCAATCAGAATGACAATTATCAAGCATACAATCAAAAATAAGTGTCAGTGAGGATGTGAAGAAAAAGGTACACTCATACATTACTGCTGGGAATGCAAAATGGTGCAACCACTATTGAAAGCAGTATTCCTCAGAAAACTTGGAATGGAACCACCATTTGACCCAGTTATCCCACTCCTCCATTTATACCCAAAGGACTTAAAATCAACAAACTACAGTGACACAGCCACGTTAATGTTTACAATAGCTCAATTCACAATAGCTAAACTATGGAACTAATCTGGATGCCCTTCAACAGATGAATGGGTAAAAAAATATATGATATATATATATATATATATAAAATGTGGTGTATATATATATATAATATTTCATCATATTATATATAATATTTATATGATGATATATATGATGATATATTACTCAGCTTTACAGAAGAATGAAATTCTAGCATTTGCTGGTAAAGGATGGAGTTAGAGAATATCATGCTAATGAAATAAGCCAAACTCAAAAAACCAAAGGCCAAATGCTTTCTCATATGGGGAAGCTAATTCACAATAAGGGGTGGGGGATAAGGAATAATAGAGTTACTTTATATTAGGTAGAGGGGAGTGAAGGGAGGAGAAGCGTTATGGGGTAGGAAGGATAGTAAAGTGAAACAGACTTCATTACCTCATGTACATGTAGGACTGCATGGCCTATGTGATCCTGCAATATGTATAATCAGAAAAAAGGGATATTACACTCTATGTATGATCTATCAAATGTATAAATGCATTCTACTGCAATGTACAACTAATTAGAACAAATAAAATTTAAAAAAACAAGAAGACGGACGATGGATGGAAGAAAGGACGGATGGATGGATGGATGGATGGATGTTCCACAGTGCCAGTCAAGATTTATCTACTCTAAACTAAATTCTTTCCTAAAGACAATTGGGTCCCAAGGGTCTGAACTGGAGGGAACACTAAGTTTCGGTAGCACCGTTGAAAAATGACACATTCAAGGCAAAGATAAATGAGAACAAACTCAAACCCACTTTTATAAAGTTTTACAGCAATTCTTACATAAGATTCAAACCAGTTCTTACCTTCCTGCAAGACAAATGTCCAACATTCCTTGAAAGAAGATAACAAATCTGGAGTAGAACAGCAAAATTCACAGTGTCTACCTTTAACTAAAACCACTGACATGTAAAAAGGCAGAAAAATGGACCCAAATTCAGAAAATAGAAACAGACCTGAAGAACAGCACAAATTTTACAAAACTTGCTATAGAAATATTCAACAGGAATATTTCCTCCATATTATAAATGAAGGAAGAACAGGAAGACCAATGAAACACTTCAGGACAAAAACTGCAATATCTGAATTAAATTTTCACTGGATAGGATTAACAGCACATGGACTTCGAAGGCATAGCAATGAAAATCTCCCCAATCTTATCACAGAGGTAAAAAGTGACCAGGAGAGAAACAAAGAGAGCAAGAGAGATGTGTGGTAAAATGCCAAGAAGCCTGCTTCCCTTATAATGGGAGATCCTGGAGCTGGAGATCCCCTGGGGGGGGGTGGAAGAAGATATTCATAGCTCCTAATTATATGTAGCACATACATTCTCAGGTCCATGCAACTCAAAATCCAAAGCAGAGTAAACATTTTTTAAAATGATGAATTCCCGTGATATAGAGAAATAGTAAATCCATTTGAAAATAAAAACCATATTATGCACACAGAAACAAGTACTTCCTGACCTGAGAGGTCCCATAAGTAAACCCGAAGACAATATCTTTAAGGATATAAGCTTAGAAATACATAAATAGAAAAAATACTTTTTAAAAATGAAAATGACAAAGTTTTTCTTAGGCAAGTGAAATCTTTAAAAATTATTAACAACTCTGCACTTAAATGATTAAGGCATTTCTACATGCTGGAGAATAGTTAAGTCATGCAAAAATATGGACATACATACCAAATGAACAAGGTCAGAAAGGAAGTATACGGCTCAAGGTATAAGATCTCACTTTTTAAATTCCTCTTGGATCAACAACTTTTCAAAAGGAAAAAGAAGATAATTACTGATACATGGAAATATCATAGTTGAATCTCAAAATGATTACTCTGAGCAAAATAAGTCTGACCCCCAAAGAAGACATACCATATGACATTTATCACGTGACATTTACAAGTAATCTGCTGTTTGCCCAATGGTATAGAACCATGAAACCGTAGTGTGAGCAGAGAGATCTTTACAATCAATGGGAAATGTTACCATTGCTCTGTGACTTGTAAATTTTTTATAAAAACATTTATCTCACTGAGGATTATAAATATGTAGGGAGATGAAATTAGTAACAACTGAAGTTAAAGACATTGTAGTTTACACATTAGAAACATTGTGAACTAAAGTGTTCTGTTTCTTCCTTAAAACACTTATCAACAGTGCTTACATTTTTCTCTCCTTCCATAACTTACAACACAAAGTGAACATCTTTCTGGAGCCTTCACAAACTGTCACACTCCTTCCCACATTTGGATCAGAGCCCAGCCTCTTAGCCCCTGTGCTTCCCCTGTCAGATCTGCCTGAGATGTCCTTCAGCATGAAGATGGTGTCAGCTCATTTCCTCTGGGACTTCCTCCCCAGTTTCCTCACTATGTCAGTAAGTGCACTTTCACTGACCCCCCTGGCTGCACATGCTATGTCTCAGACGGCATTGTGCCAACGTCTCTGCCGTCAGCTCTTGCTTCTATAACTCCATCCACATTTGATTCAAATTTTATTTCAAGCTTTATCAGCATTTCTTTGCTGAGCTTGCATCTATCGCTGGCCACCTCTCCCTTAGGAGTATCCATTTTCCAAAACTGTCACATAGGCTTATCACTGGGCAACAGGGAAGCAACATAGCTACGTGCTTTGGTGTCTGTGCATGAATTGAATAACAGATGGCGTGAGGTAATCGCTGCCAGCAATTGGTCATTGATTGTGATGTGTGTTTGTTATTCTATACAGTGAATTAAGAACTGAAGAGCCAGCAACAAAGATTGTGCTTGATGTGATCACTCACAGGTAATATATTATGGTAAATGAAATTTGAAACATGTCGTTAGGGAACCGGTGTTATTTAACCAAACTGTGGTTACTGAAATCCAGGCACATCAGTGCCATGTGAGGCAAACACTACCTGAATATGAGATTATGAGAATGGCAAATCTAATCCACAGTGACAAAAACCAGATGATTATATGCCTGGGACTGAAAGGCTGGCAGGAGAGGACAAGAAGGAAGTCGGGGGTGATGAAGGTGCTCTACCATCTCTAGGTCTGGACTGAGGAGGGGTTTATCCAGGTGTATGCATTTATTAAGAAAAATCAACTGTACAATTTAAAATGGGAGACTATTATTATATGCAAACTTCACTTTGAAAAATTGAGTTTGAAGAAAAGAAGAAGAAAAGACCAAACTGGTTGTGAAAGTTTATCCACAGTTGAATAACTAAAGTAGACTATTTCAAATAAAAAATGTCAACTAAAGAAAACAAATTTTCATAACTTCCTGGGGTACATGTGATGTGGTCATGAATTTTGTGTTGCTTAACTTGGTGTACCAATGTTGATGTTTGCTATAACTTGCTGTGAAATCATCTAGGAACATTCTTTTGCAGATTTATTTTAGACGAATAATTCAAATTATGTCAGTCACAGGTCTGTTAAGTCATTCTATTCTAACTCAATGTTAGAATGTTTTTGAGGAAATTGTCTCTGATCTGGTTTCAAATGCATTGTCTTATATGTCCTTAGTAATATTTCCCTGTCTGTCTGATACAGTTTATTTGTGCTCTTTCTTTCCTTAATCACCAGGATTATCTTTCTTTTGTTCATCTTTTCAAGGAGACAGCTGTGGTTTTGCTGAGCTTCTCTGTTTTCTTCTTTTCAGTGATTTCCATTCCTTATTTTATTGCTTCTTTTCTTCTGGTACATTTCTTGAGTTATTTGGTTATTCTTTCTCTAACCTTTACCAACAGCTTTATTGAAATGTAACTGACGTGTAATAAACTGGTCATTTTTAAAATGTGTCATTGAATAAGTTTGACATATGTGTACACCAGTGAAACCATCAACAATCAAGCTCATCCATCATTCCCCGGAAGGTCTCCCAGCCCCCTTATTTCCGCTCTCCTGGCCTTCCCAGCTCCCTACCCTCAAGCGACCACAGCCGTGGTTTCCATTTTCTACAGCTTCACACAGTGGCTTCATGGTAGAGTTTCTTTTCCCATGACTCCTTTTACCCTGCTTAACCATGGTGGGATTCGTCCACAGTGCTGCATGAACCAATCATAACACCCCCGCCCCACTGTTGCTGCGTGGCATTCTTTATCTGTTCACCTGATACGGAACATGCTGGTTGTTTCCAGGTTTTGACGAACACACATGTAGGTTCTGTGATGTTCAGTACGTGAGGTCTCATGACCTGCGTTTCAACCGCGATGGGACACCTTGCATCCAGGAGCATCTGTATCTGGATGCACGTTATTTTCTTCAAAAACTATGTGACTTGCAATCTTTTTTCTCAGTCTGTGGTCCCTCTCTTCTTTTTATTTTGAGGAGCATTCATTCTTTTTTAATTTTTTCTTTGTTTTAATTAGTTGTACATGACAGTAGAATGCATTTATACATTTTGATAGATCACATATAAATGGAGTGTTAATTTCTCATTTTTCTGATTGTACATATTGTAGGATGCATCTAACTAACTTCCGCTTACCAATTATCTATCTCTTATGGAATATCTAAGGAGTCTCTTTTCCTAACCCAAAGTTACAAAGATCTTTCCTACATCATTTTCCAGAAGTCTTATAGTTTCAGGCTTAACATTAAGGTCTGTGATTCACCTTGAGTTAATTTTTGTATATATGGTAGGTAAAGATCAAAGTTTAAACCTAATAATGGTATTTTTTGTCTTCTACTTTTGCCGTGGTATATCTTACCAACAAGTAACGAGTTCTATTAAATTTTTGAAAGAATTAATTGTGGTTTTGTTGATTCTCTCTGTTATTGTTTAGATATAAGGTTTTCCCCCAAAAGCTCCTGTGTTAGTGCGGGAATGTCAGGAAGTGAAATTAACTGGGTTGTGAGAGCTATAACCTAATCAGTTCATCCCAGTTTGAATGACTGGGTGGTGACCATGGTAGGTGGGGCCAGCTGGAGGAGGAGCATCCCTAGGGACCCACCTGGAAGGGGACATCTTCCCTGTGGCCTTTTGCCTCCCTGTTTCCTGGACGTCATAAACTGAGCAGCTTTCCTGCTCCACAACCTTCCACCACCATGTTCTGCCCTGCCTCAGGCCCAGGGCAATGGAGTCGCCTGACCATGGACTGAACCTCTGAAAGCGTGAGACCAAAATTGACGTTTCCTCCTCTAAGTTGTTCTTATCGAGCTTTTGGTCACAGCAACGAAAAGCTGACTAATACACTCTGTTCTCTTACTGTGTCCTATTTCTAATTCCTGTTTTTATCTTATTATTTACTCCCTCCTATTTTTTTATGGATTGAATTTGCTAGTCTTTTGGGACTTTCTTTATCTGAAACCTTAGATGGATAACAGGTAGGCCTTCTTTTTTTCTAATATGCTAAGTTAAAGCTATGAATTTCCTCCTAGTCACAGCTTTAGAGGCATCCCATTTACCTAACTAATTTTTATCTGTTATAATTATTTGTGCATGACAGTAGAATGCATTTATACATTTTGATAGATCATACATAAACAGTGTCATCTCTCATTTTTCTGATTGTACATATTGCAGGATCACATAGGCCATGCAGTCATACATGCACGTGAGGTGATGATGTCTGTTTCACTCTACTGTCCTTCCTGCCCCATACCCCTCCCCTCCCTTCACTCCCCTCTACCTAATCTAAAGTAACTCTACTCTTCCGTAGCTCCCCTCCCCTTATTGTGAATTAGCATCCACATATCAGAGAAAACATTTGGCCTTTGGCTTTAATATGTAGCTTTTCATTATCATTTAACTTGAACTATTTTCTAATTTCCACTGTGGTTTGTTTCTTTCTGATACACTGGCAAACTTAAGTGTACTGCTTAATTTGCCAGCTCTCAGGAGTTTCCTTTCATCACAGAATAGTCTCTATATCAATTTAACAAGCTGAAATTTACTGAGATTTATTTTATTACTCCATACAGTTAGATTTCAAATGTTTCATGTTTACTAGAAAATACGTATTAGGTAGTTGGCTGGTGGACACATACCACACTCACCGTTTCTGCCTGTGGCTGAGACCTCTGATCTCGTAGCTTCGTCACACATGCCATCTGCCCACTGAAGCCCCCTCCACCTATGCTCTGCAGTCCATCCCTCACGCCCAGCAAGGTGCCCATCTGAGGCCCTGTCTCAACCTGTGCTGACTTCTTCGCTTGCCCATCCTCTTCCTCCTCACCAGGTGCACAGCCCCTGGGTCAGTGACTGCCCTGTCTCCTACCGACATCCTGCACCCGAGTGGGACCCACGCATGGAGGTGCCCTCCAGGCGTCTGTGCTTGTGTGGACACTCTTGCTCCTTCTCCTGCAGTGCACCTGGGCCCTGGCCACCCATTGCACACTGCACCTCCCTGCCTGGCCACACATGGCTTGCACAGGAGATGCAGCTGTTTGTGGAGAAGAGACAAAAATGATGTGTTTTACCTGGAAATCGCCTGCCCTCCATCCACTCTTGGACTTTTACTTGAGGCCAGGTGGTGGGCTCAGTGCAAGTGACTAGAGCAGCCCAGAGCACCAAGAAGGAAACACCCGTCTCCACCTGCCCACTGTGAGCCCCTGACAACCCTGCTGTGTTGTAAAAAGTGACCCTCTGCTCTCCTGAGCCCTTTGAACTTGGGTCTTCCTGCAGTTGCCTGCTCCCAGGAACGCTGAGTGGCGAGCAAAGGGAGCTGAGCTTTCCCGTGTCTCTCTCTGTGGAGCAGTGTTCCCACGTACGGAGAGCCTCGTCCCTAGGGCACCGTTGACAGCTCGCAGACATTTCCAGCTGTCATAACTTGGAGCTTGGGGCCTGCCACTGGATAGAGGGCAGGGGCGTGGCCAATGCACAGGATGGCTCCACATCAAGAGCTACCCAGCCTGCAATGACCAGGGTGCCAAGACTGAGAAACCCCACTGGAGAGACATGGCCCCCCTGAACCATCGCTGGGAGTGAAGGGGGCACATGGGGGTCTTGCTTTGTGGAATCTGGGCCATGTGGACTTTATGGTGGGCCATCCTCTTATCAGTCCCGCCTCCTCAAAGGAGGAGAGTAGCTTTCTCTCCAGGTCCCCCAAACTCCTTCTAGGCCCGGCACAGAGCAGGAGCAGAGGAGAGCACTGCGCCTCACAGCAGTGACCACCTTCCCCACCCGAACGTCAGCCCACTCCTGGCCTTCCTTAGACCCCAAGCTCATCACTCCCTGGGAGACCTTTCCATGGGCCAGGTGCTGCTCCTCGGTGCTCCCAGAGCACTCTGCAGGTCCCGCCATGGCTTGTTTCTGTGTCCTTGTCCTGAGGGAGGTGGGGACGAAGACTTACTTCACTGTTGTGTCAAATCAGTGCCGATATACTTGTGTACGATTTGAAGGAACATATCAAGAAAGAGACAGGTGTTTCTATTCTGTTTGGCTGGTGGCTGTTAATGCATTTGATTCTCGCTAGAGGGAGGGAACCAAGCTGCATGGCACTTCTTTCTTTGTCAGATATGATGGGTCCATGAGCACCACTCTGAAGGTGGCCTGCTACCTACATAGGACCCAGGGAGTCCTGGGCTGGCATGGAATTAGAACTCCAGGTTGCCAGGGAAGCAAGAAGGGACTTGGGGAATGACAGGAGACTGACCCTTATCCTGGTAGGAGGACTTGACCCATGGATCCAGGGAGCTGGGGTCACAGCCTGCACATACCATTCACAAGTTACGTATCTTCACGCGCTCTTGGAAGTTAGGGGGACACCCAGCAAGTCCTACAACAGCTAAAACCAAGCTGCCTCCTGAACAGATATGCCCCATTCTGTAAACAGACGCAGTACTAGGAGCAATCTCTTCCTTAAACACCGAGAATAATTCCATTAAGCTGAGGCTATTCCACTTCCAAATAAATGAGAAGAATTGAGAGGGTCTCTGGCTCTCCTGTGGGGCGCCAGCAGCACAGGTGCACAGCAAGCGTAATTGGTCCTTTTGAAGTTTTAATCGCTTTCTTTGCAAGCTGCAGTGACGCTGACGTGACCAGCAGAATCCCGCTCCATGTGTCAGGGGCACAGGGGACCTTCACAGTTCAGGCAGGCTTTGTTAATTGTTTTAGAACTTCTCTAAAACACCCAACATCCTGGGAGGGACTCATTACCAAGCTTCCCCTGGAATAGACAATGAGATCAGAGTTTCCATCTTCCACAAATCATTTGTTGGCGAGTGTGTTATCAAAATATGAGCCAGCCCCTTCAAATATATTTTAAACACTGTTAATGTATTTCCACATGTCACCATCTGACAGCTCCACCAGCCTCTCTTCTGCCACCAGGGAAATTTACATGCATTTGAATTCACTGGGCCAAGCTCAGGCTTCCTGCACTGACAGCCCATTTAACTCAGTGATAAGTTAATCTGTGTGCTGTTTGATAGATTTCTGTCTTTTACCCAAAAACAGAGTTTGCAAAAATGATTCAGGAACAATCTCCAGTCCCTGTGGAAGTTGGCGCTCTTGGAAATGTTCTACTCGTTGGGGCCTCCGGTTCCCATGGTGGGTGACCTGCCCGGACTGTCTTCTGACCTACATCACAGACACCCGCTCCTTCCTTGAGAAAATTAGGCTCCGTGAAGTTATTCACCTGATGAGCGGTGACATTGATCAGTCAAGGTGTCCATCAACCAGATTTCAAGGATTTGATTTTCTGCCTGTTTGTCTGATGCCAATGAATGCACGTTACCGAAGTCCTGGTGTGTTTTGATTATTGTATTCCTTTCCTGAGGCACAGGAACAATTTGCCAAAATCTGGGTCATTCTATGCAATGAAATGCACCCTCCTACAGTTCTGGAGGCCAGAAGTCCAGAGTGCCAGGCTGATCCTTCTCCAGGGCTCTGGGGCGAGGAGGTCTGGGTCCCCTTCCAGCTCCAACCTCGGCCCCTCGTGCGGCGTTGCTCCAGCTCCACTCCCTCTGCCCCAATCTCCTCTCTTCTCTCTCTCTCTCTCTCTCTCTCTCTCTCTCTCTCTCTCTCTCTCTCTCTCTCTCTCTCTCCTTTTTCATCAATTTTCCTCCTCACACTGTCCAATGGCAAATGGCAGGGAACCAGAGACCCAGAGGAGACTCTACCTGAGCCACCACACTGTGCCCTTGGTGTGGGCATCCTGGACACAGAGCAGCGCTCAGCAGCGGGGTGGAGACCGTGGGGAAGCTGTGTGGTCAGGGTGAGCCAGCCAGGAACTGGCTCAGGGCTCAACTCGCAGAAGATGAGGGACCTTGAGCAAGACTTCTAGCTTCTGGCTGATTTTTCAATGTCAAAAACAAACCACTTACATCTGAATGTGTCAGGAGCCTGCAGCAGGAGGATCCCACCAGTTCAGGGACTGCTCAGGTTTTCTGTAGAATAAAATGAGACCAAGTGAAACCCACTCACCACTCCCCCGCAGCAGACCTGCGCCTAGAGGAAGTGCCGGCCATGTTCCACACACTCAGGAGAACCTAAGTCCATCAGTCCCCTCTGGCCTGGTGTTACAGGTCTTAGATGTCCATCCTGTCCTCTGTCCCCTCTGCCTGGATTGAGTGTCCTCCTACCCATGAGAGCAAACACACCAGCGCTGGGAAGCACTTCCTCCACCCCTAGCCAGCATGGCCCTGACCTTGGAGACCTGGGCAGGGTGCTGGCCAGCCTCAGCACTCCTCCTTCCGGAGCTCTGTGTGTCCTGCGTGTTCACAGCACCACCAGCGGAGAACACACAGTAGACGCTCAATAAACGCATGTCATATTGATTTTACCCTATCCTGTGTGGTAGCTGGCGCACCTGGATATAAACACCAATCTGCTCAATGCTCAGCTGATGAGGATGAGCTGTTGGCTGAGTGCTTCCTGTCTTCCAGAAGCACACATAACCTCCTCGGGCACAACTATGGCTGGGTCTGGACTTACGAAGGGTGGTGTTTGTTTAATCGTGAAGCCCTGCGCTGGCAAAGCTGCTGTGGGAACTCCTGGGCACCCAGAAAGAGAAGCTGAAAGCCAGCTAGAGGAGGGCACTGCCAATGCCCCCACCCCGAAGTCCCCAGGAAGAAGCGGAGCTGGATGCGGCCTGCTCCCGGGGCAGAGGCCTGGCCTCCCGGTGCCGGCTTGGCTCCTCTCTGCAGCACAGCCCTACGGCAGCAGTTCTCTTGGTTTCTAGGGGAGATCGTGGGGGGCACTGTGGACGAGGTCTGCAAAGAACACTAGCAGTTTTGACTACTGACCACCTATAGAGCTAGGAAGCACCTAGGTCTCAATTCAGAATGCTGCTATGTTGCTGGCAGGGACTCTCAACATTGCATTTCTAAACTGGAAAGTACTCAGAAGCAGTCTTCTGCACAGAATCAGAACAAAATTTCAGTGGGGTCAGTGATCTTGGGCTATTCTCAGGGCTGCTGTCCAGAGGAGGATGCCACACGTCTGCCACGATGCCAGTGTGCACGTGCAAAGAACAGCACTCTCCGCCCAAATGGCCATTCCCTGCTGGAGGGGTGGCCAGGACTTGTGCTGTCAACAGGGCTGTGTGGGCGCTGGGCTGCAGACTGGCATTGTTCAAAACAAGCCAGAAACCCGGATTTAATAAGTGAACGTTTTGAAATTTAATATTAATAATGATTTCCATGACACGATTGTCCTCAGGCCAGATGTGACCAAGAGCCAGCAGCATGCAGTCTGCTGGTCTCTCTTCTGTCTGTGCCCTCCAGCAGAAGCTTCTGGGGAGCACCTCCCACCTTCCACTGGATGAGCAGCCCCACCTGAGCGCCGGCTATGCCCCTTCCCTCCTCTTCATGCTGTAACCCGCTTCCCTTCCCTCCCAGGATGTGGAGAGGCAGGTCTGAAGTGGCACACCTCCGAGTCTCTGTAAATACCAGAGACGTATGGGTGCAGGCGCGGGGAGCACAGTCATCTGCTGGATGCCGTCTGTCAGCACACGCCTCCCAGCCCCGGCCTCCACAGCTCACACACCTGCGGCTCATTGATGGTGTGGAAATGAGAAACTGGGAGGCATTGAACGCCCCATGAATTCGCACAGCCGACCGGCACCAAGGTATTTAGCACAGGTGTTCCTGTAATTGTGAGGCATGAAGACACTTCCTAGTGTTCAGAGGCCTCGAAATTCACACCTCCACCTGCCAGGGGAGGCTGGCAGGCAGGTCTGGGCCCATGCAGGAGCAAAGTAAGATGCTAGCTGCCAACAGAGTCCCAGCACCCAGGGCATGCTCCTGCTCAGCCTCCACACGGGGACTCCCAGCAGCAGAGGAACACTAAAAACATGTTTAAATATCCATGAGTTACCCATGCTCAAGTGAAAATGAACTTCTCTATCAGCAGTGCTGAAGGTGATTGGAGTACATCCTGTTCACTCTATTTCTTCTAAAGTTCATTCTTGTCCTATGAAGTTGCAATCAACAAATATGCACAAGAATGTGGGGGGAAAGCATTGTAGAAACTCACCTGGCTGTTAATGAGCAAGATACTAGCTTTTTTCTGAATTTAAAGATACTTGCAGTATTTTACAAAATTTTTTATATTTGAAATCCATAGTGATTTATTTTAAGTAAATAATTCATGTTTGTTCCTAACTTTAAAAAAAAAGAATCAAGGGACTGCTGGCCCTTGCTTTGTGTGGCTTTTCCCTCAGCTTTTCTCTCTGACCAGACCGCACAGGGTCAGCGGGAGCTGCTGGGAGCCCCAGACAGGGAGGCGGAGGGGAAGCGGAGGAGCTGGCCTATGTGCACCTGGTCAACCTGGGGCTTGAAGGGGGTCAGCCGAGTGAGCTGTCAAACGGCAGCCAGGGGCCCCGAGGTGGGGGAGTTCAAAGTCACGTATCGCACAGGCTGAGGCCTGGGGTGGTGGGGCCCCAGGGACCAGGGGGCCCGACACAAATGGCCAGAGGAGTGAAAGGCTTGCCGTGGGGCAAGAGGCAGGGGCACCTGGCGAACTCTCCAGGTGAGCCACCCCAGGCGAGGGCCCTTGATTCCCTCCTGCACAACCCTCCTGGGCCACCACCCCATCTCCCCAGGCGCTGGCCTTAGTCTGCACACAAGGTCAAAGGCAGTCAGGACAGCAGGCCCAGCCCGAAAGCCCTGGCCTCCCCAGCATCCTGGACGGAGTGGACTCGTGGACCACAGAGTAGAGGCACCAGCCGCCCAGAGCCACCACTCCGCTGCTCCTCCAAATACCGAGGGGTGGCCCAGGCTTCTGAGCAGCTCCCTCTGCCCAGGAGCCTGCGGGAGCAGGGCAGAGGGCAAGCCGCAGCCCCTGCTGGCCTGCCACGGGACTCAAGGCACAGGCAGCGTCCAATAACGACGGGAGCAAGGACAGAGTGCACGGGAGCCTGGGGATGCAGCTGGGCCAGTGCCCGGCTGCGCTGGGTCGCCCAGGAGCGGCCTGCCTTTGCAAGAGCTGGGCACGGGCAGCAAGAGGAGCATCTGTAATCCAGAGCGCCATTTGGCAGCTCTTTCATTTTTTAAGTAGTTTTCAATATTATTTCCCCATCACCACATGGTGAATTTTGTCTTCTGAGAGCCAAAGACAAACACAGGCATGCTCCACATACCCAGTCCCAGGGAGTGGTTTCCTAGCAACAGGAGCCCTGGGTGGCCAGAGCCACTTTCCCTTGCAGGATGGGAGTGTGGCCTCGGGTGTGTGTGGCTTGCTCCAAGGGCAGGACCTGTCCCGAGATAGGGCCTGGGAAACCCAGCTCCACCCGTGCCAGTGCCCAGGGCTTGCACTGGCCTGTGTGTCCATACACGCACGTGTGGACGGACACCCCACACCACCCCATCTGCAGAAGCTGAGAGGCACACCCAAGCCCAGTGGGGCTGTGTCGGGTCTCTGGGTCTCGTTCAGCCCTACTCTTCCTCATGGAGAATCAGAACTGAGATTCAGAGGCACGAGCAGCACCCCTCTCCCAGGATGGGAGACGCCTGCCTCCAGTGCTGGGAGGCCGAACGTGGGTTCCAGCCCCACCCAGGGCGGGGTGTCCTGCTGAGGCCTCTGTGTGCTTAGCTCCCTGACCATGTGATTCTGAGGTCTGGGAGCTACTGCTCAGAACAGAGCAGGTGCCCAGCCTCCCTCCTCCTCCCCACAGGCACCAGGTTCCCAAGATGTCACCCATTGTCACCTGCAGCAGTGACATTGTGGGGCTGGCTTCTCCTACATGCCAGACCTCCATGTATTCCAAACAGGGCTTCCCGTGGCTTTGGACCAGCATAACCACAGCCACTGCAGGAAAGAAATTCCTTCCACTTTGACTCCTTTCTTGAACACTGTGTTTTCTTTAAACCATTCCATCAATTCTGTCACTTTTAAAATGTGATTTCTTTGGTTTTTCTGGTTAAAGTTCCCGTTTTATCTCAAATGATCTCTTTTCATTTTAGTTTTTCCATTTTCAATCCATTTCTCTTCCTTTACGTCGTGTGATATTAGCTTGTCCGGTCACACCACACTAAAGAATACAACTGGAGGGCCAGAGGAGACCGGGGCGGTCAGCACCCCTGAAGGAAGGAAGCAGCCCTGCCCGTGACGGCACCTGGAAGTCGCCTTCTCTGAGCTGAAAAATATAGACCATCCCCAAAGAAAAGAGGGAAAGAGAGCCGCAGCCCCACTCTGTCCTCCCCTGGGGAAGTGCTGACGCCAGCTCAACCGTGCACGAGCCAGGGAGACCCAAAAGCAGTCCCCACCAGCAGGGCAAGCCCCGCAGCTCAGAGCCCAGAACCCAGGGTGTCCAGGAGTCACCTGCCTGTGCGGCTCCCACATCCACACAACGTAGTGCTCCAGGGAGCACGCCGGAGCTTCCAAAGCCAGGAGGACAGCCAGCTGAGGAATCGCTGAAGTTACTTTGTTATTATCTCCTCCCACTTTCGTTCACAACACCTCTCTGTCTGCTCAGTGGAGATGAGGCTGCAGGGAGACCAGGCAACAGGTGGAAGGTCCAGTCCAAGCACCTGGCTTTCTGATGGTGCAGGAGGTGGTAAGGCCACCCACAGCCCCGAGGTGCCTCAAAGCATGCCACCAATTTGCTGAGACAGTGGCTGTGGAGAGGGAGAAGGAGGTGGAGGGACCTGAGTCCTCTGGTGATTGACAGTGGCTCAGACACAACAGTGGTTCTCCCGCGGCCTAGCCTTACGCCTGCCCGGCTGATAACTGCTGTGATTTGAATGTGCTCCCTCCACAGTGTGTTGAAACATTGCCCCATTGGTGGTGCTGAGAGGCGCAACCTCGGGCTGTGCTGTCGTCAGGGCCCCACCCCCTGGGTGTACTGTGCCCTCACAGGAGAGGCCTGTGCCCTGTTGCCAGGTCTTCTGTCCAGTGAGGACACAAGAGCAAGACCCATCTGAGGAGCAGAGAGACCAGAGCAAGGGGCCCTCAGCAGACACTAAGCGCTGCACCTTGACCTTGGGCTCCAGAACTATGAGAAATCACGTCTCTGTCCTCTATAAATCACCCGGCCTCAGGCATTTTGTAACAGCACCACAAACTAAAGTACACACTTGTTCAATGAGTCAGTGAAAGAAAGACACCAGAGCCAGAGAAAAACGTTTCTCAGAACATGGGACTAACTGATCACAAGTGGAGCGTGGGTGGGGGCCTCCACCCTGCTCCCCGCCCTCCTCCCCACCTCCTCCCCACCTCCTCCCCACCCACGGGCTCCACTTCACTCTAAACTGGTAGCCAGTTTCGCAGGTCAGCCAGACTGTTTCCATGATTACATTTTATTTAAGATTCTTTTCAGCTCAGAAACAGTTAACCTCAAAAAAGACAGTGGTGAGCGCAGGGAGGCGCAAATCTGGCAGGGTCTTCCTGCTGCCTTCCCAGGAGAATGAGGGTATGTCACAGACGAAGTCCTGTCAACTCCAGGAGAAGGCAGACTCCTGGGTGAGGAAGCAGCCGGGGGGGCGGAATGGAACCTGCAGGTCCCAGACCCCAAGGACACTGTCCACCAGGATTCAGAGTGTGTCTCCATCCTTGTGTCATGTCTATTTAGTCCACCTGGAACATTGCTGCTTTCATTTTCCGGTGTGCATTATTTTATTTTATTGACATTAGTCCAGCTCTCATTCTTTTTAGTTAGGTTCTGAAGCTGAATTGGTGACTCCCGACCGTGACTCCCTTTCCTTGGCTTTCCAAGGACCTCCGAGTTGTACCCTCGAGGTACAAACGTCTTATTTTCTTACCTCTATCCTGGTTGGGTTTTCCGCCACATCCTGGAGACAATCCCTGGAACAGCTCATTCCAGAGCAGGGCAGCTAATCTCCATAGCTGCCCCACCCCTAGCCCTGGGACAGGAATGGCATCAGGTGACATGTTCTCTCTAAAGCGAGCCCTTGTCCTGGAGCAGGGGTGGTGATGGCATCTGCCCTGTGGAGTTGCATGAGGTTGGATGGGGTGCTTATGGCCACTCAGGCAAGGCGGCCGTCCTTGTCTTCCCCTCTAACTTCCTTTGCTGATTGTCGGGGTCAGGAGAGTTCTTCTGGAATTGCCGCTGCTTAAAGGCGGGGATCCCAACTTCGTGTTCCAAGAACTCTGACCTGGCTGGGGGGATGCAGCAGGCTCTGTGGCTGCCACCGCGCCGTCTTCCCAGGAGAGGATCGGGCCCCTTGCCAAGTCTGAGGCCTCCCCTGGGGGATCAATTCCAGGGTGATTCGCTGCTATTTTTTTTTCTTTTTGTTTGAAACAAGGAAGCTTCTGCAATAGAATCAGCTGTTCTTACCAACACATAAGGGACTGGTTGTCTGTGAAGACGTGGTAAACACCCAAGGGCAGGCATCATGGTGTTTTGAGGAGGTGACATTGAAGGAGCGATTCTGGGAACTCCTTGGTCTGAGGAAAGGGCTACGTGTGATGTCCATGTCACCTGGAGGTGATCATTTTTCCCCTAATCCCATTGCCCCCAACATCAGCCTCTGACCAACATCTCCCTGAATCGGACTTGGACCCAGCACAAATATGCTCCTGGGCACCTGTAACAGATTCTCCTTGGAACAATTCGTTAGGTGAATTTCCACTGAGCACTAACTACAGAGCTCCTAGGCTGGGAGACAGAGATATCCCTGATGGAACCCACCACTGCAACCCCGCTGCGGCCAGCCTCCATTCAGAGGACTGAGGCCACCAGCAGAAGCCATGCGGAGAGCCCGGCTGTGGCCACCCTGCTGGAGGCTCCCTCTCCCTGGTGCCCGGCCATCTGCCCCCACCCAGGGCAGCTGCCCCACACCCACACCAGCCTGCCAGAGAGGACCTGAGCCACAGCCTGGAGCACAGGTTGAGAGGGTTCTTCAGCTATGCTTCAGCAGGAGCATAGAATGCCTTCCGGAATGTTCTGGAATCCTAGCTCTTTAAAGGGTGGTTTTACTGAGATGTTTTTCCTCTCTCCCTCACCCCCAGATGATTCCACGAGTATGTTAATGGGAAGCAGGAACTGGACCAGGGGTGAGGTCTCCAGTCTTTCCCGCTTTGTCGTTCTTCCTGGAAGCCCCTCTCCCCTGCTTTTTTAAACACTCAGCTCTCAGGAAATTTAAGGTTGCTCCACTCAGCACCATGTGTCCGTTTAATGACATTTTTCACTGGGCTGTGTACTCAACCTTTTTTATATAAGAGGTGTTCCTTTGAGAGCTCGCCAACCTGAGCTCATCGGAAGTTTACGAGAAAGCCCAATATGCTCGTCCGACTGCCGAGAGCCCTGGCAGGCAGCGCCAGCCAGCCAGCTTCACCCGGCCCGCGCAAACACGGCTGGCCGGCCTCGGGCTTGTCCTGGGCTGCCTGGTTCCAGAGTGGTCTCTGGGGCTTGGCGCTCTTGCCAGAATGTTCATGACATCACTCATATTATTAATAATTACAGGTTATTCACAGATGGACGGGCAGATGGACACACGGCGGCGGAGATTTGTTTAATCTCAGCAAGGCTATTTCCTCTGCCCACTCTTGCTGCCTCCCTGGAGAAAAAAATTAATGAAAAAACAAAATGCCTATGAAAGAAAAATGAAAATCCTGCTGGAGGTTTTGCTGCATTTTCTCTCTTCAAAAGAAAAGCATGACCCGTCTCTGTCCCTCCCTCAGCCTGGCGTGGGCGACCTGCGCCTCTGGATCTCCTACCGATCAGCGTTCCTGAGCAAGGAGCTCTTCCTGCCCCAGCGGACGCGGGCACAGCAGGCTCCATCGCTGGTCCCAAGCCCAGAGTGGGAACAGCCCAGTGCTACAAATCTATGGAGTATATAAACACAGTACATGCACATGTACCTGAATACATAGATGAAGGGTTTTTATTTGCTGCCTGATCCACTGCTGCTTACTGGAATTCAGAAAGAGCAGTGTGGATCTTCTGCCTCTGGAGAACCGGGAACCTTCAGAGAAGAGGTGTGTTCCTAACCCAGAGACCCTGGAGCCCCTCCTCACCCAGCCCCTGTGCCCGCCAGGTCTGAGGTCACGTGCTAGGCCATGGCTGACCTTGGCATGGACAGAGGAGGCAGTGTACTTGAGCATAGGTAGAGAGAGCCACCATCCGGCTGACCCTATAAGCTACAAGGGAAAGAACTTTCCAGACCACGCATTTCCCTAGCTGTGCTCCAGTGTTGAGGTGCCCCCGTTGTCTCTACTCCTCACATCCTCAGACCCAAGCAGAAGTCTCCATTACCATATGGCCCTATCCCCCTTCATCTCATCCAAGAGCCCCAAACAAAGGCACCGCTCACCCGGCACTGGGCAATAGCCAGTCATGTTCTCTCTCTGACTGGACAGTTTGTCTCCAGCAAAGCTGTTCTAGGCTCGTGTCCTCACCAAAATACAAAATGTTTAAATTTCCTTTCTAGGCCCTTCAAGACAGAATCTGGCACCCTGTCCATATTATCAAACCCACTCCACAGGATCCTCGGGGTCCTGCTGGTACCTACCACCCCACACTCCAAGGAGTATTCATGTTCAACTTGACCATGACCATGGTCTGTTTGTGGTTGGAGCAAACAAGACATAATTGCAGAATCATGCAGTTGGAGGGGGAAAGAGACATTTTCAGGAACCATCCAATCTTGTAAGTGTCTCTCCACAAAAAAATGCACTGGGGCCAAAGAGTGATCATTTGCAAACACCTAGGAATTTCTTTGACTGTGCTCAACCTGTCTTCTATTTTCCTGCCAGTTCTCTGCATGTGTGCAAACACCACCTGGCCAGCAGAGACTTGGCAACTGGGCTTTGCACAACTTGTGTAAACCTGGCCTAGACCAAGCATTTCCAGGTTGGCTAAACAGATGGGGTGGGGCTTCCCACCAAATCTATGGTTTCTGATGAGCCACACATTTAAATGCTGAAACGGTCGCCAACGTGCCTACATTTTGGAACTTACCTATTCTCCACCAGTAAGGCCTTAGTTCATGAAGAATGCCTGGTGCATAGTAAGAGCTTAATAAACATCTCTTTCAATAAGAAGATGCTTGAATATAAAAATATGGACCCATCCTCTCTGGTGAAAGCTCCCTCTCCAGTGCAGAGGGCAGGTCATTCTGAAATGAGTGGATGTCAGGGAGAGACCAATCAGGCCGTCCTGGACGACCCATGCTGCACACAGCTCATTAAATATTGAAGCTCTGTAGGAAGGTCCACTGACGGCAGAGTACACATCACGGGACGACTGAGAACACATGAATTCCACACTCACACCCAGCTGCACCCACATCTCTCAGAGAAGAGACGCTGCCAATGGTGTGCCCTGGGGTTCAGGAGAGGGTACTACCAACCAGTCTCCGGCACCATGTGATTTTCTTCCAATGGCACAGATTTATGCCAATGATCCCCCACTACTCTCAATTGCCAGAAAGGCACATACAGACCAACCAGCCAGGCTGGGCTCTAGTCTGAGGCCAGCCAAGGCAGCCCAGCTAACTGGCCCACCTGGGGCTCTTACCTTTGACCTTGGTTTCATTAGCACAGCACGTTTGCCCCGTGAGCCTACTAGGCTGCTGAAATATAAATCAAGTGCTTCTCCCAATTCCCCATTCCTCTGGCAGAGGTGCTAATGAATAGGGCAGTGGCCAAAGAGTGCAATGGGAGAAGAAATGGATTTGGAGAAGCCATAAATTGCATAATCTCCATCCAGACAATGGCGAGGGGAATCACAATGCTTTCTATGCAAAGCTCACCCACCTGATGGGCCCTCTGGTGGCCCCTGCAAGCATATCTGGAGTTTTCAGTCTCTCACACACGCCATATGCCCCCAGCCCCATACATACCACCCACAGATCAGACACCTCCACAGGCTCCAGGACCTGAAAACAAGATGGTGCTTCACCAACACCTGGACACTCTCATGACGGAGAATCAAAACAGGTGTGCTGGAGTGAAAATCACTTGCTCCCAGATTGCCTGAAATGGTGGATATGGTCATCAGAGCTGGAATTGGTTTGGTGATGTGACTCAGCTCTGCTGGTGCCCTGGGCCCGGTAGGCTGTGGCTTGCTCTCCCTGCCACTCAAGCCCAGCTCTGCTCCATGGGATTGCCCACCAAGCCCACACTGGCCACCAGCTCCTCCCTCTGCTCCTGCCACCCTCCCCTCCACCTCGTCTTCGCTGATCCCAGAGCGGTCTGATTTCCCTGCTAGAAAATCTGCTCCCTTCTGAAACCCCCCTTCACTTTGGACTTGCGACCTTGATCGTCCTTGTTGGATGGATATTTCACCACCGTTGCGTTACCACTCGGAGCTTCATCTATACGGTGCAGCCGAAGCTGGCGTGGCAATTCCATTTTTCTTAGCAGGGCTAAGCAATCATCATCTATCTTAAAAATTGGCACATTCCTCCAAATACATTCATGAGATGGTTGGGTGTCTGCTTCAATGAGAGTCGGAATCTTAAAGAAGGCCTCTCCACCTGCTTCTCCACATTCCAAAGCTAATGTGAAAAGAAGCTAGGGGTGGCGTGTCCTATAGAAGCACAGATTCGGGGGCCAGAGACATTGAAATGCATGAGGTGAAATAGATCCAACAATGTAAGCTCAAAATTTCATTCCATAATGAAACAAATACCAAGTAGAGGGAAAAATTTTAATCGCATACATAGAGATCAAGAACATATTGCATTTCTATGTAAAACAAACTGATCTCTCAGAACTCAGAAGGAAATTAAAATTGTTCATTCCTACCTCCAGAGGTGAGCTTCTGCACCTAATGTCCCACTAATCCCTGTTTCCATCACAACTGGGAAGGAAGAGGGAGTTGAGTTTTTTACTTTGGGGACATCTGAGCTCCACAGAGGCAGGAAAGAGATGGCTTCAGTCTTTTTACTTCTTTTAAGAGTGTCATCCACAATCCTGGGCCAGGTCCTGCTGCCCTCAGGGAACATGCCTCCGAGGAGCATGAAGGAGGCTTCCTGTTCTCCTGCCCAGGGCTCCTGTGCTCCGCAGTAGAAAAGCCAGGTGCCCAGTGACCCAGGGCATTAACACCAAATGTCAGAAATCGGCCCTTGGCTCCAGCCCACAGACATTTGCTCCAAGAGGTGGAGATCCTTCCCCACTTTGACTCACGGCTCCCAGCTCAGTATAAAAGGGCCTCTTCTTCAGAGGGCAAGAGTCTGTCATCCTCACAGCCAGTCAATTCCTCTACCTGCAGGAGGGGTCGGCTAGGCCAAGACTATCAGCAGCCCTAAGAGCCAGTGCCGTTCACTGAAAACCATGGGGAATACCCCTTCCACCCCCACCGGGCATACGCGGGGCAAAGCGACCTCGCTCACCGTGTCCAGAAGCACTGTCAACAGAGACAGGCACGTGTAAATAGGGTTTGCTTGAAATTCCTACTGCGTCACTTAAGCTTCCAATTCAAGTTAAAATTCACAATATGTGTTTGCAGGGGGGAGAGGGTACACACAAGTACTGTGTGTGTGTGTGTGTGTGTGTGTGTGTGTGTGTGTATGTGGTGTGCAGCATGCCAGCTGGGATAGGTTGCTGAAATGCCTTCCTGACCCTGGGGCTTTGCCTGTACACTCACTTCCTGAACAGCTATGCCTCCCCTTCCCAGGGGCTGCTGGGGTAGGGGCACAGAGTGCTAGGGACTACAGTAGAAGTTGGCTTCTTTTGTCTGGTCTCTGCCCCTTTAAAATCTCCTGGAGAACAGCTGGCAAGGCAGGCTTCCCCTTTCCTGGATGAAGTTCATAGAATGCTCTCAGATCTAGGGTTCCTCTCACTCTAGTGCAGAGAGGTATCCCTGAGTGGGAAGCAGCCCTGAAGCCCTCAGGGCCTGCTGCCCTTGGGGATTCATTCGAAGCCACCCATGCCCAGCACATCTGTGTCTCTGTTGCAGCCGTTCTTGGCGAGTCCAGTTGTGAGCCTTTCTCAGCATTGCTCACCGCGGCTCTGGATGGGGGAGAGGCGATCCCCAGCCCCGCTCACTGGTTTCAGAGAGTTCCCACTAAGTGTGCAGATCCCAGCCAAAGACCTTTGTAGATAAAAAATGGATTTTGTAGTACTAAGCACAAAAACTGACTTTAAAAACAAAACAAAAACGCCAACCCAGTGACTGCTGAACTCAATATCATGGCTTCCCCAAGTTTCCTTCTGTATCTCAACCAAGTTGCACCTGTTTGTAGAGACATAGCAAACCCGGGAGGGACAGGAGATCCTGCAAGGCAGATGGCAGTGGAGGAGGTGCAGGGTGGCTTGGATCCTGTTCCCTGCCAGTTCTCAGGGGACCACTCTGGACCACACGTGGAGAACACAGGTCCCCGAGATCCTGCTGCTTCTCTGGTCTGCCTGCTACTTGATCCCTCAAGCTCCAGGCCCCTGCTAGACAAAACTCCCCTTAGGTGCATGATGGAGACTTGGTCCCTAAAACGATGGTGAAGTCCTGCCCCAGCAGGTGCCGGTGACTGTGACCCTCTGTGCATCTTTACAGATGACCATGTTAAGATGAGGCAATTAGGATAGGCCCTAATGCAATATGCCTAAGCATCCTGATGAACAGGGAAGACTTGATGGCAAAGACAGATGTGCATAGAGGGAAGACGACATGAAGACCTGTACCACCGAGGAGCCCCTGAGCCAGGAGACCCAGAAGACGGGCCTGGGTCAGACTCTCTCACCCTAGAAGAGACCAGCCCTGCCAACACCTTGATCCTGAAGATGTAATCTTCAAAATCGCATGACAACAGATTGTCATCATTGGGACACCTAGTCTGGGACACTTGTACAGTGGCTGTAGCTGACTACACAAGGCATTTGTTCACCTCTAAGCCTTTGGCATATCTTGCTGGCTCCCTCCTCTGCACACGGCTCCTCTCCAGTCCCTCAGAGCCTGTGAATTTTTGTGCTTTAATTATCAGGTCACTGGTTTTTGGAAAGCAAGGTCCACACCATCCATACAAGTTGAACTTGGACCCAAAAATCTCAAATCGATTGCTCCAGCCTCGGTCAATAGCTCGGAGCTCCTTCCATTTCTGCTTCTGTTTCCAGCTCAGGGCCAACCATAGAAAGCCAGCGGTGCTCTCCACAGGCGCTGCACAGAGTGGCAAGCTTCTAGGAGCCCACCTCGGCTCCCCAGGCCACAGCCTCCAATCAGGACCTCCAGGAGTCCCTCTTTCTCCATCTATGGGCTTCTTCCCCCACCCCCACCACTGGCCTGCCTTTCACTCTCACCCATCCCAGGTGATGGTGGCTGACGCCCTGGCAAGGCATCCACTGAATAAAGGACTTCCTTGTGTTCTTGCTCAGGATCTCCACTGATTTCCACAGCTGTCTCTCCCGTCACAAGTCCTATGGGGACAGAACTCAGTGTCGGCCACATTCTGGGCTTCAGGAAATATTTTTGGGGTAATGATGTTACCCCAATGCTGTCATGAATGCTGTTGTGCCAACAAATAAACCTCTGCTGATGGAGTGAGTGAACTGTGCCCCACTTGCACACCTGGAAGGAAGAGTTACTGAAGAGACCACGCACGGCCACATGCCATGTTGCTATGGTTTCATTGCATTCGGTAGCTCTGGCTTTGGTCAAACTGGGGGAAATGGTCAGATTGTGAGTTCCCGGTTTCTAATACAATATGCATTATTCTTTCAGTCTTATTTATTGTGGTGTTTTTCAAATTATAATAAATTTGCTTTCTTGTGAAAATTCAGATGCTTCAAAAGGTACCCAAAGGATGCAATTAGGCCCTAGGGAGACACGCTATTATGTGCACATATCATGTTTTGCATGGGGTTTCCATCATCTACATAATTTATGTGCTTCTGCATAATTTTGCTTCTTTTTATGTTTCTATGTGTTTGTGAGATAATCTAGAAGTCAGTTTCCTACCATCGGAATCACTGAAAGAACTCGCATTCGCGTGGCTCCTTCACCCAGTCTGCTCTGCTCCCAGGGGAAGCCTGCCAGAAGCCCCAGGAGACAGCCGCCTTTCACAGCACCTCACATCAAGGCCTGGAGGAGTCAGGGGTCCAGCGAGCTCCCAGGAATGAAACAGAACCTTGTCCGCTCCATGCTCTGCTGGGTATTCACTGGGGTCTCTGATGAATGGTGCTAGCATTTTAAAGCTCTTTAAACTGTTTATAATCCTCACTTTGGTTTTGAAACAGAAAAATAATGCCAAAATTAATGGCTTTTTAAAGCTTCTGATGTGAGTTGGCTGCATACAAATTTCCCTAACACTGAGAAAGTCCATCATCTGGGGAGCCAGGTGAGTCGTGTAGGACTCTGGTTGGACTTTAATTGATTTTCCCTCTCAACAGCCTTTTCCATTTAACTTATTTTAAATTTCTGTGCCTTTTGTGCTTTCTGTACTGCTCAAATCTCCTTACAGTGAGGTTGTCAGATATGGGACAGAGTGGCCTGGGCTGAGAACAGCCCCACATGGAGAGCTTCAACTTGGACCTCAGTAGTCTTTGTCAACCGAGTGGCCTTGCCAAAAAATTATCTCAGCCTCCTCTGTCACAAGGAAATAGTGATATCAACTTGACCCAGAAAATGAATCCCTCTGGGCCAGAAACCATGTACAGAAGGTGAATGGCAGATGTTTTTAGAAACTACCCAACTGACTGCCTGATTCTTGCAGGTGAGAAACTGAGACCAAGGAACGTCTCAAAGCCAAGCAGAGAAGGGTGTCAGAGTTTGGATACGTCCCCCACGCCCTGGTGGCCACAGCTCACACTGAAAGAAAACAGCAACCATGTAAGCATGTTCCCCTGGGACTGGAGCCACAGGCCTCTTCCAGGTGCCACAGGCCCCAGGCCAGGTCGTGAGACCCTCTGAGCAGCAGAGTAATCACGGGCCTCCAGGACTACCCTGCACTCAGCACCTGCCCTCCCTGTCTCCATGCATACTCACAGCAGAGGAAGTACCCGATCACGGTTGGACAGGCCAGGGGAGGAGCAACCCAGCAGACCCACTTTTTAGGACATTTTTTCTAAACATTTTTAGCAAACAAATGATTTCCTGTATTGAAGCATGATGAACAATTACACACTGAAGTGGCAACCGTGGCTTAAAGGGAGATTGTTTAGAAATTTGTAATGTCTATACTTACATATCAGCATCCATGAGGGCCCAGATGAACCCTCACAGAACTGATGAGCGGGAAGCATCTAAATGAAAAATAGATCCTCCTGTCCCAACACAAGGCATTGCCAAAAGACAGCACGTGGGAGGAATAAGCACCACTTGTGTTGGCATGGTTAATGGCATGCATCTGAAAATCAAGCCAGAAACAAGAGCCCACGGAGCGTGGAAATCCATCTTCAGGTCTGCTGACTGCGGGCCCTTCCCCTGACAAAGTTCCATGTGGAGCCGGCAGATCGAGGGCAAAGGCTGCCACCTTCACAGGGATTCTGCTGATGCCCGTTTTCTGCCACTCGTCCTCCTTCCAGGATGCACTCAAACAGAGCCTCTCCTTGTTTTTCTGCCTTTTCTGGTCTCCCAACTGAGACTCTCATTCTTATAAAAGTTCTTTCTCTATGTAAACTATGGAACATTGAAGACCCTTTCTAGTTTTAATACCTAGATCAACTGTCTTCCTTTTAGGAATGAGCAAAGCAAGATCCAGGGAGAAGAAGGGAAAAGGACCAGTTGAGGAAAAGGTGGGGTGAATAGCCACACCCACAAGCCAGTGCATAGTTAGCTCCTTCTAAGGCACGGATAAAATCTTTGCAATCAAGAATCCTCGTCTATGGGTAACAACAGAGGAGGCAGCTGCATGTCTCTACATTTAAAAATGCAGCCAAATATTTGAGTAAAACAGGGGTCTCAGCACAGGTGTCTAACTACTCATCTCACCAAAACATCACCCGAAGTGCAAGTTGTGAAGAAAATGGGTGCCCGTACATGCGTGCTCCTGTCCCCTGCATTGGGCAGGTGTGAGCTGAAGCCGTGAGTGACACATGGCACGTGCAGGGGATTCTCTGGGGCTCAGAATTTTAAAAATGCCCTCCTCAGAATGAACTTACGGCTTCTTCTGCAGTTTTATCTGCAAATGTTTGTGGATGAGAGGACGCCTACCTGAGCTGCAGCAGAATATGGGAAAGACCAAAGAGTCGCTGCTGGACTCCTGTTCCCATCAGGAATCCGAACCCTGGGGGCTGTCGACCTTTTAGAACACATCCTGGCACACTCACCTTCTGGCCCAACGTATGAGATGTGCATTTTAGTAACACCCAGGAACATGGAGTCCATCCGATCTCTACATGGACATTCACCAGACCCAAAAAGACTCTTCTGCATTCAATAAGCAAAGATAAAAACCAAACCCAAAGATCACGGGATTAATTAACAGGGAGAACTTAGAATGTAGAAAAGCACACTTGAGAAGTGTGCTTCACTTCAATGAAGCTTGATAGCATCTATTAAGACTCTCAAAAATATCTTTAAAAATGGGAAAACCCTTAGAAACAAGAGGTAAAAGACAGGTGGAGAAGAAGGTAGATGAAAGGCAGTAGGTAATTTCAAGAGAGTCGATGGAAAAATTAAAGGAAAGACAGAATGTTGATGCTGAATAAAATGGGAGCAGGGACTCTAGACAAGGAAACTGACCCTTGTGGAAAACTCCAGATCTGTGAGTAAAGGATTCGCTGACCTTCCAAGTAGTGGGAATGCAGAGGGAAAGAACAGAGAAGAAGACTAGGGAGGATGCCAGACGTGATGGCAGAGAATGGAGATCAGATATGCAGGTGATTGTTTTTCATGAAAAAAGGTATCGGTGAATGAAATAGAAGCAATGACTGAAGAATACATTTTCCTTAAAATGCAAAGCAAAATAAAGTAAAAGCTTGAATCTAAAGTCTGAACGAGGTTGCCACCAGGAACAAAGAGAGACCAAAAGCAACAACCACCCACAAAGACCTCCTAGGTGTCCATTGGCGGAATCCTTGAGTTCTCAGGATTAATTAGGGATGTGGGAGCATTCACACAGGAAGACAAAGCCAAAGCAAAAGGGAAGACGGTCCTTATACAAAGCCAGCCGGACTGACCTTAGATTTCTCTCTTCTTTACATCATTAATGTTTATATTTTTCAGGGGTTTAGGGTCCCAGGGGAACTGAAAAGTTTCTAAAATGAATTAACATCTTCCTACTGTGCAACTGAAAGTGGAAAGACAGTGTTCACTGCTTTAGGATGAAGGGGCTCTGCTCCACCTGCGTGTGGGCTGAGGGGCGCCCTCGGAACCCACGTCGATACCCCCAGTGGAAGACAATAGGGAAGGCTGTTCCGCGACGGCAGCTGGTGCGCGTGCGCGACCGCGGAAAACAACCCAAACGATGGCCGAGGTGACACAGAGGAGGACGGAAGCAGTGGCAGGGAGTCCCAGGCTCTGGAGTTAGGCTCTAAACAGCCAGGGAGCCGCACCCGCCCCCCCCTCCAGGCAGCATTAGAGGAAGACACAGGGAACAAACTCCCCTCCGCCTCACACCCAGGGTACCAGAGGGGGCGCCTCGTGGAACTGAGCAGAGAAGGAGAAAATGGACAGAAAAAGAGCCTGAGCCTAGGGCAGGGGGTAGCTGAGGCCCAGGCTGCTGGAACCCGGTGGCCAGGAAGGCCCCAGGTAAGAACATGAATTGAGCCGGGCCCCAGAAGGCCCCCCGAGAGTGACCACAGGGCACAGCTGGGCTGTGTTAGGGTAAGTGCTCAAAGGTCACATAGCACCGTATGCAGTTGTCTGTGTGGGAACCACCAGACAGGCAGGGGGTCTTCCCTGTGCTTGCTCTGGTCATGGGAATAAAGGACAAACTTGGAAATCTGCAAGGAACAGATAACAATAAAAGGTGACATGGCAGATTTGAAAAGGGACTAAAGAGTGTCTAGAAATGAAAAATGCAATAACTGAATAGGTAGCACAACCGATAGACGTGTTTAGCAGTGGGGGGGAAACAGTGGAAGAGAATGAATGAACAAGCAGATCAAAGAATGAAGACAGTAGCAGATTTAGCTCAGTCGGAACTGGCAGGCAACAGCACAGAGAAGCTGGGAGTGTTGGGACACAAGGAGCAGAACTACAAAATGTTTTCTCAGCTCCCAGCAGGAAGGGGACATGCAGAGTAGCAAAGATTTGAAGACCTCACAAAGGAGAACTTTCCCAAATCAAAACCAGGGCTTCCCCTCACCCACAGGTTCAAGAGACCATGATAATCCAAGAGGGAAAATATTTAAGAAGTACCCAGAAAACCAAGAAAACCTCCAGGAAAATGATAATGATGGTCATTTGAAAGTAACCAGAGAGCAGGCCTTCTGGAAGGCCTCATCCAGGAGAGATGAGTTCTTGGGAAACCAGGAATGATAGCAGCAGTAATCGCAAGGGGGACTGATAAAGAGGGAACTGAAACACAGAAGGGGC
Organism: Sciurus vulgaris; assembly: GCF_902686455.1. Classification (NCBI taxonomy): domain Eukaryota; kingdom Metazoa; phylum Chordata; class Mammalia; order Rodentia; family Sciuridae; genus Sciurus; species Sciurus vulgaris. The sequence continues at coordinate 4,434,419 of NC_136464.1, forward strand.
ACTATTAAACACCTAAAGAGCCCTAGATTCTTTATACTATTGGGGAATGGGAAAAATAACTTGATACAATTTAAACTGTAATAAGTTAACGTTTCCCTTTTTTAATGTCCAGGGCAAACTCTAAAAAATAGAACCTGAGAGATGTTCAAACTTGAAAGGGAGAAATGATGAAAGGAATTCTTGGTTAGCTCCCCAATCCAAGCCGAGGCAAGCAGGGGAGGAAAAGAGAGGACAAGGGACAGAGGACACAGAACAAATGTGCAAGGCCCCCTTCAAGCCCTGGGCGAGCCGCAGGGTTAGGATGCAACCTGGCTCTGGCAAAGGCCCCCGCTGTCTCCCAGAGAACAGGCTTCCCTTCTCCTTTCCTCCTAAACTCCAGGAATCTCAAGGAAGCTGAGGAGCCACGGATTCACAGTCTCTGCTGGGGTCGTGGGGAGGGCTGCCGAGGGCTGGGGGCCAGAGCTGAGAGGAGACACATCGGGAACGGTGAAGGTGCGGGGCCTCCGCCAGTGCATGCTGCTGCTCAGGCCGGGCCTGGGGGTTCTGTGTCCTGAGTTCTGCTCCTGAAGAGATTGGCCCTGAGGCCTTGGCACCACAGGCAGGAGGCTGATGCAAGGGGCAGAGCAGGCCCTGGATGCAGCACTGGGCAGGGCCAGGAGGCTCCTGCAAGGGATACAGCTGCAACAGGGCCTCAGTGGGTCTCCAGGGTACCTCTGAGACCCAGCAGTGCCCAGCAGCAAGCAGCCCCACCTGTGGGCTGGCCCCCAAAAGGGTGTCACCTTGGGCAGGGCAGCACCTGCCTCCACAGCAGTGCTCAGAGACAGACTTGGCTGTGGGCCTTCAAGACAGCACCTCTAGGTGCCGGAGAGACACAGGGTCCTGCAGGGGAACCTGGGCACCTGGTGACATAGCAAAGTCCACTTCCAGGAGATGGACATCCAGTGCACCTCAGCTGCTTCCAGATGGACCAGTGCCAAGCCCAGCTTGAGTGAATGGGGTGCCACCCGCCTTCACTGCCTGCCAAGAATAAGCAGTGCCACGGGGCCCATTCCAGCTCCTGCCGTTCCTCCCTCATGCCACCCGGGGCCCCTCTGTTCCCTCCCAGGCCCCTGTGCCAGGCCTGCTGGGCCCTGCAGCACACAGAGAGCCTTCCAGGTTTCAACCGTCTCTCCAGAGTACTCTCTCAGCGGCAGATCCAGCAAGTTCCAGAGCGAGTTTCTCAACAGGGTTTTCAAGTGCCCCACCCTGAGGCTTCCCCTCCTCCAGCCCTGAGGAGGGACTCTGAGAGTCTGAGTGCAAACCAGCCATTCGACTATGTGGGGTTCCAGAACTCCCTCCCTTGGGCTCAGGAGTTCCTTTCTAATCTAATCTAAATTCAAAATCTGCAGAAGGAAAGGGGTAAGAAGTCCTGAGACAATAGAGCCCAGGCTTGTTACCCCAAGAGGAGGGAATCTCAGAGCCTCCGCCACAGGCTCCTGGTGGAGGAAAGGCTGGCAGGATCCTTGGAGGCTTCCAGTGAGTTCCATGGAAACCAAGGCCAAGGGCCAGCCACGACTTTCCCCCTGCCCATGGCTGGAGTTAGAGGCACCATTGCTCTTCCGGGCAAGCAGATCCTCGTTGCAAGTACATCCCTTTCCAGTGTGACCTGGACATTTGTCCAGATTCCATCTGGGCAGAGAGTGGAGGGCTAGCGAGGGCCCTCCATCTCCAGACTTCCTGGACAGATGATCATACGTGTTCTTCAGAACCTTCCAACACTATGCCCAGGAGAGATTCCCTTGCAGAGCACAGAGCCTGGCGCAGCAGGAACCAAACAAGCTGGTAAAATTTAAAGAACTGACTTATTTGTGAAACATAGGAGGGAATACCTGCTGCTTCTCTTATCTTTTATTTATCATAATTAATGTGTTTAACTCATGCAACTTGCAGATCCATGGAACAAATAGCTGAGAAAATAATGAATATGTTTTATTAAAAAGTTTGGATGAAGTTAGAAAAAAATGGAGGGTTAATTAATCACAATAGTATCAACTTAAATAAAAGCATACAGACAGATGCATTAAATTCAGTTTTAAAACAACTAGAAAAATATCTCATTACTTCCAAGTTCTTTCCCATGGTCTTCTTGGGGTAATTATTGTAGTATTTCTTATATGTTATGCTCACACTGGAGATGTCGAAAACCAAAATCAATTGGTTCATGTTTGTTTACATATCTTAAAATATAAATGCTGTGATCCATAAATCTGATATCATTAGAATTACATACAATGTGATTTATGGTTTAAAATAATATTTTTCATAACAATGTCCAAGGCCAGGTGTTCAGAGATAGATTCTGAGAGTTTTGTGAGTTATTTGAGCTTTTTCTTTTCTCTTTTTTTTTTTTTTCTGTTGTCCTTTGGCTGCAAATCCTAAAGAAAGAAAAAAACTACTTTTGCAATATAAAAACCTCTCTTTTAGCCTGATGATTTCCCATCAAAAGCCATTTCCTTGGAATAAAATTTCAGTTTCTGAAGTGACTGCTTCTCTTACTGAAGCCCGTGGAGTCCCCAGGGGTTTCTCAAATATACTTCTGGGATTTCTCCACGGCTCTTTTTCTTATGGAAACATAATTGGATTCTGATGCCACAGCTTAAAGAAATAATATACCTCAAATCAACAAGCCCCTTATGCAACCAAAATCTTTATTTGCCTTTTTCTTAGGGAGAAAAAAAGCATTCACATTCACATGCAAAAGCGCGTGCACGCACACATGCACATGCACATGCGGACACACACGCTGATACCGGGCATTTAGTCATTCTGATCCTGGCATCCCAGGACCCCCGCCGGGGTGGTCACACCCTGGTGTAGTACCCCGTGCCTCTGTGGGTGTGAGAAGCCTGTGACTAGCTTCCACACTCAGAAGGTGGCAAGGTGAGGGACATTTGTGGCGCCCTCCGTGGGACTGTGCCCCCGTGTCCCTAGGAGGCATGCCCCTCGCTGGCTTTGCAGAAGCACGTCATGATGTCACAGCTGCCCTTTGGAGAGGACGACACAGCAAGGAGCTGGGGATGGCCAGCAAGAAACCAAGGCTCCTAGTCCTGCAGCTGCCTGGGCATGAGGGCCACGTGCTCTGGAGGGATCCTTCCAAGGTCGTGCCTTGGATGAGAACACAGCACTGGCCCAGGGTACCAATACCCTGGTTGCAGTGCTGCCGCTCAGCCAGGCCCAGACTTGACGGACAGAAGCCAGGGATGATAACACGGCAGCCCCCTTGCTCCGTCGCGTTCATGTTGTTATGAATAGCAGACACAGAAGCAGCACGAGGTGCCAGCCCACCTCCTCTGCCTGGGCCACTGAGAGATCAGCCCCTGCACAGGCCTTTCTGGCTTCCCCTCCTCCTCCATCCCTGAGCTCAGTTCTTGCTGCTAATAGCGGCTGTGTTCAGCCCTCGCCGTTGGAGCTCCGCCGTGCTCCCCAGCATCCGAGGTGAAGGCTGAACTTGCAGCTGGGCTCGGAGGCTTCTGACCGGGAGGATGGCCAGACCCCTCCTCCATTCTGTGAGGCCCCGCAGTTGCACACCTCACACCTTTGCTTCTGGGAAGTCCTTCTGCACTCTCTCTGATCCCCTTTGGGTCCCACAGCATCCTTGGGGGATAATCATCATTAACCTCATTTTAAACTTGAGAAACGTGTCCAGTGATCTTCCCAGGTCAGAGCTGGTCAGTGTCTGCCCAGGACTGGAACTAGGGCCTCCGGCCACCAGGTACAGCTCTCACGCTGCCTCTCCTTCTCTGGGACCTTTGGTCCTCTCCTGCTGGATGTGCTTCTGGGCAGCCTGGCCATGAATGAGCTTCTGGCTCAGGAAGGTTCACGTTCAGGGCTCTGCTGAGTGTTCACTATCCGTCCTCACATCCAGCCTGACCCACCCGTGGCCAGGGAGCAGACGGCCTGGGGCATCATCCGACTTCTCTCCCTCCCCTTTGCTTCCAGGGAGTCTAGTCCAGGAGGCTCTGCAGGAGGCCAGAGGTGGGCAGAGTGCTGTTGGTGGTCAGGGCTGTAGCTCAGGTCTCTGGGGCTGACCCCTCCCTCCACCTAGAGCCACGGCCTCAGCCAGGCAGGCTTCTCAGGATGGTGGCCACCCTCCTCTGCCCCTTTGGGCCTGTGCAGGGCAGCACCTGGGTGTTCCCCCCTGCAGGTCTCCACAGGTCCTGCCACCGTGGTCAAGCTCAAATCCCCAGACCGGGACTGCTCTTTGCTGGCTTTGAAGAGGCAAGACACAGTGTCAGAAATGCCCCACGGAAAAGGTGAGGCAGCAAGGAGCTGAAGAGGGCCTCAGCCCGCAGTCCCGCTTCCTACCAAGCCCTCACTGAGACAGAACCCTGCTGGCCTGGGCTCGGGGCTGCACCTCCATCTTGAAGGCACCTGCATCCCCCAGGATCAGGACAGCCACACCACAGCCACTTGCCTCGAACCTCACCACCACCATGGTGCTGCAGGCTCAGTGCCACCCGCCCCAGCACATCTGCACCGTCTCTGAGAAGTGCCACAGAATGTCAGCATGGCCGTGTGCCCTGCGTGTGCATGCAGAGCCGTCTGCCTCCTCTGCTTAACATGAAGAGCGTCCTTAGCTTCTCCCGGATGGTGGAAGAGCAGGTTCATTCATTGTTATCTGCAGAAATGTACTTAACACAGCAGCCCAGGAAATGTGATCCTCAAGAAGAGCTGGTGCAACAATTAAATGTAGTCACCAGGTACAGAGGACACGTTAAAGCCGCCCCCGCCGGCCACAGTTCATTTGCCCTTAAGCACATTTGCCCTCACGTGATTATGCTCAGTGAAATTCTGGAGATGGAGGACAGGTGAGAACATACGTACAGGTATGCTGCCACAGATAGCATCTCACTGCAACTAGCTCGCTGGGCTGTGACACACTGGTGGCAGTATGGTGGCTCTCCAATTGCACCGCACAGCGGCAAAACCCAAGCTCAGGCAAGCCTCCCCACACAGTCAACAACGATTGTTAAACAAACCCGGGTAGATTCAGCAAATACAGTGCTTCCTGCTGCCTGTCAAGACACCTGTTCTCTGAATCAGTGGTTAGAAAGCCAAGTGCTGGCTCTCAGCTGGTATGGCTAGGGATTTGTACTCAAAGGGATGGATTTACGTTCAAGTGGCTTCTTCAAGAGGCCAGGCGGACTCTGGCTGGAGGACCCATTGTTGGCGGCGTGGTCATGGGTCCCCGCGGATCCCAGGGGCACTGCACCAGCCTTGCACATGGGAATCGGCAGAATGGCCACAGACTGAGGGAAGGCTGCTGCAGGCCCTCTCAGGTGGCACTGAGTCACTCCCCACAGTGGGGATGGCATTGGCCTGGATGGGTGGGTTTGTTCTTGGGAAGGACAGCCTCTCCGGGGGACAGTGTGGAGCAAGCCCATGGCCCAGCTTCTGTGGGGCTGGATATGCTCGTGCCGATCCGGGTTATGTCCCTCAGGAAGGAATGGCCCACATCACTTCTGGGAAGGAAGAAACAAGGCCAGAAGAGCCCTTCTGACCTACGTTCCTCACGTGTACAGACAGGAGGAGCCGCCCCTTCCTCAGGCGTGGACTGGACTCCACTTTCCAGCTTCCCTTATGTTTTGGAGTGGCCACATGATGACGTTCTCTGCTGTGGAGCGTGCGTGGACAGCGGGGCATCTGGACTTGCCATCTTTTCTGCTGGCTCCTTCCAGCTACCTCTAACCATGTCCAGCCTTGAGATAGCCCCAGCTAGGTCCTCCCCTGGACACTCTCTGAAGTGACAGGGATCATTACCTGGGCGAGATGCCAACTTCCTCAGTCATAGCTCCTGGGACTTTGGCTCAAGTCACTCCAGACTACCTCACGGGAACCAACAGCTTCTTTTACCAAAGGCTGAGATCAAGAATGCAGGCTATCTGGTGGTGTGTGCTGCTGGGTAGGCCCAAGCCTTGAAGGGCAGCCCTTCCATCTACGCGGCAGGTCCTGGGTGCCACAGAGCCTGCTGAAGTTCCTCAGCTGGGAGTCAAGTCCCAAGAACTGCACAGAGCCAACCAGCTGGGGACGGAAGGGCAGCAAGGGTCAGCTCTTGCCGTGTGTGCGCCGTGATCTGGGGAGTCATTTCCTGCACCCGCCCCCTCCTGCAGGAGGACTCTTCGTTTTTGTGGGCACCTTGTCTCAGTACCCATGCCGTGCAGGCTTCCCAACAGTGCTGCGGGAGCAGAGAGCATCAGCTTGGGAGGAAGCACGTGGGCACACCTTAGCAGGCCGGGCCTCCCTCCCTGAGCCCAGACACGCCTGTCCCAAGCGGCCCCCTGTGCCATACTTGCTGGTGGCACGTGTCCCCTCCAGCCACCGCAGCAATCTGCAGTTTCCTGCCTTCCTCTGTACCAGGTGAGCTGTACCCCCTGCTGAGGCAGCCTTGGCCATGTGACTTGCTTTAGCCAAGGGTCTTGGGTGGAAGTGGTGTCTGCCCTTCCAGCCCAGCCATCTGCTCTGCTTCCCTTCCCCTGCACCAGTCCCCGTGAGAAGGGCTGCATCAGCTCCCTGTGTGGAGCTGAGCCCCCACGTCCCCTGGCCTGACTATCAGTTCATGCAGATACAACTTGCATCTCAAGCCACTGAGCTTTGGGGAAGCTTGTTACAGCAAAAGAAGTCGGCCCAGCCCCACCAGCTCCAGACTTCAGGGACTGTGGCCCCCTCTGAACACCCAAGTATGGTAGTTTACCTGGTCCCCCTCCCTAGCAGATCTTCACACATGTTTACACAGTGCACTCCAAGAACTTATTTGCACATCTGTCTCCCCTACCTTTGCTCCTCTCATCCTCAGGACCTCAACCTGAGCTTGGGGTGTAATAGGCATGAGCAAATCCCTCTCGATTCTTATACATGGATCCTTGGGGGCACCTAAGGCCACCTGCGAAGACACATCCCAGTGGCTTGTCTTGCTCTCTGGCAGACGTCCCCAGGACTTTGCAATTCTGGAGCCACATGTCAAGGCATCTGAGTGGCAAGTTCCAGGTCTTCCCAGCTTCTATCAGTGCCGCGAGCACAGTTGAGCACAGTGACACAGGAAAAATTAAATCCCACCCCGAGCAAAGGGGTGGAAAGGCGAGAAGGCAGGCTTTCGGTGAGTGGAGAGGCGCCTGAGCAACTGCACGTCCTGAAGCCAGCAGCAGCTGCGGCTCGGGCTGCTGGGCTCTGTCCCCGCGCCAAGCACTTGCGCCCTGGGCAGTGTGCTGTGGCGTGACATTATTCTCTGTGACAGGGACCCTGAGGAATGAGGAACTACCCCCCGCAAAGGCCGGGGGAGTGGAAAGGACCACTCCCGCTGCGAGCGAGCATCAGGAGACCATGCCGTGAGGCTGCGGACTGGCCTCAGGAAGCGGACACGGGCCTCCTCCAGAGCCGCGAGGATCCCGCGTCTAGAGCTGTGTGCGCCCACTGTGTCTGGAGAGTACGCACACGCACACTCACAGTCGACTCAGGCTGGGGCGCAGACCAGCCCCACACACCCTGGGCCCAGGCAAAAGCGGGCAGCCTGCGAGTGCTGGCCCTGGTGAGCATCTGAGACCCCAGGGCCTGGAAACCCGGCTCCCTGAAGGGAGCAAATGACAGCAGCTAATCAGGGAGCAGTCCCCACGAGAAGAGTGAGTCCCCACCAGGTCCTCATCCGCCCGGGTACAGGGCAATGTGTCCTTCTTCTAGACCGTGCCAGGAACTCTCCTAGCTGCAGGAGGCAGGCTGGGGAGGCACTGTGTGGGATGAGGACAACCGCTGGGTCTCTGGAGGGCAGGGTGGGGCCTGAGGGCAGAGGTGAGTAGGGAAGAGGCAGCAGGAGGGTGAGAGCTATGTGCAGGTTCGGTCAGGGACAGAGCCAGGGATGGAGGAGGGGCAGCAAAGCTGCAGCCTGGGAAGCGTGGCTGGAGCCTGCCAGCACCCCTGCAGCAGCCTCAGCCTCCGCAGCAGGGAGGAGAGCCTGGGCCAGGGCAGTGCTTACCCCAGGGTGGGGTGAGCCCTGCCGACCTGGACAGGGTAGTTCCGTCAGCGCATCACGCAGGCTTCTATTGTTGAGTTGGTTAGAAATGTTCCTGTTTCCGCTTGCAGTGAAGCCACTGTGGCTTACGAGATCCAGGGGCGGGTTTTCTCCAGCAGAAGTTAACACCCAGCCAGCTCCTAGGACTGTGCCCCAGGTCTGCTCCACTAGGTGACTGGTTTGCACTCTGAGATTGGATGAGAGCTGCACTGGGGGAAGCTGCAATCTCTTTAAAATCCACTGCATCTCAGAAAGACCAAGACGTGAACATCAGTGGCAACTCCACTCACGCACAATGTTTTTCAGTTCTCGACAACATTTTTAAGAACAGGTCATAACTACAAATAAAAAGTCTTAGCCTCAGCAGAAGGGCAGCCCCTTGAATGGAGTCTGCCACATATTGCTACTGGCCAAGTGTCCTGGTTTTCTGTTTTTCTAGAATTCTGGGGATCCAGCACAGTCCAAGGACACGAGTCTGAAACCACCCAGCCTCCCTGGGGATTCACACGTGGGTTTGGTGCAGGTGGTTGGAGAGACAGGGAGCCCTGGATGAGGCGCCGTAGGGAAAGTCTCAACCTAGGGGGCTCGGCCTCCACTGAACACCAAGGGGCACCTCAGTTTACGTCGGAAACATTCTGTCAGTATTTTCAGGAAAAACCAAATCAAAGACAGGCAGACCTCATCATCCTTTGGCAAGCAGAACTGGGACGCTCAGGCGCCGCCCCCTCAGGGGCTTGCCTTGGCAGCAGGTGACCAGTCTGCACGGCAGCCCACTGGGCTCAGTCTCCCCCTCGTCTCCACTGTCATGTCACAATCCACGGAATGAGATCTCCAGGGACCTGGTGCAGGCAGCGAAGGCTGGGTGAAGCTTATTTCCCGGCACCTCCAGCAGGACACTCAGCATCTCCAGGTGATGTGGACACTGTTGGTCACAGGTCGCACTTCCACAGCTGAGAGCACACCACAGCCTAAAGCAGGGCTCCCCAACCTCAGGGTGCCTTCCACCAGGGCTTCTTTGAACAGCTGCACTGTACCAACCAGACCTGGGGCCTGCTCCATGGCGGACCTTTAAGATGTCCAGACAACATTTGAACCTGCTTCATATTTGCCTTGCATGTAACAAGGACCAAACATACCACAAAGACCATCATGTGCAGTGCCTGCTTTCTCTGTGAAAGACTCTAAGGAAAGTCTAGCAACTGCTAATAAGGGTAGGTTAGAAAATAGCACTGAGGACCTGATACATTTGTGCAGGGTCCAAGGTGGTGGGATCTTTTTGAAGAATATTTTTCTTTCTTCATATTTAAAATAAGTAATGTTATTAACACATATTTAAAATAAGTAATGTTATTAACACACAAACATAAACCTATATGATGTGCAAACTTTAAAAAATACAGAGAGCTACAAAGAACAAATTAAAAATCATCTATAATTTTATGATCCCTCTTTTCCAGGCATGTATGTTTTTAGGTTATAGTGAACATCACTTCACATCTTTATTTAACATTTTATGAGTATTGTTGTCCTATTAAAAACTCAGTAAACCTCATTTTTAATGATGCCTAGTAATCTGTTACAATGTAATGATTCCCCTTTTACTGGACATTTAGGTTGCTTCAGTCAAAGCAGGTGATGTTGCCACAAAAAATCTATTTTTCTCTATATCTCTCTTTACATTTTTATTCTGTCACCAAGTTTGAGCTCCTACTATATGACAGGTACTGACCATTTTTGCAGGATGGCTTCACAGAATAGAAACTATGGGATTCAATGGTGGAGAGAGGCGTGTGCCAAACAGTCCCCAGAAAGTTCATGACAATCGAACATTCCCAACAGCTCAGACAGAGCCTGGCTCAGCCCCAAACCTTCAGCAGTACTGAGTTTTGTGAGTCTCTACCTTTCGAAGCATTTCCAGAGCAGATATTCACATGCCTTGTCAATGACTGTAACTATCCTCAGCCTGGCTAATGGCCTCGTCCTGTGTGCCCGTCCTCCCAAACAGAAAGAGCCCGTGCTCTCCCTTCGGCACCATCGGATGCAAGGTCTTGAGCCAGTAATAAATGAGAAGGGGAGAGAAACCCAGAATCTTGTAATTGATTATTTAGTTCAAAAGAGGAAGAAAATGATCACAGGTGGTGATGGCAGATGTGACCGCCCAGGATACTTGGCAAAACATGGCTCACACCGGATGACGGGCTGGCCGTTTCCAAGGTGTTGACTGTCCAAAGGAAACTCTTTTGTCCTGCATACCAGTGAATTATATGTATTATCTGTATTTTCTACATTTACTTCCTACTCTCCTTTCTGAATACGTAAATCAGTGACATCGACAGCAGATGCCGTGAGATTAGATGCCCAAGTGAGGCTGCACAGTTCCCTCAGTAAACAATGCCAGCGATTAAGCGTTTCAAAACGCGCCACCACAGTCATACCTCAGGACGGACCCATGACAACTTGAAAGGCAGCGGGCACATGGTGCTTGGCCAGGAGCTGTGTCCACTCGCAGGCTAGGCACTGATTCAAATCATTGTTATTATTATTTTTCTTAATTAGTGCATTCTAATTACTTTCAACTTTCTTGCCTGCTTTAAAAAAAAAAAAAAAAAAAAAAAAGAAATCCTTCTCTCCTTTCCTGGAGTTTGGAGGCTAGTTCCTGACCATCAACTCGATAACGCACGTGCCTTCATGGAATTCCAGACGCTCTTCACACACCAGGCGGGCTCGGGCACCGTCCCCACACGCCTCAGATCATCTCCCCGGGTTGAGGTTTGGGAAGACTTGGCTCCAGGAAAGGAAGTCAGAATTCGCTATTCTGCTTCTGACACATCAAAGACAACTGCCTTTGCACCTCCGCACCACAATGAGGACTGCTAGGCAATGGCACATGATCTGCAGCCTGGCTGAGATGAGAGACCCTGGACAGAGGCCGCCAGACCACTCGGGCTGCCCGGGCTAGGACAGGAGGTGCTTCCAAACCAGGGCCGGGGCGAAGGCCCAGCGGCGTCCTTGCCACCCCACCCGGGCACAAGGCTCTGGCTCCTCTCTCGCCCAGAACGCCAGAGCCTTACCAGGGAGGGGTTCGCTTCCTCTGTGGACCTTCCAGGGCCAAGAAATCTGCCATAGGGGAGAACGAGGTTCAAAATAAGAACCAAAAATACAAACAAAACCACACACACGCACACACATACACACACATGCACACCCACACGCACACGAGTGCACATGCACACGCGTGCGCGCCAGAGGAGGCAGCACAGAAGCATGCTCGCAACAACCGTCTTGCGGCTGCACCCCAGGCGGGAGGCCTTAATCCCCCCCTGGCCCCACCCTGCTTCACGGCCCCCTCACAATCCCTGACCCTTCAGGCGAGGTCAGCATGGGACACCGTCTGCAGGAGAACAGATGAGCGCTCGGGGCCGGCTCCCGGGAGGACTGAGCCTGGACCCCCGCCCCCCACACGCTGCCTGGCCATCTCTGCCCTCTGTTCAGGGCCAGTCGCCCTGTTTAAAGCCAGCCTCCAGTTGGCCATGTCAGGTGGCTGCCATGTCCGGTGTCCTGTGATGGAGCCACGGCTTCCCACCAGCCATCGTCCTACACTCCCCTCTGTGGCGTAGCCAAGCCCTTTCCCAGGTGCCCTTCACAGAGCCACAGTACTGGCCACCTGGTGGAGGGTGAGAGCAGCAGGACACACCAGGGAAACTGGCTCCAGCTCATCAGACAGGAGCAGCCGTTCAGAGGAACATCGGGTCCTGGTGTGACCGGCCACCAGGACGCCACTCTCGGCCCTCCTTCACTGGCTATCAGCCTCAGGACCAATGCTCAGAACATGGGACCCTGCCCTCCACCAGCACCTCATGGGTGCTCACCAGCCTGACCTGAGTCCTGGACCCTTCTCTCGGCCAATCACTGGAGCCCAGGGATGGGTTTGCCGCCTGCTGTGACCTGGGCACAGGTCCGCCCACACGTTGGCCCAGGGTTTTGGAGGGTACGTTCCCCTGGAGGAGGGTTGCAGTGCTGCCAGGCTGGAAGGCAAAGCAACAGGAAGCGTGTCTGTCAGCTGTAGGCCACACGGAGCCAGACTGCAGAGAACGCCGTCCGCGACAACCCAAGTCATGGCTGGGCGTTAGCCACGCCTTCACCGTGGACTCCGCCACAGTGGCAGCTGGCACAGGGAGAGCGCGTGTGTGCTGCAAAGTCAGGGTCGCCAAAACTTTCTGTGTGGCTCTCAGGGTCACGTGGAGAGGCACGGCAGAGCCATCCAGCCATGAGGACTGTCCCCTTCGACACCATCACAAACCAACAGCCACCGTCGGAGAAGGAGCTGTGCCTTTCCGTCTTTAGGGGCCACAAAGGCGGATTTCCAGAGGCCCCCATGTTTCAAAGGTGAGGCTAATAGTCCCGTTGTTGGAGTCTCTGAACAACTGCGTGAACTCTCTTGGTGTTTCTGTTAGAATTCGTCAGTTCTGGGAATGTTATTCCTTTGAGTATTTACTGGGTGTTCTCCTCTGGATAAGAAGTGTCCCCCCAAAACTCATGTGAGAGACAGTGCAGGAATGTTCAGGGTGAAACTCTGGATCGTGAGCGACGGCCTGATCAACTCGATTCACTGGTGGTGACTGCAGGCAGTGGGTGTGGCTGGCGGTGGGTCCCTGGGGCCGTGCCTTCAGGATTTATGTTCTGTTCCTGGGGAGAGTCCCCTCTGTGCTTCCTGACTGACATGCCCTGCGCTGCTTTCCTCCTCCACGCCCTTCCCCTATGATGTTCTCCCTCGCTCAGACCCAGAGTTATGAATTCGGCTGACCATGGAATGAACCTTTGAAATCATGAGCCAAAATAAACTTTTCCTCCTTTAAGTTTTTCCTGCAGGTCTTTTGGTCACAGTTATTTGAGTATGCAGTCACCTGCCAGCACCTGACCTATGGCCCCAGATTTGCCATTTTTCTCAAACACCCTCTACGTGTATTTGGTCCTGTTAGGAAGGTTTCCAAAGTGGAACTGAAAACTCCCTGCTCTGTCCTCAGACACTGCCTTACCCTTTCCCTCACTCTTCAGACATGTTGCAAGTCCTCTGCCAACAGAATTGAGGCACTTGGTTAATCTCAGTGTTCACAATGTATCTCCCTGGTTTCCCTGGAAACACACGCACCTATTACAAACGCACACAGCATTAAAGGAAATGTGAGACAAAGCAAGTGTTGGCGAGAACACAGAGCAACTGGAGCTATTAACATACACTTCATGGGCAAGGAGATTAGCACAACCACACATTTAAAAAGACTTTGGCAAAATTTAAATGCACATCTGTCCTATGCCCCCACAATCCCGGCCCTGGGCGAGTTCAGGAGAAGTGAGTACATCTGTCCAAAGTAAAACACGTACAGGGTACTCCCAGTAGCAGCAGGAGCAATCGTCTTGAGCTGGAAAGAACCCACGTGTCCATCAACAGGAATATGAGTAAACAAATTCGGGGACTGAATAAACAGCCAGCTATGGATACGTGCAGCTCAAGTCCGAGCCTCCCTCATTGTTGAGGGAAAGAGGCCAAGGACAAAGAGCATACAGGGCATGGCTATCTTATGCCAGCAGTGAGCAGGAACAAATGCCAGGTGATGAATGATCCCGGGGAGTGGCTTCCCTGGAGAGGGGTGTGCTGGGTAACAAGGGGCAGGAAATAAACCTCTAGGAGGTGGGCTTGCCCTGCCTTGAGCCCAGTGGACGCAGAGATAAAGCCCCATGAAGCTGCATGTGAATTACTAGCGGCACCTTTAGATACTGTGCTGTGTACACGGCATAAACCTTAATGCTAGATCAAAACTCCACGTGAGATTTGAGGACTAGAACAACGTAAAATGAAAATGTTCATTAGAACCACACGTCTGAGTGATTCTAAATATGGCTGTTTATCAATGCACTTATCCAAACCACGATCATAAATGACTAATACCTTTACCCAGAAGCAGCACAGACCAGCAGCAGGTGACCAACCAGCACTCAGTGAGACACTCATAATAACTAGCAATTCATTTGCTACTTTTTTTTTTTTTTTATTGCTCACCCAGCCTCTTTTTCAGTGACTCCCGAGACGCTGAAAGGTGCTAACACAACTCATGGGAAAGCAAGTCCTGTGGAGGTCCCAGGGAGGAAGAGCTGTGGCAGTTTTCAGGACCTTGTGGCTGCCTCTCAGAAATGGGAAAGTAGGTTCCTATGTGGGCACAGGTCAGGGGAAGAGGCGGAAAGCGGTCACTTTAGGTGGACTTTCCTGAAAGAAGAGATTTACTAAGCCTAGAAAGTTCCTCTGTTGCTTCGGCCTTGACTGAGTGCATTCTGGACAAGCAAGGAGTGGGCTTGGAAAGCCCTGGAAACCCCTGTCTGCAGAGCACCTCGATGGCTTTGTGGGAGACGCGATGGCCGTTTGCAGATCTCAGAGGAAAACCACTCTCTGAGCCCAGCGTGACCCGGCTGGTCAAGTTCCTGCCCCCTGGATCACCTAGGAACCTCCCATGTAGATTCAGGAAAATTATTTTTTGAGTCAAGATAAAAATGTAAAAAATGTGAGAAAGCACCTGGCAACTCTGCCTCCCTCCACCCTAGAAGCAGGGCCAGGCCTCAGCCCGACCTGCGGGCTCATGCTCCGCCCCTGCCGGCTGCCCCAGCCCTGCCTGCTACCTCCCTGCCCTTGCCCCCTTGCCCACGGGGCTCCTGAAGGCCTCCCCCGGTCTCCCACCCCTTCCCTTCCCTCTGCCAGGAGAGCTCATCTGCTCACCTTAGCCACTACCTCCTGCCGCCAGGACTCGGCCCAGTTCCCCTTCCGGAGCTCCCGCCCTGGACTCCCCAGGAACAGCTGCACCACCTGCCCTGGCTCCCCTGCCCGCAGGGCTCATCAGGATGTGCAGTTCCCTCCCCTGGTCTGCTCACCTTTGTGCTCTCAACTCCGCTTCCCCTGAAGGAGCCCAGCTCGGTCGGCCCTGTCGCCCCAGGCTAGCAGAAAGAAACACTTATGGAACAGCAGAGCCGAGGTGGGGAGACTCCAGACCTGGGTGTCAAGCCCCGGCAGCTGCCGGCCGAGCGCTGGTTGAAATGCCCCACGAACACACTGGAAAAGGCGCGTCCCTGCTGGGACCCACTGGGCATGAGGCTGGGGGAGAGGAGCGGGGTGCTGCTCGTGGCAGTTGGAGAGCAGCTTCAGGCGACTCCTTGACCTCAGGAACTGAGAAAGAAAATCACTGCTTTCACCAAGATATGCCCGATTCCCGTCATCAAAATAACTGAAAATGAGGCGCGTGGCCTAAAACACACAGCAAGAGGGGCTGCTGAGCACGCCGGCTGGATGGGAACGTCAAGTCACCTGGAATCATGTGTGAATGGCCCTGAAAGCACTCATATCCGTCTGTGACCACGTCTCACCCAGTAAGAAAGCACAGCGTGAGCCACGAACGCTCCGCTGCCTCGCACAGGTAAGAGGAAAGAATGGAAGGGAGCACCCAGTAAAGCTCTAGAGAAGAGAGAAAACAGTTTCTACATCATCCTTGAATGTTATTTGAGCAGCAAAAAAAGTTGAACCACAGTGAAATTCTGCCTAGGTCTCAGTACCCACAGGCATGGGCCCAACTGTGACCGACACCAAGGACACCTAATTCCAGGGACTCTCCCAACCCTCAAGGGTCTCCCGTCGCTGGACGTCCTCCCTGACCACACCCACTCCTGTTGGCTCCCACCCCTTGGAGAGCCAGCTGCGGGGAGGTGATCACCCTCCCCTGGGCCTTTAGCAACCTTGGCATCGGGTTCAGAGGCGGGTCAGCTAATCAGAGGAGGGTCTGTACAGAAACGGGCCACGAGGGAGAAGGACGTGCAGGGAACAGCTCCGCGCAGAATGCGCTCTTAGGAGAGCCAAGGGGTCCTGTGTCTCCGTCCTCAGTTTCATCACTACTTGAGCCGTCAGTCGGATCTCCATTGTGTGCCCTCGTGAACAAGGGCAGTCAGCCCGCGCCCAGGGCCCCCAGGGCCCACGACCCCAGGCAGGCCCTGCCGTTCCTGGGGCCCTGCCCGCTCCTGCTGGGCCGCTTCCCTCATGGCCCCATGCTTCCTGGAGGCGCATTTAGGCTTGGCAGCACAGCGGGGCAGAGCAGCTGTTCACTCAGCCCTTTCCCGTCCTTCGACTGGTTTTTAATTCGCAGCAACGCTTCCAAAATTGGAGATGGAACCAGGTTGGACTCCTGACCAGAGCTGACTGAGCGCGGGCTGGCGGGGCGAGCGGCGGCCCTGCCAGAATGAAGATGGATCTCTGCGAGCGCCGGGCTCCCGCGGGCCGACCTGAGCCAGGCAGGCCGGCACCCCCTCCTGGGCGGGGACTTCCCAGGCGCCCCACGACCCTGCCAGGGCGTGAGCCACCATCTGGGAGGCTCCAGTGGTGACAGGGAAGGCCGAGGGAGCAGTGGCAGCAGCCGCTCTAGGGTCCACGCTGACTTGTCCTCATCAACACTGTTCTTGAGATTTCTTCCGGCCATTCAGGTCCTTCTACAAACGGTGATAAAACACACATAGCGCAAGATGCCCACCTTAACCACTGTGGAATGCACAGTCGAGTGGCAGCCACCAACACCAACACCCTCTGTCCCATGGGGCTTTCACCTACCCAAGCTGAACCTGTGCCCAGGAGTCACTGACTCGCGTCCCCTCTGCCCCACCCCTGGCCACCACCTTCTGTCCTGAGCTCAGCTACTCTAG
This sequence comes from Sciurus vulgaris, assembly GCF_902686455.1. Lineage (NCBI taxonomy): Eukaryota > Metazoa > Chordata > Mammalia > Rodentia > Sciuridae > Sciurus > Sciurus vulgaris. Next base: position 4,451,184 of record NC_136464.1, read on the forward strand.
GACCCGGTAAATGGAACTGAAGAGGGTCTGGTCTTCTGTGACTGGTTTATTTCACCTAGAAGTGTCCTCAAAGTTGGTCCACGTTGTAGCAGGGGTCCAAACCTGCTTCCTTTATGAGTCGGATGATGTCCCACCGAGTCCACAGACTACAGTACGTGTGTCTACTTTCCACAAGTGGGCACTTGGGTTGCTTCTACCTGTTGCTGTGAAGAATGGGCTATGATCACCACGTCACCAACAGCTGGCTGAGACCCTACGTGTGGGCCCAGAAGTGGAATTGCTGAGCCGCGGGGTTGGTCCATGTCAGAGGAGCTGTTCTGTGGTAGCTGCCGCGTTTCACGTTTCCTATACCTGCACACGGGAGGCGATTTCGCCACGTCCCCACCAACACCAGCCTGTTCCTACAGTAGCCATCCTAGTGCATAGGAAGTAGCATCTCATCATGACCAGACTTCTTTCAAGGATGAAAACGAATGCTTGCAAACACCTAAGTGTCCATAGGTACATCCCACTGCCCGGTGATAACACAGGCCACAGGGCACCCTGGACGGCACACCTCGTCTGCACCCCTGGGAACCAGCACTGCAGTGGGCATTTGAGCAGGTGCCTCCTTGTCAAGGAGACTGACTAGGGACTGACAGACGCCCTGCCACTCTGTGGTTAGGTGAGTGGATTCAGGAATGGGGGAGAAGAAACAGCAATCTCTCATCAGCACAGGAGAAGAAGAAGGGGAGACAGAGGATCTGGAAAGACCCAGGCCTTCTGAGAGAGGCGCTGGGGCTTGGATGGTCTCCCCGCGGGAGCCTGTGGCGGGTCCTCCTCGTTAATTAGCATCCAGTACATATGGAACTGGGGAGGGCGGCTCCACCGCCCAGCCGAGGCTGCTAACTCAGCAAGTCATCTGGAACAGAAGCCAGCAATGCAGAGTCGCACGCTGAGAGCAGGTCATGGATCATCTTCTGCTAAGTACGAACCCGAGAAGGCGTCCTGCTAATGAGACACCACCACGTGACAGCCCATGCAATTAAGCCAGGGGAGGCCAGAACACAACCAAGAAAGAGAACAGGTAAGGACGGGAGGAGCAGGGAGCGCGTCACTCCCCGAAGGCTGAGAACACAGTTAGGGCAGCTCACAGGGTTAAAGGGAACGTCCACTTGGAATGATTCTCGACACTTTTCTTTGACGTGGCTTTTTCTCTGGGATTTGCATTGAGTGCTGCACGCTGATGTGTTTGCGCCTTACTGGTGGTCCCCCTCCTCCCGCCCTTTCCTGGGCTCTGGGCGTTCGGATTATTCCATGCACATGGCACCTTACCCCACCTCCTTCCTTCCTCGAAGCGGGCACACACACCAGAGGGCAAGGGCACTTGCCCTGACTAGTTGTCCAGTCTTGACCAGCACAACCCCCACCTTGTCATCAGCCAGAGGGGACATCTCTCCACCGCACAACTTTCAGCCATGTTCTCTCCACAAGTCAGGATAATAGATGGAATTTACCCCGTGTGAGTGGCAATTCCTTTGCCAGGCGCAGTCCACATGCTACAACGCGCAGCCTCCTTTTCCTGCCTCTCTGCTATCAGCTGAGAAATCGATACTCTTGACTTCCACCCGCCAGGACTCCAAGCCCCTTCACAAGTGTGTGACCAGTCCAGTCGCACAGGTCTCCCACTGAGAAAGCTCCCTGCTGGCTTCATGCTCTCCTGTCATCATCTCCAAGGGCTTAATAATTTTTTTAACAGGAGTCCAGGAAATTTTCTAATAGATCCTGCCAAGAATTTCTGAGATCTTCCAAAATTAACTGAGATCTAGGCAGGGGACTTTCTCTAATTCCTGAATGTTGTCTTTGCACTGATCTGCATTACTTTCTGTTAAGGCTGCCCCTGCCTTTATACGCACTCCCTGAGTGCTGTGGTGCACACGCAGCTAGAAGATTCAGAAGCGGGGTGCGTAGGTTTTCCCTTATCTTTATTTCTCAGCTATCTCTATCTTCAAACCAGAGTTTGCAGGTAGAAGGGAAGGAAGAATCGTTATATAAATACATGGCAGTAAAAAAAAACCATTGCAATAAAGTGTCTATCAGAGGGGCTGAGGTGGCTTCGGAAGATACTTTTTGCAGCCCAGGTCTACATAACATAGTCTTTAAGGATGACTTGTTCCAAAACAAAAAGACACACTGCCCAGACCACTCTGTCAAACTACTTTTACAAAGTCACTTTCCATTGTTTTATGTGCATTGTTGAAAATGGTGCAAAATAAATGAAAAGAACTCAGCACCAGAGCGTAGCACCACTGGCCCTGCCATGGACTGGAAGAGATACATACTGGGATCACACAGGGACAGAGGGAAAAAACCCCACTGTGTGTCACAGAACCTGAATTTTAGGCTGCGAACTTGACTGTAAGTGTGCCATGTGAAACTGTGCTCTGGAGCGGGCAGAGAGGAAGGCAGGCACTATCAGACCCTGACTCTAAGAAGGCAGTCCAGCTGAGTAGAGGTGGCAAGAGAGGTCAGAAGAAACAGCACGTGCAAAGGACCTGAGGTGGGACACAGATTATTGCTTGGGGTAAGGTGGGGCCAGAGACCAGCTATAATCTCTTTAGCTCCTTTTGGAATTTAAATTCTTACATTAATCCTTAACCTTCAGCTTCAGTTGATCTTCATGCATCTTGGAAATGGATGTGGGGCTCCACAGAGGGTCTGTGGTACCCCCCTGTTCTTAATGTCAGAACAATGGCCATCCAAGCCTGGCAGCTGCTGGGTGAGCCCATGAATTTGGAGAAAGGGACTCGTCCAGATGGATTTTACATTTCATTTTTGTGATTCTCAGCTGAGAAATTTCTTTTCAGAAATGGAATGTAAATCTCAATAAATTCCCAGGAGACAGAGGCCTCCCCTCCCGGGCGCTCAGGACTCTGGAGCCCCTAGTGTTGGTCGTGATGGACCTGCAACACCCCATGGCCTCTGCACCTGTCCTTGGCTCTCAGCAGCCTCACCTCAGGCACTGCTGGTTCTGGGAGGTGACGTTTGGGGTCCCAATTCAACATACCCATCATCCCCATGTCACCCAGAGCCTGCCACTGGGTCAGTGGAGGGACTTGGCGCTGGATCGGATCATACACCCTTCACTTCTAGCCACCCTCGGGGACAAATCTGATGGCCTCTGCTTAGTTTCCTCACGCCCGGCCAAACTGCTTTTAATCCCATGATTATTGGAGACGAAGCTTTTAAAGCTTCCTGCACAGCCGCCTGGGAATGGGGCCGCCCTGCGTGCCTCCCGTCACGCCAGGCGCTGCATTGGGCCACCTGTCCTGACTGTGCGTGTCTGCCCCCTGCAAAGACGGCTCCTGAGGGCAGGTGGGCTCCTTTCTCCCGGAGCGTCACTCTCTTTCCCACTCCCCTTATTCCAGGGACCAGGGGCCTGTAACGCTCTCCCGTGGCCCCGCTGGCTCCCGAGCTTAGGCAGGTTTATCTGCTGTGGGCCCAGCTCCCCTAGGGGACAGACTCGAGTCTCGAGAAGGAGCATGTGCTGCCTGGAGACCCTTCAGACGGCCCGGCTCCCGTCAGGGGGCCTTGCTCTGCTCTGCGGAAGCGCAGTGAGGGGCTCTGCTGGCTGCTGTTGCCCAGAGACCCCAGGAATTGACCGGGCAGAGACTGTTTCCTGTGGCACAGTGTCAGTTTCATCCCCCTGGGTGCAGGACAGGGGAAATCCGTCGAAGGGCAGATTTCTCAGCTGCTGCCTGCCACGGAGCTACACATCCACAAACGTGTGGCCCCAGACGAGTCCATGACACTGCCCACCCTGCCACCCGGCCTGCCGGAGCCTGCAGCCCTCACTGTCCACCCTGGCAACCTGCCCTCCCGCTCCTTCCAGCTGGCTGACCAGCTCCCCAGGGTGTAGACTTCCCATGGTCCCGGGGAAGGTCGAGCCCCTTAGTGATCAGGTGTGATCATGACTCTCCATCCCTGCCTCTTCCAAGGTCGGGCGGGGCAGGTGGGGGCCAAAGAGACAAGGGGTCTCTACGGTTCACACTTACAGGCAGCTGTCTCTGTCTCTGCCCAGCCTTCACGGGAAGGGAGTGACCCGCCTGGGCGTCTGGGGAGCCCGCGAGCCCTGCTCCCTGCCGCCTGGCTGAGCGCCCTGCGGCCTGCCAACGCCTGTGGGGAGCTGGCGGCCACCCACCAGGTGCCACCGAACCATCCTTCCCCGCGTGACCACGCCGCGAGGCTGGGCTGTGCAGAACCTGCTGGCTGGAGGCATCTGCCCACCTTCTAGTTACAGCTGGCCTGTCAAAGCTCCTCTGAGGCAGGAGCCACGGGCACTTCTACTAACAGATCACGGATGGAGGACGGGGCCTGGCGGGGCCCAGCCGCATTTTAGAAGTAATTGTGTGCAGGAATATGAAAGCGGCCACCCCACAGGCAGAAGGTCCCTGTTCTCCGCCCTACGCCAGGTAGTGGGGCCTCCCCTTCCATCCTCCAGGGAATGATGGGTGGGCAGAGCAGACCTCGAGTCACAGTGAGGACACATGGGGCAGGCAGCCCCCCGGACTGTGGCACCCAGCAGGCCGCCGGGCACACAGTGGCAGAGTCGCTCTGCCCTCAGGACCTGGTGGCTGGAAGATCACTTCTGCATTGACATAAAGCCAACTTCACACCTTCCTGTGGTAGCCACCTCCCAACCTGAGGTCAAAGGGCAGTGGGGCCTTGGGAATTTGGGTCCAAGTTCCCATTTCATGGCGGAGCAGACCTTTGCCCATCCTGAAGTCCAAACATGTCCCCACAGGAAGGGGGAGGTAGGACCTGGCAATGGGAGGGGCAAAAGGAAGGTCCTCCCACCATTGTGTTCCTGGACCTTACGGGTGGGTCCCGGGGCCTGGAAGTTTGGGGCAAGGAAGACCAGCCTCCAAGCCCAGCCCACTCAACTGTCTCCAGCCTTCCCAGCTCTTCCCTCTGTAGGGCTCAATGCTCCAGACTGAATTCTTTGGGTTGAACAGGATGAGAAGGAATCACCTGGAAGAATGATAACCAAGCTTCAAAACATTCATTAAGGGCCCTGCAGAGTCCAATCCCAGCCGTAGAGGCAGAGCATTTATCTGCTTCTTGTACGGCCATTCTTATCCGTTAAATAAGACATTCTCTGACCCAGATTTACAGAGTTGACCTAAGAATGCAATAACTCAAGAGAGTTTTCAGGGACAAGGTAAATCAAAAGATGCTCTTCACACACAAACAGCCTTAGGAGGCCGCAGCCCTCTCTCCATCGTTCAGGTCGACAGCGTTCCTTACGGCAGGCTCTGGAAGAGGTCCACTACCACACATCACCACCTCTTTCTTAAAATATGTTTTCATTTTTAATTGGCACCTGGCAGTTGTACACGTTTATGGGCACATTGTGGCATTTCAGTACATGTACATGATTATAATGCTCGGACCTGGGAACTCGCCCATCTACTGCCTCAGACGCTTATCGTTTCTGGGAACCTTCAAACTCCTCTCTACTGGTCTCTTGAAATATTCAGTACCCACTGTTACCAGAGTCCTCCTGCCCAGCTCTGGAACGTCAGAAGTTGTCTTCCATCAGCTGCACCTAATGCCCCCAGGGCCCTCCCCCAACCCTCCCTCCCCCTCCCCCACGCCTGGTAGCCACTCTTTCTGTTTCCACTTTCTTGAGACCAGCTTTTTACCTTCCACAGGTGAGCGTGAGACATTTGACTTTTGTGCCTTACTGATTTCACTTATGGTTTGGATGTGAGATGTCTCCCAAAAGTTCATGTGTGAGGCCAAAGCAGGAAGGTTCAGAGCAGGAATGACTGGGTTTTGATTGTAACCTAATCAGTGAATTGATCTCTGATGGGATTAACTGAGTGGTGGCTAGAGGCAGGTAGGGTGTGGCTGGAGGAGGTGGGCATTAGGGCGTGGCTCTGGGGTATATATATTTGTATCTGGTGAGTGGAGTCTCTGCTTCCTGACCACCATGATGTGAGCTGCTTTCCTTCACCACCCTCTCCCGCCATGATGTTCAGCCTCACCTCCAGTCCTGGGGAGTTGAGCCGGCCCTCTATGGACTAAGCCCTCTAACTTTTCCTCCTCACAGTTGCTCTGGACGGGTCAGCTCCTATAGTCACAACAGCAAAATAGCAACTAAGGCAACTTAACATTACGGCCTCCACTTTTCTCCATGTTGCTGCAAATGACAGAATTTCATTCTCTTTTATGTTTGAACGATAGTCCAATGTGTGTGTGCCACGTTTCTTCATCCCTCTATCGATCCTTGTCCTGGCCTTCGTGAACAGCACTCAGTGAACCCTGCAAGGAACACTCCAGCACATGTCTCTTCCACACGCTGATCCGTTTCCCTGGGATGGGTACCCAGTGGCGGGTTTGCTGGCTCACACGGCGGTTCCACTTCCAGCTTTGGAGGAATCTCAATCATGGGTTCACACCTGTCCTTGGAAGGTGTTCTGGTCCTGACAGGGGGCTGCAAAATAGCACATGGTGAGCCCCGTGCTCCAGAGCCCACCCATAGCCATGCAGTGACTCAAAAACCAGCTTTCTCTAGAAAACAGAATCCATGAGTCAAGATGCCTCTGTCTTGGGCATCCCCACTCAACCCCTCAGCCATTGTTCTGCCACCATATTTGACTCAGTGTGTCTCAGGCACCCTGTGACAATGGTTCCATTGATCTGCTTGCTGGGGGTCTCCTTCAAGGGCCTGGGAGTGCCACCAGGGTGGAGCTGCGCTGGCGTGGTGTATCACAGGGTGCAGCTCCCCATGGACATTGCACAGGGAGCGCTCACGGGTCGGCCTCTTGGAACAGGCCTGGCCTGTGGGAAGCACTCTGTAAGCACTTGCCGTCAGAACAGGGGAGGCTGACACTCTTGAACAAAGCTAATGGAAGTGGGAAAACACGGAGGTGACTCTCACAGCAGGAGCTGGGAGGCAGCACTGAGAGGTGAGGGTCAGCAAGAGCAAGAGGCCCCCACAGCAAGTTCCCTAGACTACAAGCTCACAGTCAGAGGACCCCCCCGTCAACACTTGAGGGCTGAGCTGAAGTGTCTGTGCCTCACCCCACAGCTCCACAGCCTGGCCCGGCCAGCAGGGTGAACCTGATGCCTGCCAACCACCTGGCTTCACCTGCCTGGAAGCTTATGGAGATGATGGCCCCTTCCTGAACCAGCCTGAACACAGGTGCCCGCCACCCACAGCCATCTCTATTCTGTATCCAGTCCAGCCTCTCCAGCTGGGTAAGGCCACACCCGAGAACAGGGGCTGTGCTGTGACTCGTCACCAAGGGCCCCATGGTGCTTGTGCTCAGATTCCTGCCCCGGGACTTCAGGTTACCTCTGGAATCCTCTGTTTGAGGAATGGACACATTAATAAGGAGAGAGGAAGAACAGAGAATAAACTTTGCATAACAGAAAATCAGTGGAATTTTCTTAAAATGTAACAATTTATAAAAAGAGATCTGTGGATAGGTAATCTGGAGGCGGGAGAAGCACAGTGTTGGTGTGCACCAAATCCTTTCCCAGGGCATCTCCAGCTCCACCCCCCCTCCTCCTGCCCTGGCACCAGGACCCCCACCTCCCTTAAGAGGGAAGGCAGAAACCGACACCCACTCCCTGCAGAAGATACCTGACCAAAATCTACCTGGAAAAAGTCTTCGATGTTAGTAACAGATTCTGATTATTTTAGGTTTTTCGGGCTGGAAATTTTACTCTTGCTGTTTTGTTTAATTTACTTCCAGCCACTTTTGGCATGTAAGCTCATCAAAGTATCGCAGATGAAACAGCTTCCTGAAAGGTCGATGATAACGATCCGTTTCACTTTCACACACATTCTGTCGGTGTCAAACTTCCACAGGCAGCGGGTGCCCAGCCAGGAAAGCAAGGACAGCCCAGGCCAGACTTCCCAAGGCCACCTGGCCACCTGCCAACTTCCTGGACAGAGGACGGAGGGCAAGAGGTTCTGCCTCCCCAGCCACCCATGCCCAGAGCTACGGAGCCCAGGGAACGGCCTGGCCGCAGGGCCTCTCCGGGGTCTGTGAAGGGCAGGACTGGACTGCCACCTTGAAGCCCAGGACACCACACTGCAGCCTCTGACCCGCTGCTGCCCCCAGCAGGATGTGCAAGCAGATGTCCCCCGGTACAAACAGAACACTTAATTTTCTTTTTTGATCATCAGTCTTGAGCCAGGTGGGCACATTTCCAAGGCCTCGGTCTCTCAGAGATTGTGAAGACAGTTCTCAGGGCGATCGAGGGCGTTTCAGAACCCAGGCTTCCCATTTCCCTCCTGTTGTCCTTAGCTGGGGTCCTGCCCCTCTGATCCATGGGAAACCGGAAAGTGGCCACAGTCAGAGACATGCCAGGCCCTCAGTCACTGCCTGGAAGGGAGTGACAGAGTAGCGCTGGGGAAGGGTCTTCTTCCTCCTCTTCCCGGGGGCCGTGGGTAGAGATCCATTTTTCTAGGAATTCTCTTCATTGAATGAGCTGAGCATACGAATATTCAAGCTGAGGGAACACCAGTCATGAGGCAGCTCGGGATCCATGAGGACGCTGATGCCACCGCAGCTGGCCGGGCACCGTCCTTCCTCCTGTCCAGAGCGGCTGCCTGCCCCCTCCATCCGCTGCCCCACTCCGGCCGCCCGCACTCGGCCCCTCGTTTGTTACAAGGTAGAAGTCCCCGGACTATTTCACATCATTTTGCTCGCCCGCGTGGTGGGGGTCCCCTCAGAAGAGCATGTGCATCTCTAGCACGGCAGCACCTCCTGCCACCGGGCAAGGCTGTGGTGCCGGAGAAGCGACAAGCGGCAGCTTTGCGACCCCCCTCTCCTCAACCTGTCCGGCTGGTGCGTTGTGACCTGCTCATGGCTCAGCCTCTGCCCTGGCCAGGCCCGGGTGACTCCCGCACATCCCGGCTGCCGCGTGCCACCTGGGCCAGCGCCCGCCTGGGGCTCTCGGTGGCCATGGGCGCAAGCTCTGCAGGCAGGGCCTCCACAGCGCGCTGCGCTCCTCAGAGGCAACGTGCCGCGCTCACCTGGTGGCAGGACACCAGAAGAAAGTGAAACCCCGGGTCTGTCCCTAATTCCAGTGGCTTTCAGAGACACCCTGGGAAGCACCTTTGGTTTTGTTTCAAGCCTGTTTTGCTTAAGGTAACGGCAGCCCTGGGCCCTCGTGGGAGCGGCACGCTAAGTGATTCTGCGAGGCGGCTGCAGACGGCCAGGGTCTTGTCAGCTAGTTTGTCGGGAGCATTTGAAGTGAGTCGCAGTGATGCGCCTTGACACCCGCCACCTGCCAGGCCCGCACCCACTTATCTCCTGCACGCTGGTTTCCTTAAGTGCTCTCTCCCGCCAGGGTCAGCGGCCTCGCTGCCACCAGAGCACTTCTCTGCACGGGTACTGCTCCTCTCCTCGGGTTCCCGTTCTGGCAGAGTTTCAAAAGGGTTAAGTGTCCCCTTGGACCCGCGGATCGATCTTTCCACATCACAGGCTCCTACCCAGCAGGGCCCGCGTGCCCTTGCCCACCGCAGCCGGCCCCGCAGGGTCATCGCGTCAGGACCAGGAACAATGACTCCAGCACTCTAAAGACAACAGCCACTGAACTTCTTTTTTTTTTTAATGAGTAGTTTCTCCTATAGAAATGCAGCTGCCAGGAGCCGCGTGGCAGCGTGAGAGAAGATGACCCGCCAGGAGAAATGAAAAGAAGTGGTGTCGCTGGGATTCACCCAATGGCACGGCCGTGCTCCCTCCAAGAGCGCAGCGAGCTTGCTGTTCAGCAAGGGGTATAAGTGAGGAAAAGAACAGCAGACCCCCAGACACAGAGAGGACGCGACGCACAAAACAAATCAAAATAAATCTGTCACATTACTGTATGTACTCCTTTGTCCCTCTTCTGCAGCCTGGCTAAGATATAAATCTCCACAGAGGAAAGGAAGGTGGCAGGCGAGCACAGGTAGCATATCCCGAGATTTCTAACATAAATATGGAGTTGGGGGGACGGCAAGCTGCCCATAATGCGTCTGCTTCTTTGATAAGTTAATACGTCCTGGTGGCATAAGGCACAGGCGAGCCTGACATTTGAATCATTTATGGCTTGAGGGGGAAATGGCAGCAGTCTTATTTTTTCTGGAAAAGAACCCACGCGTCTTTATGAGCAGGGAGGGTGTCACTGACAGTGCTTGGGAGCTTTTCCATTCCGACCATAAACCATGTGTTTGGGAGCCGGGCCATTTCTGTGGAGGAGTTATGATTCGACAGTTCCAACCGGAGCGCGCGCCATCCCAGAGAAGGGCACCACTGCGGCCTCCCCACCCCTGGCACCGAGCAGGTTTCAGCCGGGCACGGGCATCGGAGGCATCGTGGCCATGCCTTCCACGTGCCGCCTCCCCATCAGGAGGCGCAGTCTTGGCAGGGCAGGGCAGGGCAGGGCGCCTCACGTCGGCTTTCGTAGCTTGTGGTCTGGACAGAACCCGCTCTGCCCTGATTGCCGGCAGGTCTCCTGGACGGGTTGGACGACGCTCGCCAGCTCCGAAAGCTGGAGACACGCACAGTTCTCGACCTAAGCCGACCTCGGCCAACCTCGCTGCTCACCCACCCACACCAGCCCCACCGTCTCCGCACCCGCTACCCCGTGGAGAGCCACATCACTCTCCTCCTGACACTGTTAAATTCTGGTCCCCAAGAGGGGAGCCAAGACCCGGCCCTCAAGGAGCTTGCTGTCCCCCGCCCAGCACCTGGCCGGAACATCTGCTCTACAGCAAAGCCACGTGCCAGCGTCTGGGGTTCAGGCGAGGGCCAGGGAGGTGCAGGACCGCAGCCATCCCATGGGCTGCCCTTGGCTGTCTCCCCAAGTCAGAGTCAGGCGGAACCCAGCTTCTGCCGGCCCCTCCGCCTGTCCCTTTGGATACCAGGTGAAAGCGGGAGAAGGACGGAAGTGGGAATCTTGAAGACCATCAATCCCGCTGTCACTGGGAAGTTGGCGTCCCTCATCGTTTCCCTCAGACCCGCCGCCTCTGTCAGAACAGAGGAAGCCCATCATCCCCCTCAGCCCCCAACAAGTCCACCTTCTCAGTCCCCACTTCGTCCCCAAGGCCTTGGTCCTCACTCCCCGGAGGCCACCCCCAGTCCTCAGTTTTCTCCCAGGTATCTGGGAAGCCTCCTCCTCACCCTCCTTTCTGCCCTGGCTCCCACCCTGGGGCTCACCAAGCACGAGGGGTCCAGCCACTTCCGCCTGCATCCCGGCCCCACCTCTCGCCCACTTGCCAGCGCCTTCCCTGGTACACAGGTCGTGGACACTGGCACTGGCCATCTCCTTGCCGTACCACCCCCTTGGCTTCGGGACAGGACCAGCCTGCCCATCCCTCCCTGGTCGCCCCATCTTGGTCTCCAGCTCCCCGAAGCCTCTTCCAGCACAGCCCAGGCTCCAGGCGGGAGCCTGCAGAGACGGCCCCTCCCACCCTCGGGACCGGCTCCCACGGGCTGCGGCTCAGCGAGACCCCAGGCGACCTGCACCACGTTGAGCCCCAAGAAGCACTGCCTTGGAGCAGCGCCTCCTGCTTCAGGTAATCTCGGATTTCAGAGTGGGGAGCCGGGCGGGGACCCTCTCAGAGACGTAGAGGCCATCTTGGTTCCTTGCCCTCCTCTGCCTGTGCCACCTCCCGCCAGGACAGTCTCTGAGGTCTCTTCTCCTTTCCGCTGGTGACTGGGGCCTTCATCTGCAGCCCAGTCAGCTCGCCCCCTACGGTCCACACTCCACCCCTTCCTTGTCCTGGGCTGCCATAACAAACTGCCACTCACTGGGTGGCTCAGAACAGACAGTTCTGGAAGCCCCAAGTCAGAGGTGGGGGTGGCGAGGCTGGGGCTTCTCCCCTCGCTAGGGTCGCTGTGGCAGTCCTCAGCATCGGGCTTCTGCCTGCAGCACCACACTCTGCCTCTGCGCTCCCTGTCCAAATCCTCCTCTCCTTTCTTGCATAAAGTCATACTCACCAGACTGAGGCCCATTTGACCCTGGGACAGGACCCTCCTCGGGCCAGCATGACCTCATCTTAACTTATTGTACCTGCAAAAACCCTGTTTCCAAATCAGGTCACAGTCACAGGGCCAGGGCTCAGAACGCACCACATTTTGGTGGGAAAGAGTTCAACCTTCTCCATCCACCTCCCTGGCAGCTGTCCTGGGAGTCCCCTCACTTCTTAAATCTGGCATGTCCCCACTGCACTTGGCACCCATCCCTGAGACCCCCGTCCCAGGATCCCTCACTGTACCCTGTCACCAAGGAACTTTAGGTCTCCGGCTCGCTGTCCCCCTGACCCACCTTGTCTTAGAGACCCACTGTCCTTGTCTGAACTGAGGCACTAACTTCCCCTGGGTCTCCTGCTCTGCAGATTCTCCTACTAAATACGAATCTGACCTGCCACTGTCCTGAGGACCATCTTCAGTGATTCCAGATTGAGGACCAGGCTTCTCGGTGGGTCCCTGAGCCCAGAGTACCCTTCCCAGCTCATCTGCCCCACACTTGCCTTCACGGCCCCACCTCCTCATGTCCTGGTCCCACCTCACGCCAGCCCTGCCTCTCAGGACACAGGCCTGCTCACCTTTCCAGTTTCCCCTGGAAATCCGCCTCCGAGGCTGGACAGCAGCCCAGTGTCCCTTTATGTGCTTCTGAGGGCCAGGCAGCATCTCAGTGCCCATGTGTTGGCACCGACTGCTCCGTGGGCCAGTGGCCCATTAGGGCACGAGCTTCCAAATGATGGAAAGAGGTAGCGGATCACCACCCATCCCCGTGCCTCCACCATCGGGCACTTAAGGGCTCAGGTTATGGTCACAAGCTGCAGGAGCAGGAGGAAACAAAGGGTGCCTGTCCTCATTCAGAGGCAGGTCTCAGACTCTGTGGCCTTCGAGGACAGCAAGCCTTCTTAGGCATGTGGACTCCTGGCTGAAACCAGTGGCATGACAGGTAATTGCCTTGTAAACTGTTTTCTAAAGTGAGCAGCTTGGGAACTATGCTCAACTACCGTGCCTACCACGTGCCCACCAACCCTGTGGACAGGAGGTAAAGGGCTGCCACAGTAAGTGTGCCCAAAATCCAGACGATGTTAAAATTTACATGGTTGTCTTTTTTCATGAAACTAATTTTTTGTCTGGTCTTTGGACTTCTAAAGTTTGAAAAAATAGCCCAGGCTGTGAGAGGTTATTCTTCAGACCGTTTAAGATAAAGTAAGAAACATGTTTTAGAATCGGTGCTCCCCCTGAGGAGCCCTTTACCCAATTGATTCTCATAAAATCACTGTGAGTTAGGTGAGATGAGTTAAAAGTCAGGCCTAATTCACTGAAGCCAAGGACCATGACTTAAAGACCACCCTCCCAAGTGAGATCAGATTGGGGTCTTGGTGCTGAATGGGGCATGCAGGATGATTCCCCTCCTCCCCTGTGGACCCCCTACAGGTCTGTCATCCATTGTGCTCCACTGTTTTCACATCTGGATCTTCCCCTGCACCGCCATCTTGGTACCCCATAGCCCAGCGCCACGCCTGGGCACAAGCCAGGGCCCCAAAATACCCCTGCCTGGGTGAACACACTGTTATCAATGGCAGTCATCAGCCCAAGGTCCAGCACACTCCTCCCCTTAAAGCTGTTCCATCAGCTGACACCATATTTCAGATCTTTACAGACTTCTGGATGAGCACACCCAGCTCCTCGCCCTGGGATTGAGAAGGGAGACCAGTGCCCACTGGGCTTGTGATGCTCCTGTCCTCTGCATTCCGAGTCCAAGTCAGATCCATTTACACAGCAAGTGTTCCCGCTTTCATTGGCCTAAAGCAGATGACGATAATAACTGCGGCTCACAACCCATCAGACGTGGGGCTCAGCACACACACACTCATGGAGTCACCTCTAAGTAAGTCAGGGAGAAGAGAGCATGCACACTCCAGCAACAGGGAGTGACCAAGGACAGGAACTGGCACCCGTGCCCAGCAGAACAGAAAACAAGCGAACCAAGCAGCACACCCACCTCCACTAAGCCTTTATTTTTTAAAAATTCTCACCAGGTGCAACCAAACACAGTGGACTTGGGCTGGACATGGAGATGGTCCTCTCAGATGCCCTTCAGGAATGGTCTCCCACTCCACTGAAGAAGGAGCCAGCTAAGCTCCAGCAGTTCACTCTGCATGTCCACTTCAGTATTTGACCCAAGGTCAAATCTTCCTGGGGCTGATATGTAGCCAGTCACTGGGCAAAGAGATGGTAGCTACAGTCAATCTTCCAAGGGTGACCCAGAGCGTGACAGAGTGAGGTGACACTTGTCAGTGGGGCATTTCCACCCAGCATTGGTTTCCCTGGCAGGTGATTTGCTCTCCTTGTGGTAGGTGACACAGTGGTCAAAGTGGCCTCTCAGTCCCCGTTCCCTGCCCAATCTCTCCTTGGTCCCCCTCAAGGGTGCCTCCTCCCAGTAAGCCTTGCTCACTCCTACTCTGTCCCACGTCTCTCTCAGAGAGCCCACGCTGGAAAGAGCCTCTGCAAATGCACACCTTTCCTAGGTTTAACCTTCACTCCTTGTCCCACCACCCTTGTCCTTCGACACGTGAAGAAACCATAAGCTGGGCCAATGCCCACCAAAATGCTCAGCATGGTGATTGGAAGCACAATCACCACGTAAACACGTTGAGCCTCGAAGCCCAGCCCTTTCAAGAAGTGTCAGTGGTCTTGCAGGACTTGGCTTTCTGGGGATGCTGGCCTAGGCCGACTGGGCACCTAGACACCATCCAAGGCAGCAGCTCCCATACCTGCTTCACTGAGCAAGACAAAGAATCCCGTAGTGAAGAGCTGGGTCTAGAAGCTGAGTGGGGAAATCCTGTGCTCTTGCCTTCGTTCAGACTCACAGTCCACAGAGATGGTCCTAATGTCTCCATAATCACTAGTGCACCACGAAACACAGCTCAGAAACTGTTGGTGAGAAACATAGTCTTCTTTTTAAAAGATTATCATTTTTTTAAAAAAAAATTTAAGTAAGAACATACCACTGGTTAGGAAAAGAAAAGAAATAAATTAAGAAGCCAGAATTCCATCACCCAGTGTAACAACGATTATTAGTATTTCAATGTTTCTTCTTCCATGTTTTTTTCTCAATTAGAAAGAAAGAGACAGAGAGGAAGAGAGGGAGAAATAGAGACAGAGAAGAAAGGAAAAAAGGAAAAAAAGAAGGAAGGAAGGAAGGAAGGAAGGAAGGAAGGAAGGAAGGAAGGAAGGAAGGAAGGAAGGAAGGAAGGAAGGAAAGAAGGAAGGAAGGAAGGAAGGGTGGGAGGGAGGGAGGGCGGGAGAGGAAGAAGAAAGAAAAAAGAAGGAAAGGAGGAAAGAGAGAAAGAAAGCTAGCTAGCTAACCAGCCTGGGCTGTCTCTGGCTGAGGTCTTACCTCCCGAGCCTGGGCTGCTGTGGCTGGCTGGGGACGAGCAGCCGACACGGCGCCCCAGCCACGGGCTCAGCAGTCTTCTGACCTGCTGGTTCCCCTGCACCCAGTGCAGGACTCCTGACCAGGCACCAGGCAGCCCTCCCTCCCTTCTCCTCTGGGCCATCATCACCCGGTTCTTTTCTGCACTTCCAGTCTCTTCTTCCCCTGATTTCTTCACCGTGGTCTCTCAATAAGCTCACCTCTCTCCCACGTTGTAAGGTCCTCCTGGCCCACATGAGCCCTTTCACGACAGTCCCACCTTCCTCCGTGCGCTGCCAGCTGAGTCTGTGGCCTCCGATGTCAGCGTCAGTCCCCGTGGGCTACCCTCCCACCACCCCACCCACTCGTCCTCGCACATGCCCGCACACATGCCCACACACATGCCCGCGCACCCTCACGGAGCCCCAGCGTCTCTCAGGCATGCTGCCCGGCACAGGACAGGCATCGGGAAGAAGACAAGCCCAGCCTGCGAGGGCCTCATGGACTGGTGGGGGAGGACAGGCGAATTACCACAGTACGGGAAGACTGTAGACAGATGACCCCAGAGAGAGGCGGCTGCTCTACGGCCCTCACCCAGATGTGCTCGGCGCTCCTCTGAGCCTCACCCTCTCTCGCCCAGGTCACCCGTATTCTCGGTGCCACGTCCAGCCACATCTCTTTCCTACCTCTGCTCTAACCTCCAGTCCCACACCACTCTGGACATGTGCTCCCCTTCCAGGCTCCCCAACACCATGAGGAGCACACCTAACCCTGACACCCTCAGACACCAGGGAAGGCTCTCCAGTCTGTCGGCCTAACCCTGTCCCTCCTGCTGAACTCAAGTCTCACTTCTAGCAACAACTGATGCACACAGGGCCAGCTGTCCAATCAAGCTCAGTGTTCCCAAAAGCAAACTTGTGATCTACCCCAACAGGGCTGAAATCCTCAGAAATGATCCTACATCCATCTCTCTTCCTCACCCACTGCAATCCCTTTGACACTGATCAATGCTATTGTTGCCAGCTCCAAAGTGCCCCTAAATGTGGTTACCTTCCACTTCTTCTACCCTAATTTGTGATCCATAATGCCAACTGAAATGACTTGGTGGAATCCAGCGTTCCTTCCTTCAACCCATCCTGCCCCTGATGAGTCTCTTTCAAAGCACCCACTCACCTCCTTCACAGGAAGATGGTCACTTCCCCTCATGTGAGACCAAAGGCCAAACCCTGTCCTACAGAAATCAGCACGCTGCATTCCTGTCTGAGCCGAGTGCCTTCCAAGCTACACAGCCCCCGCCTGGCACCGGGGAGCCTTCGTCCCTGTGATCTAGCTAGTCCTGTCACTGCTGTTGCTGCTTGAGCAAAATCCATGAGTCCATCCATTCATTCACTGATTGCCTATTGATCATTGAGCACCTCTGTATGCCAAACGCCACTCAGGCACTGGGGACTCATTAGCCAACACTGCGGACTCAAACCCTGTCCCGTGTTCAGTAGAGAGACAGTTGATAATGAATTACAGGTGAGTACAAACCACTTCAAGAAGAGGAACGATAGGCAGGAGAAAGAGGGAGGGGCAGGGAGTTACTTCTTTGTGCAGAGTGGTCAGTAAAGTCATTTCTAAGCAGACCACGTTGGAAGAGATGTGCAGGCATCTGAGGCAAGAGTACTCCGGGAGGATGGGGCGGCTACTGCCAAGGCCGGAGGCCGCTTGCTCAGGGTGTTTCTGATGAGAAGCAACAAAGAGGCCCTGGGCTGGAACGGACGAGGGCGGCGAGAGGGAGCAGAAGATCAAGTTGGCAATGATCGGAGAGCCAGAGTGTTCTGGGTCCTCTGGGCTATGTAATCACGGTGTATTCTATCATATTTTCTTCTGGAAAAAGATTCCCTTGTCAAATATGTTTGGAAAATTCTAAGTAAATTGAAGGATTTCTTTGTGTTCCTGCTCTGATAATGTTAAAAGGGAAATACACATCATTTCCAAATCTCTTTTCCTTGAAGAACTCTTAGGTTAATTGGACTTCTTTCACGTCTCAATGTGGAAACCAGTTTGGGATATGATTTCAAATGTGAACTAAAGAAATCTCATTACTTCTAATAGCAACTAGAATTGGTAATAGCCAAATATTTGTATGAGTCGATTGCACATAGAATTTTTTAAATTTTCTTAATTCGATATTTGCTCTCAACAATGAATTAGGAGCTTATAAATACAAACTGATGTCAACATATGTATGCACGTGTTATTGCCTAGTCACATAAGTCTCTTTTCTATGTTCTGAAAGTCAGGAGTCTGTACAGGGAATAGAATCTTTTAGTTTCTTCATATCTACCTGCCTGAGGACATTTAGATCTCCAAAACTCTTCTAATTAATTTCTCAGAAAAATTTCCACTATAGTTACAAAAATCCTCATAAATAAGACAGTATAACCTAAAAAAATCTACAAATGTTCAATTTTTCAAAAAAATTGTGAAGAAAAAGGAAGTATTTTCTTAATTCATAGCATATCATTTGTGATAACAATGATAAATGTGCTTTGGACAGTAAAGAATATAGAAAATGTTTTTATATTACTACCTAATAATGAAACAGAAGAATCTCCCAACTCTGGGTTTGAATTGATTTGCAGACCTCTTGCTAGGTATCATGTGACATCTCAAGCTTCTTCAGTGTGCTGGTGACAGACCACCTAAGAGTCACAGCATGCTGGATCACACCCTGGGGCTCAGTCTACATGGAACAACGCAACAACTTCAACAACCATCCTAAGGAAGTCAGACGAGCAGACTGAAGATAACTTAACTCACTGAGTTCCCTTAAATAGAAAAATAGTAAGCGATTATCCCCTTGCTTTCAAAATAGCTGACAATTAAATCCAATCTTGTATTTTCAAATAAATTTGATGTCCAAAGAGTACTTTCATGAACCTATGTATTTTTAGATATTTTCTGAAAATTATAACTTAGATTCCCTAAACAGAATGAAATGGCCCACCAGAGAAAACAGACAATTCTTCAGACTTTTTTCTTTGGTTGCATAAAATGTTGAAATAGCCAACAAACTATCTGAATTTATCATTTTCAACTCAGGAAACCCAAAGTAATGAGCAAACCATAAAGAACTTACAATTTCCTATTTCATACTTAAAGGAAGCAAAATTATTTAGATTGGAAAGCTGTATAACATTAGACATGTAACATATAAATATTTAATGTTAAAGCAGAGCCAAATTATAGCCACTTGTTCTGTATTGCTCTTCTTATTTTTAGGCTATTAGAAAAGTAAAAATTAAAGGTAAATTTAAAAATTTATGAATCACTAGGTCACTTACATTCGTAGGTACAAATAAAAGTTTTTCAAGTACTGATGAATAAAATCCAACAACATATTAAAAGAATAGAATATGATAACTTAAGAAGTTCCATTTGAAAAAGGAAAGGCAAAGGTTCATAAAACACATAATAAGGTTAATATATCTTCAAGTAGTTTTTCCAAAAAGAAAAAAAAAAAATCTGATAGAAAACTAAAACACATTACAAAAGCGTACTTGCTTAACATGATAGAAAATGACAATCTTAAACCCAGATTAAACATTATGCTTACAGTGAAACACTAGTGCTCTTCTCATCAACACTAAGAACACTGTTCTGATGTTCTTTTTCAATATTACTAGTTATTATTCTGTAAGTGTAGGCCATGAAAAAGAACAGAATTGGAACTTCCTCAAAGTCCCAGCCCCATAAACCATCACTGACCTGACTGGTAGTTTCCTACTTATAATACTGTCTTTATTTGACCTGATCTGGAATTTGCCCAGTGAGAAATGCCTTTCCCCAGGGACAGTCATCAAAAACAACTAATGACAATTGTTTAAAACCACAGCTACACATCTAAGAAGCTCAGAAAGCTCTAGAAGGAAAAAACTGAAAGACATACACATGTAGACACATCATAATCAAACTATTAGAAGCCAAAGACAAAGAGAAAAATATTAAAAGCAGCAAGACAGAAGTGATTTATCATATACAAGGGGTCCTCAATAAGATTAACAGCTGATTTCTCATTAAAACACAAAAAGCCAGAAGACAATGGAAGAACATATTCAAAGTGTGGAAAGAAACAGTCAACCAAGAATTCTATGTCTACCAAAACTATCCTTCCATACTAAAGGAGAAATTGATATGCCAGATAAACAAACACTAAAAGAATCTACTAGATTCTTATTGTTAATTTCCCAGAAGTACTAAAGGGAGTCTACTGGAATGAAATTAAAGATGTCAGACATTAGACATTAAAGAATTAGAGGATGTCAGACATTACATAAACAATGTAAATAAATGTAATTTATTTATTTAAATAAAATTTACAAGAAGAAAGCAAAAGCACTTGAAAAGATAACTACACAAGTGAATATTATTTTAAAACCATATGAATGTACAATTTATTTGTAACTTTATTTTTCTCCTGTGAGAGACTTCAAAAGCAACTACATAAAGCAATCACTATAAAATCTGTGTTAACTGGCACACAATGTATAAAGATATAATTATTAATTTGTAATTTCTAATACATATTATTTTATAGCACAAAGGAAGGAAGAAGAAACACAGCTTACTAGGAGAAGAGGTTTTTTTTTATAAATTTGAAATTAGTATTAATCTGAAATAGACTGCTATAAATCAAAATAGTAATTCCAATCCATAGGGTGACCATGGATTATTAAAAATAAAATGTGGCCAAAAAAAATAAAGTAAGTAAAATAGTACACCAGAGAACATCTAGCACAAAACAAGGCAAAAACAGAAGAATAAAGGAAGAAAAATATAAAAGGCATACAGGAAAAATGGCAAACATAAGTCATAGTCATAGCTTATCAATTATTTAATTAAAAATAAATGAATTAAAAGTTTGAATTAAAATGCAGATATTGACAGAACAAATTTTTAAAAACAATATGATCCAAATATATGTGCTCTGCAGAAGACACATTTTAGATTCCATAACACTAATCTGGAAATAATACATATTTAAGTAGTAAAAAGTAGCTAGAAACAAATGATGATATTTTATAATGATAAATGAATAAATCCATTAGAATATGTAATCATTATAAGCATATATGCAGCTGAAAGCAGAGACCTAAAGTGCATGAAGCAAAAACTGAGACTTAATGAGAGAAACAGATCAGTCAACAATAAATTTGGAGACTTTGATATCTCTTTTTCAATAGTAAATAAAATATCTACACAAAAAGTAAACAAGACAATAAATAGAAAACTGAACAACACCATAAAACAATAGAACGAACATTTATAATACACGTCATCCAACCACAGCAAAATATATATGTTCTTCTCAAATGTACATGAAATATTCTCCATGTAATTCAAATATTAGGCCAAATAGAAAGTGTCAATAGTATAAAAGTATTGAAATCATACAATGACATGAAATTCATGATCGACAATAAAAGAAAAATTTTTAAATTCATAAGCCTATAGAAATTGAACCACAGATTCTTAAATAGACAACAAATCAAAGAAGAAGTAAGGGGAATATAAAATTACTTTGAGATGATAAAAAATACTTAAACTTTGGGGTAGGAAGAAAGCATTGATTGATGGGAAATTTATAGCTATGAAAGCCTACATTTCTCTTAATTCTTAAAATCAATGACCTAAACTTCCAAATTAAGTAGCTTTCACAAGCAAATGGAGCCAAAGGCAAACGTAAAAAATAAAATAATAAAGATTAGAGAAGAATAAATGAAATAGAAAGTATAAAAACAATGGAGAATATCAATAATACCGTAAGTTGATTCTTTGAAATAAAAATCAACAAAATAACCAAGGGCAGCTATACTGACCAAGAGGATTAAAAAAAGAGAATATTTTAATTACTAGAATCAGCAATTAACCGGCAACGTTATGGTCAACCGCACAAAAAAAAAAAGAATTATAAGGATATTATTAACAATTACATGCCAGCACATAGATAACCTAGATTAAATTTTCCAAAAATACAAAATGGTTCCAAAAAAATCTATATAAACTTATAATGAATAAAGAGATTAACTTTCTACGAAGAAAATCCCAGGACTACATTGAGTTACTGATGAATTTTACCAACATTTAAAGAATTTACTAATCCCTCACAAACTCTTCCCCCAAAACAAGAGGAAGGCACACTTTCAAACTCATTCTATGAGACCAATAGTAACCTGATTCCAAAATCAGACGAAGACATCACAAGAAAATAAACTACATATCCATATCCTTTATGAATATCTATACAAAAATTCTTAACAAAATACAAGCAAATTAAATCCAATGACATATCAAAAGGATTATGTACCATGACCAGGTAGGATTTAGCTGTTTTACAAGGTTGATTAAACATGTGAAAATCTATCAATGTAACATGCCATAGTAACACAAAGGACAAAACCCACATGAGCATATCAATGAAGACAAAAGGTCAATTAGAAAATTCTAACATCCTTTTTGCAATAAAAGTATTGTAGAAACATAAAGAACAAGGATGTCTGCTCTCACCACTTCCACTCAATATTATAGAGGAGATACTAGCCAGGGCAATAAGGCAAGAAAAAGAAATTTTGAAACTCTTGAGTTGGAAAACAAGTTATAAAACTATCTCAATTTGAAGATGATCTGATTCTGTATATGAAAATCCTAAGGAATTAAGACAAATACACCAAACAAATGATTCGTCCAGGTTGCAGATATAATGCAATTTTTCAAAAATCATTATTTCCTGTTGTAGTAATGAACAAGCCAAAAAATAATATGAAGAAAACAATTCCATTTGCAAAATATCAAGAATAAAATACTTAGAATAACTGTAACAGAAAAAGTGTAAGACCTATACACTGAAATCACAAAATCTTATTGAATTAATTTTAGAAGTCCTAAATAAATGAAAATCATCCATGTTCATGAACAGGAAGACTATTATTGAGCAGGCTATTATACCCAAATTGTTCTACAGAGTCAATACCATCCCTGTTGAAATTAGGAAACCACACCTTGAAAGACCTCTGGAATCTTATCTGAGTTTCATTTTCTTCACTCTTTGAAATGGAGGGATGGAATTTTCATTCTAGCTCAATCCTTTTTTTAACAACCTTATTGAGGTATAATTTGCAAACCACATAACTCACCCAGTTAAAGCGCATAATTCAATGATTTCTTAGTATTTTCATGGATGTGGACAAGCATCACACAACCAGTTTTAGAACATTTTCAATATCTCAAAGAGAAGCACTTTAGTTATCACCCTTTTCTCCCCAAATAGGATACCAGGTAAAACTGTCACGCATGAATGAGGCACATGGAGCTGCTGTGACCGGTCCAGATGTGCCGAGCCCACACATCCTTCTCTCCC
Source organism: Sciurus vulgaris (assembly GCF_902686455.1). NCBI lineage: Eukaryota > Metazoa > Chordata > Mammalia > Rodentia > Sciuridae > Sciurus > Sciurus vulgaris. The sequence continues at coordinate 4,474,009 of NC_136464.1, forward strand.
TGCACCACCAGCAACTGCAAGTCCCTCTGGGGTCTCAGAGCTCTGCCAAAGGAGACTTGAAAGCCAAAAAGACAGCTCAGTCCATTCTCATTCTCTGTAGTTCTGTTCTTTCAATTGCAGAACCCTGCAGAAGGAAAAAAATCTTTGAGTTGTCTTGCATTTGTCATTCATAGGGTCTTGACCCAAAGGGGTATGGGAAAGGTAACAAGGACATTTAGAAGCCCAGCCCATCACATCAGGAAGATGCATCTACAGGAAGCAAAAGGTGATGTTGCTGCATCGAGTCTTCCACACTGTGGGACCTCAAGCAATGGAATGAGCTTTGGGGAGGAGAAACAGGATCCACAGACCCACAGCGGGGAGGTGTGCACTGGAATCCCAAAGCCTCCTTTAAAATACCAGGAAAGCAACATAGAGTGGAGGACATGCCCTAAGTCAAGACGAGGTTTCAAAGCCCAGAACGCTGGTGGACAATGAGGGCAGACACCTTCAGCTCCTCCCACCCGATGCCCCCTCTATCCACAGACAGGCTGTTTCATCAAAGCAAGAGAATCCAGTTCCACCGCAAATGTCAGTCGGCTTCCATCCCCATCTCAGGGAGGAGGAGATACCAGGAATGCCACATGGGGTCACGCTGACCATTAGTGACACCTTGAGTTTGTACCCAGTGACATGCATCAGCCTGTTCTTTGCTCTGGGGATTGGAGTCTTCAGAGAGATCCCAGGAATTATTCCTAACAAAATCTATGTGCATGTGTGTCTTCCTTTCAGTAATTATGATATTAAAAGTAGTTAATTGCACTGGTGTTTAATTTTTATATTATGTACACCTCAAAAGTTTGGAATATTAACACTCTCAGTAGTCTACAATCTCGTGGTTTTACTTAACAAATATAATATTCTTATAAATTGTAAACCTTGAATAAATTCCCTTTCCCTGAGGGAAAGAAAATCACTTTCTATTCATACAGAGCAACTCAGGGAAGAGATAGACTGAAAGGGCAGCACCGTGTTGTGGAGTTCCAGGGAGGAGCTGTGAGCTCGGCTTCTCTGCCTGCACCTAGGAGTGAGCCTGCTCTGGCAGGAGGGGTGGACACAGCCAGCTGACCACCTCCTCACCCAGAATGCTGGTCTTCTTCCTGCCTCTCTCTGTCTAAAGCTACAGGCCCTGGCAATTTGACGGACACCTCTATGTTCATGGCTCAGATCTGCCAATGCTTGTCTCCTCACAGTAGCCTTTGCCAAGCTGTCAGTGTCTACCTTCCATCAAAAATGGTGGCAATTCTCAAGACAGGTTGATTCCCCATTATCTGCAGCTCTGATCCAAAGCACACAGTGTCTGGAAGCTTGCTCCCATCCTGTCCCTCCTCTGGCTGTCACCTGCTGTGTCCATTGCAATAACTGCTTCTCTGTTCTGTGCATGCTAAAAGGTGTGTCCTAGTTAGACTACCAGGAAAAGAGGTGTTCGTGCACACCCCTCCTCTCCCCAGGTTCTGTAAAATCTTCAAGCCGTGTCTTCCCGTGTCTTCCCTGTGCCTTGAAATCTACTTCCACTCATTGCTGAAATGCTTCCAATGAATGTATATTCCTTTTTGATTCTCAGAAACAAATGAAGTCACTCCCATGCATGAGCAAGGGCCACCGTGGTGCCACATACATCGCCCACCCGTTGAGAGGCGAGCCTGGCTTACTGACGGTGCGCAGATCACCTGAAGACTGCTGTCTGGCTGCAGAAGAAGAGGATGTCATCCACGTAGACAGTACAAGCTTATTTTCCGACTGATAATCCGTTCTCTGTGGCAAACTTCCAGGTTGAGCTCAGGGGCTCTTGATCCACACATGCAGAAGACGAGTCTCAGGCTTCCAATTCCTTGAGGTGTCTGAGGCCTGGGGAGGAGGGTGGGCTGCTCTGGAATGCTCTCCCCTGCGTGTCTGGGGCCTGCTTCCAGCCCACTCCAGACATCCCGTGCTGCAGGCAGCAACACCTGTGTTGGTCCTGTCAGCCTGCTCTGTGTCCTGCAGCCTTGGGGGACATGCATGCCTGCCATTCTTCTCCATCCCAGGGAATCCTTGCATCTGTCCCCTGCTCCCAGCTCCCCTTACTGCCAGGGATTAAGCCACAGTTGGAAGCCACTCTTTGGCAGTTTGACTTTTAACTTCAGTTTGGTTTTTCCTCAAATGCCTGATGCACATTAAATGAGATCACCCCCGACATCAATCTATTTTGGAACAACGATTTGAATTGAGAGCTCTCACCTCCAACACAAACAACTGTGGAGTGTTTCCATGCAAGTCTGCTGAGAAATTATCCGATTTTGCAGCAGCAGCCACTGATTTAAAATAACAGCAGTGCAAGGCACAACCAATCAGCAGACTCTCCTGACATAAGCTAAACATCTTCACTCCCTCAAATAGAATCATGCATGGTGCGGAAATGCATGGAGTGAAATTATTCCTGGATGGAACAATGACAATGCAATTTCCTGGGTTTGCAATAGGCACTTGGGGAATTGTGTAAGTGGCCTAAAAGAGTTAATGTCCCTCCCCAAATGCTTTATTTTAATGTTCGGGAAGTTTATAACCTAGTATACTAGACTGCTTTACAGAAATACCTTGCCATTACTGGGCTCCATCCGTATGAATATATTTGCCTTTATGAATGAAGACAAAAATATTAAATGTCACAAGTTTGCAGCTTCCTGAGTCTGATCACTTTAAAATTTCGTGGTCCCCACAATAGCACAATACTAGCAATGCCATGTGTAAGTATCCACCACCATTCTGGCCAAGGGGCCATTTCAATGGTGGTTGAACAAGGATAAATTGCATTTCTCTTTCACCCAAGCTGCCTTCTCTGCCGTCTGCTGCCTCTCTGTAGAGTGTCACTATCAATCCACCATCAACAAAATGCAGGAGAACTAGAAAAAGAGAAGAAAGATGACAAATTGTCCATGAAAAGGATCAGGAACAAAGACGGGTCCTTAACTGAGAAGGAGCACAGCCTGCAGGAGAATTTAGCCATCGATGGAACAGTCAGGAAGGGCAAAACAGATCATCACAGTAATTTGGGAAAAACATCTGTGAGAACAGATCGAATTCAGTTAGATATGCTAAACAGGACTCTCAGTCCCTTTTTCTGAATGAAAAGACTGGACTTTCCCAAAAGAATGAAAAACAGATCTGTGTTTAAATGATGCTCACAATTTCCTCCTGACTGGCTCCCATAAATCATCATCCGCACAGGCGGCCCACGCTCCGGAGCTAGGGTAGTGTGTTGGGACCAATGCGCTGCCCTCCCCCTTGGGCACAATAAATACAGTCCATTATCAGCCAGCAACAGTGGTTCCAAATCCACGGCCCCAGAAGTTGGAGCCTGGACCAGTGCAGTGCAGGATCCAAGCTCAGTTGTTCTTGAAAAGTTTGACTCCAGCTCTCCTGACTTCTTGGGACTGCCAGCTCAGAATGGAAACCTCCAGAGAACGTTTCCTTACAAAACTCACAAAGAGCTTTGCTGTGAGCCAACAGCTGGAAACGCCATGCGCGGAGCTGCTCTCAGAGATCTGATTCCTCACAGAGTTTTGGCACCTCTGGTTGCTCCTGGCCGGCAACCAGAAGCCAGCAAGGTAATAAAACATGGTCAGCTCCCAGGACAGCTCTGGGCCAGGCTCCTTCCCGGAGAGGCGATGACTACTGCCAGGACAAGGGCTGGACGGGGCGTCTGCTGCTCTCGTTAGAAGGGCCACACGGGACGTCTCGGACAGCACGCACACACTCCATGCCTTTGCTGGGGGATGGGCACCAGGGCAGCTCCCACTGCAGACCAGTGAGTCCCCGGCCTGCTCTGGCCTTGACAGGTGTGGGCGACGGGGGATTATAGAAGCAACCTCTGCAAACCAAAGTTTCCTTTGCTAGCTTCAGTCCCAAAGTGTGTACAAGTCGTCTCCATTCCCCGATCATTTTATGATTAAGTAGAAACTGCTCTGCAGGCCGGATTTGGGTGCCCCTGGTTTGTCTTGGATTGATGTTCCTGTCCTTGCCTGCTCGACATTACTCTTCTTTTGTCACCGTCTCTCCTCCATAGAAGAACGGGGTGAGATGCTAAGAGGCCAAGGGCATGAACCCGGAGGAGGCCCTCCTGTCACATGGCTGGTCCGATGGTTTTCTCCCTCTGAGTGCATCCAGAAGGGAGAGTATGGGAATGCCCTTCAGGAAGGAGTCACAGGGAAAGGTGTTCGCAGCTGTAACCCACAGGAAGAGAAATACCCCAACTCCGGGCAGCATGTTGTCCTCCCTGACAAGACCACAACCTCAGTTCTAGTTAATCAACTGCTTAATTATTTCCCTGGTTCTGAAAATTAGTGCCCATTACCAATTACAGAGAGGAATGGCCACGTTCGAATTTCTGATAACCAATTTACGAGTACCCACTGGTAGGACCCAGGGAGAGGCAGCAGGCAATGGCTGTATTTGTTCAAAGACTGTGGTCCTGGCCAGCCCTACCCACTGGAAGAGCCCATTTGAGGCAAAGCAACTTAGGCAGAGGAAAGGCAAGAGGCCAAGTTGACACTAGGTACGTTGAAGGCCCTTGGGTGTAGGCTTGCCGCATAAGGACACCTAGTTAAATTCAAAGTTCAGGTAAACAAATGAATTGTTTTTAATATGCATAGATCCCTTGCAATATTTGGGACATACTTATACTAAAAAAAGCTACTTGTCATTCATCTGAAATGTTTAAATGTAACTAGGCGTTCTGTATTTTTTTAAGTTAAGTCTGGCAATCCTAATTTGGGGTTTCTGTTGACAAGGAAGAAGCTGAGTTTATTCACATTCATGCTCAGAAGTCACACCTAATCGGGAGCCCAGGAGAGTAGAGCTCAACAGTAGCAAAACTTCCGCCTCCTTCTCCCCTCTGGGGACAGACACCAGCGAAGGAACACAGGTCAGGAGAAAGAGGGAGTCCAGTGAAGCAGGAGAGTGTCGCTGAGTAAAAGCAGGGAGGCTGGGGCCACCCCTTTCCAGAAGGGCGAGTGGGAGGAAGTGTCTGAACAGAAGAACCAAAGAGCAAGGGAGGGCAGGAGAGAGAGAGAGAGAGGGGGACACAGCCAGCCATCCTCCGGGACGGGTCTTGCTCCCAGCCTCACCGGGCAGGGAAGGGCTACAGAGGGGACACTTGGGACAGCAAGGCCCGCCTCTCCCAGTGGAGCTTTACAGCTCTTTATGACGACAACAGTTGTATACAAGGAACACCATGTGCTGCATGAATCCCAAGATAGTTAGAACAGGAAAAGGGGGACAATAAAAATCCCTCCTATCCCTGAATTTGGAAGATCATCCCTGTCCCTCCTTCCGTCATCTATCTGGGCAGGTGTGCAGGCGCACAGCGTCAGAATCACAGCACTGACCACATTTTGTAGCCTGCTTTTATTCCTTAACACACTGGGAATGCTTTGCGGTGCACACGGGGCTTCTCAGAACACGGTTTGCAGTGACTGCTTAGTACTCCGTTGCTTCTAATGGACTGCGGCTTAGTCAACCCCTCTCCTCTCTTGGTACCTAGGCCGTGTCCCCTTGATGGCTATTCCAGAGGGCACCCGGAGTCTCCGGCAAGATGAAGACTCCGGGGCCACATGATGAATAATGTTAAGGTTTTAACTCATATTATCAGTTTATCCTCCAGAACATCGTTATGTACAAAATGCAAGAGCTGCTGTTCCCCAGGACCTTACAACACCGGGCATTACCTCGGAAATCTTTACTAATTTGATCAGCCAAAAAAATCTCTCATTAGTCGGATCGTATTTCCATCATTCCTAATGGCGTGGACATTTCCTCAAGTGTTCGCTGAGCCTTTGCAGTTTTTATCTGTCTGGTGAGTGCTTTTGCCTGATTTCAGGATTTGGGGCATTTTCCCTAAACTTTACTGACTCCTCGGGTTTTTACCTATTAAAGATGATAAGTCTTGATGTAACAATACGCTACAGTGAAACCCGCTAGTCTGCTGGGGTGGGAGAGGGTGTGCCTTGGTGTTGGGACTTCTCCGACTTCGGTGTAGACGAGTCTCAGCCAATTTCCTTGTGCTTTCTTTCTTGTTCTTCCTCGAGGCCTTGGCCAAACACACAGTCCTCCTTCCAGAGGTCGCTCAGGGCTCTGACACTGACCCCTTTAATGTGCTAAAATGAAAATTCATGTAGGAGTGATAGGGGATTCGTTGCCAAACGATTAACCTGCCATCTCAACACGGCTAGCGGAGGGATCCCAACTCACCCACCTCAACACGCGCTGAGCGAGGGGTCCTCACAGGCTCGGCCTCGCACACTCCCCCTGCCCCACCTCACCCTGCCCACTTCCCACTCCCTTCCTCCTGTCCTCCCTCTACATGTGTGGTCAGCATTTGGGCTCTTCCTGTGGAGTAAGAGGAGCCCTCATTTCCATTTTGATTGGCACTGCCCCAGGCCTGAGTGGACTTGAGGACGTTGCCTCTGCACCCTGCTGAGCACCGAGGGCTGCAAGTCCACTTATTCAAGACTTTCGCCCTCTCTCCCGACTGTCCTCCGTGCTGGTGCACCTGGCACCTGGCTGGGTTTGCTCCTACGACGCAGACGCAGTGCGGGGCAGTGATCATTTCCGACTGATTTTTAATGGAACATAAGAAAATCGTTGATTTGTGCATGTTACCACCAATACAAACTCTGCTAACTACTTCCTTTAAAATACTCTTTCGGGGTTTCTAGACGAACGGTCGCACCACATGCAGGTTTTTGCCTGCTCCTTAATCTTATTTCTCTGTCCTTAGTGCACTTGGGGGAACTTACGGAAGATGGTCATGATGATGGTCTGACTGTGTGGACTCAAACTGCAGGAGCTTTGGACCCTCACAAACGGGATGGAGCCCCTTGCTCGCTGGTTCATATTTCTTTTTCTTTTTCTTCTTTCTTCTTTTTTTTATTTTTATTTTTTATTTTTTGATGTCAAGGAACCATTCTTCTCTTCCTGGCTTATTAAGTTTTTATCAGAAATTGATGTCGAATTTTATCAGGTGTCTGCCGGGAATCTGTTGAGGTCTTTCGTCTTTTAATCTACTGATGTGATATATTTTATTAATAGATTTCTGAATATTAAAACATTATTGTATTCCTAGACTAGATCTATATGGTGTATGAAACTGTTGTTTGCAATTTGCCATATATTATTTAGGGCTTTTTGTTCTTTGATTCAACAGTGACCAGCTGCATCTCACCAGGAGCCAGCGGGCCACAGTTCCAGCCTCATCTCGGGGTGAGGTTGCCTGGAGTCTCTCACCTCTTCAGGACTTAGACCAGCCAGCTCTGTAAAGTGCAGCAGGGGACACCTTTCCTTGCTTGACAGTCTTTCATGTAGCAGGGAAAGTATTTACTCTTACAAGACTGGAAACCCTCTTCCCCAAACTCTAAAGAATTCTGAAGTTATTCTGCAAGAATGACCAACATACTGAGTAAAATTCAGGGACAGACACGAGATTAATTCCCAAAATGTTACAAAACTACGCTCATTAAGCCCGAACGGCTTTTCCCCAAGTTTCTTCTCATGGCTATTATGAGGTATAAATTTGCTGCTTTTCCAGTCAGACATTATTTTTCTTAACCATTATTATCACTGAGTTATGTATAGTGCTTCTTAAGAGTTTTTTTATTATTATATCAAGTTAATTATAATGCCTTGTTTTTATTCTTTCCTCTATTACATTTGTTAATTCCTCATTTATATTTGTTAATTCCTCATTTTACATACTGATATTTTCCCTCTTTTCTTCCACATGGGATTTAGCAGTAATTAATCTATTTTAATGTGAATCAGATTTTAATGGTCTTGAATTCATTGAGTTCATTGTTTTTCTGTATCCTAATTCATAAATTTTCTTGTTCTCTTATGTTTCCTTTTAACCATCCTTGAACTTAGCATCCTGGATTTTTTTTAAATTATGAGATAGGTGGCTTCTAGAGGTGTTTTACTGCTGTTGAGTCTGGCTTCATCACAAACAACTGAAAATGATGCATTTGACCCAAAATTGACTTAGGGTTTCTTCCTTTTTTTTTTTTTTTTTTTTTTAATAGTTCTTGTTTTTAGGTATTCTAGAATTAAAAACTCAGTTCCTTTGATCTAAAATTCCCTGAAAAAGCATTATTTTAACTTTTATGTACATTTCAGTTTTCATTATATTTTTGTTACTAAAATCCACGTCGCTTGGTATAGCTATGCATGTGGTCTGTACAGTTTGACCCTTAGGATGATTCATTAAGCTTTGTGATTAGTTTTTTTTTTTTTTTTTTTTTTTTTTGGTTGTCAGTTTCTACAAATATACCATAGATATTATCCTTTTTCTTTGGGTGACACAAAATCACTATACTTAATTAAATACTGAGCAAGCGCTATTGTATATGGTCCAGCTTTTTATCTCTATTTTTGTCAGCTTGTTTTACGCAGACATTGCATATTAAAGTTCCTGTGTTAATCACGACTTTGCCAACCTCTTCTCATGCTTTTTATTTGTTGCTACTTTATATATTCTAAGAATCATATTTGGCATATTTGTGGTGATTCTTACTTTTGTGATGCCAGTATTGTCCCACGTCCACTTTCCAGTTTGTTTGTGTTTGTTCCCAGTGTGTCTTTATCCAGCCCATTATTTTTCAGCCGTTCCCTACCTTTCCTCTTAGATGCATCTCTCGCCAATGGATTTTAATTTGACCCCGATCTTGGATCCGGACTGAAAGGCTGCCCCTGGGGACCTGGCCGTCCACACACATATCTGGACCAACTCCTGACGTGCCCTCGTATTTCTGAACGCTTCCTTGTTGCTGCCCTTTATTTTTCTTAGCTCTTTTTTCCCTCTGGTTATTTGCAAAGTGTGAATCTTGGTTTTATTTTATGTGTGCTTATTTTTACCTTCTTTTTTTTTTCATCAAACCTGGTGTTTTTTTTTTTTTTCTAGTTACCATTAACACTGAGATGTTATTCAATGACTCAGATAAAATTTCTCACATATTTACTTCTTCTCTTCCTGCCTCATTTGCCAATTTTGCTTCTGTTATCTAACAGCTAAACCAGATAATTAATACTAAACGGTTTGCTTACCTTATGCATTTTCCTTTCGATAATTGTATTTCGTGTTTGGGTTGCTTTCTAATCATATGAGCAACAGTTATCTGAACACCTCGTGCTTTACTGGCTTTGCTGTTGGCCTCCTCTTTGCCCCACAGTCTCCCCATGTGTCTATACTGGCTGCAGTGTGTCTTCACACACTAGTAAGGGCACATGAGTGGTATGTTTTTTAGGTTCTTTGCAAATCTTTGCTGTAGCCAATTCAAATCAACGTACATATAACGTGCAACTCCCGTGTGTCTGGCGCCCTGCTAGAGAATTAGTGACACAGCCCAAATCTTTCCAGACCTTATCTTATGGAGCTTGCATGCTGACTGGATGTCACCTAAAAAGGTACACTGTCTGGGCAGAGGTGACTTGGGTCAAAAATTTTCTATGAAAACTCTGCAAACCTTGATCCATGTTCTCTTGTATTTATTGCAGAGAAGTCTCTCAGTTGTCCAATTTTCTCAAGGTAAAGATTATCATGGGAGAGGGCAGAGTTGAATTTTTTTCCTAAGATTAATCATTTAGTTAAATATGAAATAAACAAAATCATTGGAAATCTTAAGTGTGTGCTATGTGTTTCAATAAAAGTAAAATGGATTTGGATTTTTGTAGGTTAAAGAGACTCGGCAGTTCGATTTTTTCCTCTGTGTGTAAGATGCTCTTCAGTCTGGATGTGTACAGCCATGCACTGCACAGCATTTCAACCAACAACGAGTCACACGCAGGTGGTCCCATGAGGTCCCATCGCCTGGTGATGCTACGGCCATCTTGGCTTCACGAGTGCGATGCATGATGTTCACACAACAATGAAATCATCAGACAATGCACTTCTCGGAACGCATCCCGTCACTGAGTGACGCTTGACTTGTGTTTCCTTTTATCTTTGAAATTCAAGCTCCATTAATTGTGTCTAGTACTCCGAGAGTCCCTTTGATTCCTCAGTGGTGACTCGGCCTCAGGGACGCCCAGGGCATGTGCGCTGGATCTCTTGCACTCTGCGTCTCCTGCTTTCTCCATCACTTTACTTACTTACCCTTCCTCTGGGCTGCCCTGTCTTCTTCACTCCAGCTTCTACTTCACTGGATCAGTCTTCTGTAGCCATTGCCCATGTTGTCACTTTAAGTTCTGCACTTGCTTGTTTAGACGTGGCCTTTGAGGGTTTTGCTTTATCGATCTTCAAAAAAAAAAAAAAAAAAAAAATGCCTCCTCTGATTTCATAGGTGCAAGGTGTCCCTAAATCTTGTTGAAAACAGAAACCAGGAACTTCTGGAATTTTCTCTCCCTTCCTGTTGCTTCATTTCACAGAAGCCTGGCTCTGAGTCCTCAGAACTTTTGGTCACAAGTCTCTGTTCTAAGCCTGTACTTGGGAGGAGGGTCTATTTTGGGCCACTGTTGTCTTGGGTCTGTCACTAGACAACTATTTTAGGCACAGAATAAAGAACACAGAGAAAGGGGAGGCTTCCTGCACATGTGTCTCCTGTGGTGCCCCACCCCAGGGGGACAGATGAGGGATCGGAGCTGGGGTCCTTCCCACACAGGAGCCTTCTTTGTTGGAATGTCTCTCCTGGGTCTGTTTGGGATCCCCAGATGGGGATCTCTGCCGGGCCTGGATGCAGTGGGGTCCACGTGTGCTCTCCGCCCAGCCCCTCCCAGCCAGGGATCTGTAGTGCGTTCTGCTAGGCCGTCTGGCAGTTTTCAAGGCAGTCTCTGTCCTCGTGGTAAGACATGGTTGGGGCTGGTCCTTCCTTCCATGAGGTCCTGCCAGCAGAAAACAAAGACATAGGGTCATGAGTTCGCTGCCTACAGATGCTGATGTGGTCTCCAGCTCCAACCTCAGGTCTTCCCTACGGTCACACTTCTCTACTGTCTAGGGAATCTGGGTCGTGAGGAACTGGCAGGTACCAGAGCCCCACGCTGGCTGAGAAGGAGGAGCAGGGGAGGTGGCTTGCTGCTCAGTGCTGCCCCCACATGTGGGAGAGGCCACTGCTGCCATACCTTCTGATCCACCCCAGGGGAAGCAGAGTCCAGGGGACATCGTGGCCCAGGTCTTCTGAAGGCCACTGACTTGCAAAAGTCTGAGAAGGAGAGCTGATTCCAGCCCTTGCCCTGAGGCCCTTTCTGCTTCTGGGCATGCCCACTGGGTGAGCTCTCAACCGTAGACAGGAAGAAGCAGGACTCAGCAGGTTCTGGGCAGCACCTTCTGGCCAGAGCCAAGGCCCCAATAAGCCCCCCTTCCCTAGTCGCTATGCTCTGGACAGAGCCCAGCCCCACCTGCATCCTGAACAAGCAACACTGTCCAGGTCCCCAGGTCCCAGCAGGGAGGACTGGTCATGCTTTCACTGGGGAACATTTTTCTTTTGGCCTTCCTGGCTCAAAGAGCAATGGAAGGCAACGATGTGCAATTTTTCCAGGAAAATTAAATGAAAATAAAAAGTCCTTTAGACTCAACGACGTCCCGAGACCATGAAGGTAGATGCGCACTTTGCCTGTTCGGTCCCGCTGGCTCCTTTTCGCTGCTCAGGGAGCCCCGCCTGGGAAGGCACTCGGTGGGAAGGCCGGGAAGCGGCCGCGGAGCGCGGAGGGCGGCGGCATTCTTCATCTCGCTCCCCATCGATCGCCTCTAATGAGCTCCAGAGCAGCTGCAGCTAATGGTGGTGCGTCTGGTGTTGAGGGCAAAAGTGGGAGAAGATTATCAACCCAAGGGGCTTAACAGTTGCTGGACGGCCGAGCCCTGGGGGCGATGATGCACTTGAGAGGTCACTGAATCAAATGAGGGGAAAGATGCAGGGCCTGCCGCCGGAAGAAATGCGGCAGCTCTGGATTTTTTTTTTTTTTTTCAACAGAGACTACAGGCATCAACAAAACCGTTACCTTCTGCTAGTCATTAGTCCCTGACCCTTCGCCCGATGAGAAGGCTCCTCGTGGAGCCGCCTCGTTCTAATTATGACTCATCAGACGGCAGCAATCCTACCCAATTAGTGGGGCGTGAGCGAGGGGCACTTGATGGAACAGGGGTCCGAGCCCTGTGTGAGCCAGGCACGCAGCGCCTGCTCTCAGCCCTCCACCCAGCCTGCTCCTTACCTGGGGGGCCAGCCTGCCATTTGATCTGATGTGCTTGATATTTCATTCACTGTGTTGCCTGCCACCCCCCTCGGAGATCTGAGAGGGGCCAGATGAGTGACCATAAGAGGTGCTGAGGCCAGCGGCCTTCAAGGGACAGCTAACCGGCAGATCCTATAGAATGCTCGCAGTCAAATGTCAGCACAGACAGAGAGCCACAGGTATTAGACAAGATAAAAAAAATGACTGGCAAATGCCTTCAGGGGTCGGGCATGTTGCACATTCTGAACTTTAATAGCATAATGGAGTAATTGCAGCTGGGAGAAGAACCCAGACCCAGCAGGAAGGAGGGTGTGCTGAGGCTGGGGACCGCGCGGGGGAGGGGCGGGAGTGACGTCGCGCAGTCCTCTGCTCTGCAAAAATGCCCAGACCACTATTTATTTTAATGCTGTAAATAAGAAATTTAAATATTATCCTAGTTCCATAATAAGTAACATGGTAACGTGATGCCCTCCGGTTGTAACAAATTATTTATTAGGTTTTTTAAAATTCTAAGGCAGCGTCTTTGTAACCAGGAGATTTCCGTTGGGTCAGATCATTAAAAATAAGGGTGTGGGCCTGCCCCCGCCGCGTCCGGGAGCACTGATCTCTGAAACTCGGCTGATGGATGCATTTTCTTTGTCGCTTTTTCTGCACTGCCGGAAGGTCTTTAAAAGTGATTACCCTGTGAAAAGGTCATAGCCCCCAAAACCCACTGTATGCTGTTCGCACGTGGTAGAGGGAGAGAAAAAGAGTCCATGAAGAAACCCTCAGGTTGTATGCCCTGGCAAGGGCAAATTTTAAATAATGGCAATAATTCAGAAGTGTTTGCTTCCAGTGCCCCTCCAACACCATGGGGACACCAAGTTTAGGCAAGTCCAGGACCAGCTTTCCCAGAAATAAAACTACGAAATGCATTAACTTTTGCCAGGGGAGCACAAAAGACAGGAGGCGCCAAGCGATCCTTGCTAATGAAGATGAGCGCTCTCTGGGTTGACGGTTCATTCATGAGTAAGTTTCCCGCATGTCTAGCTGAGGAACCCTCTCCTGATGTCAGGAGTTGCTGGGCATGCAGAGAAGTAGGAGCTCAGAAGTCTGATTCTGGAGAAATCTGCCTGTACCATGTCCCTTCTGGTGCAGAGCCAGGTGAGTCCCTTGTTTGTCCACATCTATGATACAAAACCACACTGGGCAATTAGATTCTCTTCCACTAGAGCCCAAAGTTACCCAGGGTCCTATGCATCCCTTAGTTCCCAGGAGACCCAAGTCTTCAGTATATATCATCTCAGAAAAGCCATCTGAGACACCCAGGTCAGCAGAGGGCACATCATCAGGGTCTACCACAGAGTCACAGTATGTGGCCACATGGTAAGCATTACAAGGCTAATTAGAGGACAAAATCTATTGAAAAGAAGACCCTGCAAACCAGGAGACACTTGGACACGCAGCAAAGGGTGAGAGCAGGGGAGATTAGACCCCAGCTGGGCAGGACAGGCACCCCTGGGACTGAGCCAGCCTGAGCGGGGTCCTTCCCTGCTGCAGGCTCCCATCCAGAGCATGCTGGCTGACTTCAGGTGTCTGAAGACGAACAAAGAGAACCAGCGTCTCCTGGAATGATCTCGGTCTTGGTCCTGGACATGCCCATAGGACGGGATGCAGGGGTGCCTCCCAGCACACTCAGCCATACATCAGCCACGGCGCAGTCCAGTGGCCATCCTGGGAGAGGCGGGGGGTGAGGTGGACACCAAGAGTGAGTCTCTTCATGTGAATGCCACCATATCCAATGACTGTGCCTTCCCAGCCCAGGAGAAATGTGTCACACAGGTGGATCACTGGTGACAAGAGCTCCCACTCAAACCCCACGCAGCACGTCCCTCAGCGGCTTCCCTCGGACTGCCCATGTGTGTGAACCCAACCTGACTTCAAGGACAAGTTAACTAGGAATCGAATGAAACTATGAAGCTTTACTCTTGGTCAGGAACACAGCTAGACGTCAAAGTCTCCGTGAACTCCACTGTGCACAGAAGCTTCTAGCCGGGTAAAATTCCCACAGCAACAGAGTGCGCCTGCCATCAGTTGTGGACTTTTCGCTGTGTGGTATCATAAAACCGTAGAGGACCAAGACTCTTAGCCCCGGAGGCATCTGAGAGGCCAAAGGACCCAGCCCCTAGCCTCTTCCGTTGGGAATGCCTCGCCCCAGGCTCCAACAGCTGGCTGGGGGCAGAGAAGGGCTGGCGTCAGCCCCTGGAGCTGGGCTCCAACCAGCAGGACACAACCAGGAGGGTTTCTGACATATCACAGACCTCAGAACCACATTTAAGGAGACAAGTGAATCCCGGCCTCGACCGCCTCAGCCCAGGCATCAGACTCCAGCTCTGCAGAGGACCCAGCTGCACCCAGGCGTTATCGCCACATTGCGCACCATGCGCAGCTGGCCCATCGCCCTGGGGTCCTGGCTGCCGACCTCTCCGCGCCCTGGCTTTCCCCATTCCCACACCTCCCTGCTCCTCATGAGGACCTCCAGCACTCCACACCCTGCTCCCTCCTGTGGCTGGGCCTGGCTCAGGGCGTCGCTCTGCCTCAGACGCCTGTCTCTTCAGACCCAGATGCCCCAGCGTCTCTCCAGGAGCCACAGCGTCCAGCGTCACCAGCTCCAGGGAGTTCCCTGACACCCCCGCTTCCGGGCTCCTGAGAGCAGGATTCCCCGAAGGGAAGTGACGGTCGCAGCACTGCATGGTGACGGTCAGAGCCGACCAGGCTGCCACTCTCATGGGTGGAAATGGCTTTTATTTGTTTTCCTGCCTTTAGCATCCAACAAATGCCTGGCCAGTGGGAGGTGCTCAGTAATTGACTAACGGCTGAACGTAAAGCCAGCATTGATCGGGTGCCTATTACACGCACCTGAACTCAACCCTTGCGTTAGCAATGCGTGAGATAACACGATCTTCTACCTGAACAAACAGGCGTGGAAGTGGAGGCGCTGAGGGTGTGCAGAGCTGGTGCTGAGGGGAGCCAAGGCTGACCAGCCAGGAAGCAGAGCAGGCGGCCTGCGGACAGGTTCCAGGAAGGCTGTCACAGAACAGCCCGCTTCCTTGCACAGATTCCCCCGGACCAGCTGCACGATCTTCTCCTGGTGTGATTTACTGCTGAAAGGGAGTTAGAGAACGGTGCAGACTAAAAGTAACCACATTCTGAGTACCCTTGGGATGTGTGAAAGGATCGATAGTTTGCAAAGAATTTTCCTTATTTTCCATTATTAATATACATCAAGTAAATGTGAGAAGGGCTGCTGCCAGGCAAGCCGACGGATGGGGGGCAAGGGATTGGTACTTCAACACCAGAGATCTTCCGTTGACCTCAGAGTAAGGCCAGTGGAAGGAGCCGGACCCCTCGACCTTTGTCTCAGAGAACCTAACTGGAATCCATGGGGGCAGGGTGGGGGGCACAGGGCTCTCCCACAGCATGAGGCCCACGTGGGCCTGCAAAGTGGGGGGGGGGGCTGGAGTGCAAACTTTAATTCCTGAAATCCTATCTTTGCTTTGGACTTTATGAAAAAGTTGATCCCCAAGCAATGACAAATCACACGTAAGAGCACAAGGGAAATGTGTGAAGATTTAAATTTGTAGATGTAAAGGGATCCTCATGGCAGGACTGTCCTATGTACCCATGGGTGTTGACATCCTACAAATCTACAAATGACTGAAAATAAATCCAGACTTACATGTGCATCTGGAACTAGTAAAATCTGAATAAAGTCAATGGATTGTACCGGTGTGGACATCCTGGTGGTGATAACAGACTAAAATCATGCAAGGTGCAGCCACTGAGAAGGGGGTAACAGGGCCTCTCTGCCCATCTCCTACCACCCATGTGGATCTACAGCTGTTGCAGAAAGAAGCAGGTGTTTCAGAAAAGCAAGTCATTGCTCAGGCTAACACTCAAACACCATGTGCTAAGGGTAACCAGTGAGCTCAGCTTCAGGCCTGTGACACTGGCAACACTGTAGCCATGGAATAGCTTTGCTGTGTGCTGTGTTTGCTCTGTTCACACTTTTCCAGATCTTTCTCCCCACACAGCTATTGGATGTGGTCACTCTGTAGAGCCCAAGCCAAGGCCAGAATGGCCAGATCCTCCTCAGTACTGGAGCAGCCTGTGTCAGACAGAGGAAGCCTGTCTCAGCCTGTGTCTACCTCAGAGGTCACTGAGGTAGAATATCTTTACTATTGAAAAGCTAGTCACAGCAGTAGAAGAAAAAAAAAATCATTGTATTTTTTTTTAAATAAGAATAATCTCAGAAGTCAGATTTTTGTCTCTGTGACCAAAATACATAACAACAAGAACTAGAGGAATAAATATTTATTTTGGCTCTTGGTTTCAGAGGTTTAGTCTATGGTCAGCTGGCTCCAAGGAAGAAATGTCATGGCAGAAGGGCACAGAGAGGGAAACTGCCCAGACTAGGTAGCCGGGAAGCAGAGAGAGAGAAAGAGAGGAAGGGGCAAGGGACAAGATAGACCCTTCCAGGTCATCCCCCAGTGGCTACTTCCTCCAGTAGGTCTCCCTCCTAGTAGTCCATTTGGCTGTCAATGGATTAATCCATCAAACAGATTAATCCACTGAGGAGATTGGGGTCCTTATGGTACATCATTTTTCCTAAAAGGCCCACCTCTGGACATTGCCACATTGGGGACCAAGTCTTTAACAAGCTTTTGGGGGACATTTTAGATCCAAACCATATCAGAAGTGTAGCATCCTGGGGGTATCTTCCTGGACACCATCCTCCTTTCCCTTATATCTCAAAACCCCCCACCCTGGGCCCAGTTCGTACAGAGTGGAGAGGTCCACAGTTGGGCCCTTCTCCAGGCTGTGCTCTTTCTCCTGAAGACAGATGAGGTCAAGTCTGGAAGCCAGTACAGCACAGCTGTGAATGCACAAATACACACGTACTCTGTCAAGTCTAGCTTTCCCTGGCAGTGCAGGTCACACATACCCCAGTTTTTTAAGTCCTGCATATAGGTCACAGCATGTCTCCAGAACTCAAGGAAGCCCTCTATTTATAAACCAAATGAGCAGTCTGGCCTCCCTGAGGACAATTGCTTCCCACGTGGCTGTTTCTAACTCAAGGGTTTCACCAGTCGAGTGCCTGTCTTAGGGATCCTGGCTCAATGCTCCGTCCTTCCACCATTTCCACCACAAGTTCCAACCGGATTTGCTTGTCTTATAATCTCCAGCGTTCCTAGCCACTGCTGGTGCTTCCAGGACATTTTGGACCCAGTCCTTTGAATCTTCCACCTATTTATGGACAGTAAACGAATAGTCAAAGTGTGCTGTGCATCCATGTGCAGCAGGAGAGGAGTCGCTGAATCCGCGACTCCCGTGAGCAAACATCCCTTCTCACACCAGACAGGCCCACAAAGAGCCCGTCCAGGGGCCTTGGCAGCAGTTAATAAGCACTAGAATGTTCCTAATGTCTAGACTGTCACATCACCACAGGGCTCAGGTATAAGTGACAGCGACACGCTCAAACTAGCTCAAGTATCAAAGATAACCCATCGCCTCAAATAACTGAGAGACTCCAGGGGTGGGTGGCGTGAGGAGCCAGCTTCTCTGGAGTCAGACCTGGCCAGCAGGGTCCTGGCCCCTCTTCCAGCTGTGCTTTCCTCTTCTTGGTTCACTCTCAGCAGATCCCTGCGTAGCTCTGGCTCTGTTCCTTCCGGTTCTTGATCCCAAAGAAAGTGAGCATCCTTCCTGGGAGCACCGCTGAAGTCTGAGGAGGAAGGTGTGTGGTCCAGAGGGGTCCTGAGCCATTCAGCACAAGCCCTGCCACAGTACTGTGATGGACCAACGGGGGCTTCCCAGGCGGGGCTAGGAAAAGGGGGTATCAGCATGACCTCAGAATCTGAAGAAGATTACCTTAGGATGAAGGAAAAGAAAGGGCTGGATCTTCTAAGAAAAGAATATTAAGCATACGAAAGGAAATAGAGATCTTCCCAGCATGCTCCCCACTCCTTCTAGACTGGCCAGAAGACTGATTTTTGTAGGTACTTCAGGTGTGGTTCTATTTTTAAACTTAAAATATTCCCTTTGCAGTTCAGGTTTAGATTGCTCAGGAAAAAATAGGGTTTCAGAGAACTTAATTTACAAAATAATTGTAAAGGTGAGATTTAAAGCAACCTGCATTCAACTTCCAGTGGATTCTCTAGACACGATGAAAGATGTCCAACTGCCTTGGATTTGAAGAGGTCAGTGCTCCAACTACTGAAAAAAATAAATCCTCTCTCCCAGGCCTATCCATTTTATTCATAAAAGAGGAAGCATACTAAATATACCCTCCTAAGTTTAAGAAGTTTCTGACTATATGGAAATAAAATATTGCAAAGGAGCTAAGTAAAAATTGCTGATTAATGCTAATTCCCTCCTATTCACAAAGAATCACATACATTTTTAAGGACGATCAACACAAAGGAACATTGAAATATTTTATTTTATGGAGCAGTCCTGTCTACATTGCTTAGAGAGACCTTGTGGCACTGCAGAATCCCTTATCTTCCAGGTCATGGAAATCTCTTCTTTCAGGAATACTCTTTTTTTTTATTCACTGTGCACAATTGGGGTACAGCTTTTCATTTCTCTGGTTGTACAAGACGTAGAGTCCGACCGTTTGTGTAGCCATACATGTACACAGGGCAATGATGTTTGCCTCATTCCATTGTCTTTCCTTCTCCCTGCCCCCCTCTACCCCTCATTAAAAAGCGAGGACTCCTAAGAATCCAGACTTTCCAAACTCCCAGGAAATCTTGAGGCTTCTCATTCACCTAGGCTCTCTTGGCAGCTTTGACAGAACTAGTAGTCCATCAAGCTGGAAGAGAGAGAGAAACCTGATGCACAAAATTGGAAGGTAACGGGGGCAGGAGGCACGAGGACCTCAGAGCTGGAGGCACCAGGCCCCCCACACCCCCTACCGAGGCTGGCTTTGTTCTCCCAGGTGAACTTCCTGTGGGGCCTTGACTCCTGGAAGCTTTGGGCTCATATCATCCCAGCTCCACAACTACAGAGAACACATTTTCTTTAACTCTCCCTGCACTGATCAGACTCAAATTCGACCTTGCCACATGACCATGTCCAGAGCTGCCCTGTGACTGGAAGAATGGGGTACGGTGTTTGGCCCTGTCCCTGCCCCAGCCCAGAAACTGTACAGAATCTGGTACGTAGGGCTGGGGGCAGGTTTGCACTACAACTATGCGAAGGCACGGAGCTGCCCCAGCCTGCCGTCAGCTCTCTGCTTCCTTCCAGCTCCCCAAACCAAAACTCGGTGTGTTCAATGACATATTTGGCTTTGCCGTGCCATCACTGCCGGGTGGTGCTCTGAAAGGTCCTGAAGACACAAAGGTGAGTACACACAAACCATTTCTTGCCACTTGGTAAGAGAAATGGGCACACACACAATTATTGTGCAGGTAGCAGTGGCAGACCCCTGAATGAAGCTTTAGGGTCCATCCGAAGCACAATCCTGCTCAGTGCAGCCCTCTGAAGAGAAAAGGCCTCGAACCGCTGGACGGCGCCTTCCCGGCCCACACATTGGGCCTCTGCAGACGCGGCAGGAGGGGCCCACTTAGGACCTACCCTGAGGCCTGAGCAGCCCGAGTCCCATTCTAGCCCTGGATTCGAACTTGTCTTTATTGCTGAAGCTCAGAATCTCACCTTGAGCTCTCCTCTGCCTTCAGACATGAAAACCCCTCATGGACCATTCCGGAGTCATGCCAGAAAATTACCCTTGCTAATTACAATGAAATAAAGAGAGCCTCCGTGCCAAGCAGCAAGCCTCCGCTATCTCTACGGCAACTGTCAGGGAAAAAGCAATCCAGAGTCGCATTAAAAGAGAGAACTGAAAGTAGTGTGCTCTCTCAGGAAATGGAAAGAAAATTCACATCTTCACTTTTGTCTGCCAGCAGATGTCTTTACCTTGGAGGATGCCCTTCCTGCCTGCGGGTGGGTCAAGCATGGCAGGCTGGCTCAGGCCAGCAAACCCACTTGGATCCCCCATTCTCCAGCTCTCGGAAGAATACTTAATCCTAATGATATTTCCTGCAGATACACATTAATTCTGCATTGTTCCAACCACAGAAAATGCCACGTTCCTGGACCACGGTATTAAACATTCCCTTCACGTCTCTCTTTGCAAGATTGAGTCTTCCTTTGTCAGGAACAAGGCTGCATCGCTGGCCTGCCAGCCTCTCTCAACCTCTGGTCTCTCCCCGGGCCCCAGAGTTTTCTCCTGCGGCTACCTGGTGGCTGCCAACAGCTTTGCATCACTCCTTCTTTGCCCATGGCATTAAAGTGGCCCTGGTTGTTCCTCGTCATGCCAACAGCTGGCTCCAGCCTGGCTTGGTGCCCTCGGAGTGGGCCACAGCTGCCCCATCCTTCCTAAGGCCTTTGCAACAGTGAGTGCCAATCCCAACATTTTTTGCTATTCTTATTAGTCCTTTCTACCAAGGGGCAGAAACAGATCGAGACAAAGAGAGAGAAAGAAAAAGCACAATAATCCGAATGAAATTCTAAGACCCACCAGGAGACAGCCCGAATCCTCACTAACCTACTCTCAATTCCTCCTTTCCTGGCATCTTAAGAGCTTCAGGGTTTTGTCTCAGCCAGGGAGCTGTTCAGTGCAAAACAAAAATCACAAGGTAGCATCGGGAACAATGCGAGACGAGCCGCAGTCGACCGGCCGATTTGTATGAAGTTCCCTCTGATTACAAAAACAATACTTTGTTTCCTTCATTTCACAAAATCATTCAGAACAGGAGGCTGCGTGGAACAGAGAATCAAGAGCTGAGTCCTGAAAGGCAGCGGAGGAAGGTCTTTCATCTAGGAAATCTTTAGCTAAAGAGAGAGTGCAGGAGAGAGAACATCAATCAGATATTATTTCCAATTATTTTTCAAATTGGAACAGAGAAAGAAAACACACACACCCATAAGCCTGACATGGTGTTACTCCAGTTCGTTGCTGGAAGGAAAGTCCTTGCTTATATTGAAGTAAAGTTCTGAAAATAAGCAAAGAACAGATTTATTGATTTTGGGGGAGTCTGGGTGTAAAAAAGAGAAAGAATAAAGAAGTGCTCTTTGCCCGCTCTGTCCAAATGACATCCCCAGTGGCCTCCCTAATGGTGGGGGAGGGGAGGGGCAGGTGCCTACCCGGGCACATGGACAGAACTGCCCTTAGGCTAGGGCTAATGGTATTGGCTGAGGCTGCTGTAAGCCTCTCTTTTCTAATAGCCAACTTTCTATGTGCGAGAAGACAGACAGATATTGATTGGTCCAAATGCCCTTGAGTTGACAACATCTGAAATGAAAATCCACAAGGCTAGCACAAACTTTCTGCAAGTTCAATTTCTGGAATCTGATTATGACACTGGCTTGTGAAACCGTGAGCTCACGTGAAAGGCCTCTCTCTTTTGTACCCCCATTTGGCACCTGTAATCGGCGGGAGTTAAGTGGCTTCATCAAGCTTGTTATTCAAATGGCCAGCAGAAAGAGGCAACTGCAGGCTAATCTTGGAGTGATTAAAGGAAGAAGTGCTCTCTCACTGGTGCAGGGCTAACGTCTGCAACAAAATGGACCAAGGCCTCGCATCGCCTCCCACCTGAAACGGGAATTACACACGGCTTAAATACGCATTCTCTCAAAAGCTGATGCATGAGGCAGCTTTTCGAAGTTATTTCTGAGCAGCTACGGAGAATCTCCATGACCCCATGCCTGCCACACTCGGTGGGCACCAGAGGCCCCATTTTGGGGTCTCTATTACTCTACCACAATTCATTTTTCACCTTTTCTTTCCTCTCCAAATAAAATGCTGAAGTTGCATTTCCCAATTGCTGAAGTCCTGGGAATAGCAAGGCTGGCCCAACTCTATCCAGCTCTTATTAAAACACGCCTCTGTATTCTACAAATTCCTCTTGATCGATACATTGACTGCACTGTGAGCCTTAAATGGAGCACTACTACAGTTGGTGCACACACTGTTCTTGTCTTAGTGGGTTATTCAGAAGCATAAAAAAGCAAAACCTTCTGGAATTGGTATCTGGACGTGTGTACCCAGGAAGCTGCAGGTGGAATACACATGAATGTACTCCATCTTTGCTGGAAGCCCTGATCCTTTATGGCTTCATATTTCCTTGCTCGTTAATCTTGGTTAGCCCTCCCAAAACAATGCCAGTTTTGCCACTCCAAGTTTTAAACACCAGCCCCGTGCAGAAGGCAGCTTCTGAGGGAGGGTCCTGTTCTGGGCATCTGTAGATCAGTCAGCAACACTCTTAGGAAACACCATGGCTTTCTTCTGTAGAATATTGAGACAGGAAGGAGCGATTTTCTGCCAGACATGGAGTGTAGGGGATAAGAGGGAGGCAGGGGCGAAGGAAAAGACAGGAGCCCAGGCAGGTGAGCATCAGGTGGGACAGGCCCAAGTTGGCCAGTGGAGCAGCACACCAGCCCCCAGGCTTGCTGCAGCTCCAGTGAGGGTGAGTCACATGTCACCTACAGCCAGGACCAGGTGAGGCCAGGCCTACCTGCAGGAAGATCAGGTTGGCTGACTTCCACAGCTCAAGAGGTGGTACCTCCCAATCAAACGCTCAGCTGGGGTCTGCAGATCATGCAGCACTTCCCGTCACAAAAGAAGCATTCTCAGACTTGAAGTCGTGTGCCCTGCACCCCAACGGGGCTGATTTATATGCAGGAGAACCTTCCTGCTTCTGTCAAGCAGAAAGGCACGTCTTACCTCACTCCTGCCTTGCTGCAGAGCTCAGAGGCCGAGGCTGTGTTCCCGCATGCCGACAGCAGGGTCCAAACTGTCTGGCTGCCCGCGGAACAGCGCCAGCTCGCCTCTTCCTAAGACCTCTGCGGCAGCGAGCACTAGTCCCAACTTTCTCATGACTGCCCCACTCGTCCCTCTCAGGGGAGGAAGAGAACCGGAAGAGGGAAAAACTGCAAAACTTGAACGCAAATTCTGAAAGCTCCTAATTACAAACTAACTAGGAAACACCTAGACAGAAATATTCATGATCACCACCTCCTGCTGCAACCACAATCACAAACATTTCATAAAGGACTCAGAAACCTGCGTTGACTCGAAGTGACGCGTTTAGCCTACCAGACCGCATGATGGGCTCGGAGGTAAAGGCCCTTTCTGAATTCATGAAAAGATCAACATCTGAATATATATTAAAGATAAAGTCTAAATAATTCATAAGAGGCAGAAAAAGACCAGCCTAACTTCTCGGTGGGTGCGGGGCCACCAGCCCCTGAGGGAGGGAGAGGAGCCCAGGAAGTGCGTGCTAATGAATCCTGCACCTCTTTCCTCCACACAGGCCTGCCTTTAAATGGCAGACCATTTTATTAGAAGAAAAACATCAATCTCTCAACTCAGAAGACATGATCTCAGCACAAAAAGGTGGAAATTACCCGTCCCTAACACCGGAACTTTTAGAAAAGAAACAAAGTTCTTGGGTCCTTGGATGGATCACCTCCAGGGACGTGCAACCTGGAAACAGATGCTGGAATCATTCCTGGTGCTGTGACTTGGAAACATCCCACGTGCCCAGAACCAGCCTCAGGCACAGGACAGGACGGCCTCCTGCCTGCCTGCACCAGCAGGGACCATCTCCTAGGGTCTGCCGTCTTCAGGCCTACCTGAAACCAGAAAGTTTCTAAGAAATTCTTCTCTTCTCCAATCATGCACCACCCACCACCAAACAAGAATGAGAAGGAATCCATTAAAGACGACTTAGCCACCCTGTCTGCAAGGCCAGCTATCTGGCCCACTGTCTGCACCAGTAAGGAGGACCCTGTGCTGGTTGGGCCTGAGACAGCATCCTTCACCACCCTCAGGGGATTCTGTCTGGCAGAGTCAGGACCGAGCGCAGGACCTTGTGGCCTCACTGGGTGGACAGGCCACTCTGCTCTGTCGCTGTCATCAGGAGGGCCCTGGGCTCTGTGCAGCCACCCTCAGACATCTCCTGAGCAGGGTGTGGACATGGCCAGCCTTCCCGGCTGAGTGAGCAGTAGTGCTGGACTGACGGGCTGCTCGTGGAGGGCATCCCACTGGGCCCTGCACCAGGCCAGTTCAGCCAGGGACCAGCCAGGTCCCACATCCGTGCTGCAGAGGAGGAAAGTGCTTTTACAATTGCTGATAAAAGGTCCCGGAAAACTCCTTGCCATGTATCCACCTTAGAAAGCACTTGAGAGAGAGAGGCCAGCCAGATGGAGCCGAGCTCCAGGTGGGCCTGGGCTCCTCCCTCCAGGTTGTTCTTCAAAACACAGAAGGGTGACTGGAGGCTTCCCTAATCTCGTAGTAATCCTTTTTTAATTTTTTGTATATTCATAAAAATTCAGAAAGAAAAGAAAATCTTAAAACACCTATAATTCTAATTATTCTTCCCATAATAGCCACAGTTTTTGATATACTATCCTGATTTTTTTTCATGGCCATAGCTACCTTTTTGGAAACAAAAATGTGATTATGCTGTGCATTCTATTTTTTTTTTTTTTAATATTTTAAGTTGCAGATGGACACAATACCTTTATTTGGTTTATTTAGTTATGTGGTGCTGGGGACCAAACCCAGAGCCACAACCCTCACCCCTGACCATTCTGTTTTATAACCTGCTTTTTTTCGCTTGTCAACATAATTTCAACAACTTTCAAGTTTTAAATGTTCTTCTGATGCCATTTAGAGGATGCTGAGTTGTGACCTTCTGGGTCTACCCAAAATCCCTCCTGGGCACTTTGATAATCAAGGCGCCAGGGACCGCCTCCCCGCTCAGGCTTTGCCCACGCCACCACTGCAGGATGAGCGAGGCGCGTGAGCGCACGGCACTGGCTTGGTCAGACCAACAGCACGGTCTCTGCAGGAGAGCAGGGGCTGGTCCTGCAGGAGACACTGCGAGTCAGCACATAGCTGCACGTTGTTCAGAGCACTTTCTGCGCTGGAGCCTTGATCTCCCCTCTGCCCTCCGCAGACCTCACTCTTCAGTGTGTGGCCCACACTTTGGAAGGTTCTCAACATGGCCTCCGCCAGGATCTCTGTCAATGGCGCTGTCCTGGGACCCCTCCTGCTCACGGCCCCTCTCCAGGGCTTAGAGGAGAGGGACACAGCTCCTGGGCAGGAGACACTTCAGCCAGTTGTCACCAGCCTTCCCAGGGTCACCTTCCCCTACATGCTGGGGAGTCCACTTCCACAATCTGCCCCTTCTGTCCCCAGGGGAGAGGGTGGGACCTCAGCAAGATGGGTGGGCTCCTGAGCCTCACTAAACCCAGGTGGCCACGCTCAGATTTAGCACAAGGCTGCTCCTCCCCCAGGGCTCCTTCTCTTCTGCAGAATAGAGCTGAGCCTGAGAGCCAGGCACTCAACCCCCTCCCTCCCTCTCTCTCTCTATCTCTCTCTCTCTCTATATATATATATCTATCTCTATCTCTACCTCTCTCCTCTCTCTATCTCTACCTCTCTCCTCTCTACTCTACCTCTCTCTATGTATCTATATCTCTACCTCTCTTTTCTCTTTCTATCTCTATCTCTACCTCTCCTCTCTCTATCTCTATCTATCTATCTCTATCTCTACCTCTCTCTCTCTATTTATCTCTCTCTCTACCTCTCTCCTCCTCCTCCCTCAGCAATGAATAGCTTGATCACAAAGCCCTGAGGACTCTGTGGTCAGAATACATTCTGGAAGCAGAGTGACTATCGGGCATATAGACCACGTGGCATGCCTCTGGAAAGAGCATCCCCACCGTCCCACACCACGTCACACACATGCCGACACACCACAACACCTCTGCCACTGTCCTCCTCTAGTCTTGCTCTACATGGGTCCTGGATTGGAGAGAAAGTGCGAGGGACTTTTAAACTATCAATCTGAATGCTTCATCCTACTGCCTAGACCCTTCAGTGGCTTCCCATCATCCCCAACAGCAGTCCCCATGTACTCAGCCCCTCACAATGCCCTCTCCATCAGGGGCAATTCTCTCTACTTCTCTCCCCTCTCCACACTAACTACTGTTGTATTAGTCTCTTCTCCATTGCTATAACAAAACACCTGAGGCTGGGCACTTTGTACACAAAAGAGGTTTATTCAGCTCATAGTTCTCAAAGTCCAAGACCATGGCACCAACCTCTGCTCAGCTCTGCGAAGGACTTGTGACTATACCACAAATGGCCTATGGCATTGTGTTGGGAGCACACGCACCAGAGGAATCACATGACAGGAGGCAAAAGAGAACAAGCCAAGGCAGACTCATTTAGGAACCTATTCAATACCAGAAGCCCTGCATTAATCCCTTCACAAGGGTGGAGCCCATAATCTAATCACCTCCCACCAGACCTTCCTCCTAAAGATCCACCACCTCTAACCATCACCACTGCACGGACCAAACTTCCCCCACGTGAGCCTCCGGGGCTGCTGCCCACACTATGCCCCAGATGGCACTGACCACCACCACAGTGGCCACTGCCACAAGTGGACATTCAAACTGGGTTTAAACTAATCACTGCAAGAAGTCTTTGCTTCTTCAGCTGCACCAGCCACAGGTTTCATGCAGCCTTGACCTTGGGCAGCTTGGACTGCAGAGATGAGGACCCTCCCAACATGAACCCACCGGACAGCATGGCCAAAGCCTGGAGGACTCCCTGAAGCTCTCCCGGGAACCACTTCTTCCTCCCGAGCTCTTCCCCGTGGCTGGGAAATCCAGCCATGAATCCGTTCCCGAGATTACCCCCACCATAAACGCGTGAGCACCACGTCCCTTAACTTATTGGATTACTTGTGTTCCTTACGGCTTCGTCGGCTCTTGGATGAGACTCCTAGTGGACTAAGCTGATTACCCTCAGCCTTCGCCATGGCAAATCCTAATCTCCTAGGCTGTGTTTTCTAAAGGAAGCCTCTCTCCACCTACCTAACGCCCCCAGAGTCTGTCCTCAGAGGTGACCCTCTCAGCCCGAGTTCCTGCACGCCTCACACGGTGCTTCCCCTTCTGAGTACCTCGTGCACCCCAGGGTGCAGACTCTTCCCTGGTACACTCTGCACCTCAGGCACAGCAGGGGGCACCAGTTGAAGCCAGTCCCAGGAGCCACAGCTCTGTGTGGCACACGTGGTCACCCAGCCTTGCAACCTGGGGGGGAGCTGAATGAAGAACACAGCCGAGTGGCGGCCTGGAGGGTGCCCCAGGGCCCCTTGGTTAAGATGCGAGAGACGCTCGTCCGCGTGAAAAGAAGCATCACCGGAGAGGAGCCAAGCCGCGCCAATCCTTGCCTGGCTGGGAGCTTTTGGAGGCGATCTGTGCAGGAGCTGGAAGGAGCTGGAGTGTGGAGTTCCCAGGACGAGCAGGAAGGAGGAGGAGGGAAGGACTAGAGGCAGAGGGAAGCCAGGCCCAGCAGCCATGCCTGTGACCCCCGCTACTCAGGAGGATGAGACAGGAAGATGGTTAGTTCCAGGCCAGCCAGGGCAACCCAGAAAAACCCTGTCTCAAAATAAAAAGTAAGAATGACTGAGAATGTAGTCCAGTGGTAGATAGTCCAGCAAAAAAAAAAAAATGGATGGTAGATAGTGAGGCAACACCTCAAGTTTCCTCGGGGTGCCCTTCATGGAGGAGGCTGGACCCAGGAAAGCAGTGAGGGGCCTTGTCCCCAGCAGCCGGCAATGTCCCGGAGATGCTCTGTCGACCACGTAATGTACAAAGCTGCTCCCCCGCCCATCAGGTGCAGACATTTCCCCGCCTCCCAACCACTTGTCAATCTGTGAACATCCTGGCTAGCCGCGGGTTCATCAGTCAGCTTGCAAGTAGCCTTCTCCGATATTGGTGCCCTGTTAGCCTGGCGGGATTCTTAAAGATAGCTTCACCGCCATCTTTTCTCTCTTGATTTTCTCTCCCTCGACTCGCCTTCTTTCTCCTCCTGGCTTTCCACTCTCTCTAGCGCACGCCCTTTCTCTTCCCCTTTCTTTTCCTCTCATTTTCTCCCTTACCCTGCAGGGGACACTCTATTTGCTTAATAAACTCCCTTATGTGATTTCCCGTGTCCGGCGTGGTTCCGTGGGATCCCTTACAGACCAGAGCCACTAAACACCATTGCAAAGCGTGCAGAGGATCTCCACAGGCCAAAGAGAAAAGGAAGATGAGGCTAATTGTCTCCATCAAAGCAAAGACCCAAGCTCAGACTTTCCACCGACCATCCACCAATCAGAGGGCTGTGTGGAAATCTAGGAGGCCTGCAGGTGGCAGTTGTCTGTCCGCGTGGCCCCTGAGACCCTGGGCACCTAGTGATCTTGGTGAGAGGGGCTTCCGTTGGCGGGACTGGAATAGCTCCACTCTGTGGCACCCGGGAGGTCTTCAGAGACCCAACCAAAGGCACCATTGGTGGGGGCAGTGGAAGGGGGCGAGCTCGGGACAAACCCACAGCTGTGCCTGCGTGCTTCTCAGAGTGGTTCCCAGAGGGCTGCCCCACTGCAGAGCAGCACAGGGCAGCTCTGGGAGACTCCAGTCCTCTGGCACTTTGGTACTGGGACCCACTTCTGGGACAGGAGGGCAGACAGAGTGGAGGTGTCTGCTGACAGACAAGAGCAGCCGCCCTTTCCTAAGTCCCTTTCCCACAGCTGCCCCTCCTTGGAGGCATCCCGTGCCTCCCCATGCCGGATGCTACTGTCCCATTTGAAATAGCACGTGAGCCTCACCACTTCCCGTGCTCCCTGGCACGGTATGGGTCACCCTGGCCTCTGCTGACCAGGGCTGCCTGAGAGAAGGGCTCATGAGCACATTTCAGTGGCACAAGTCTCCTGCCCCACAACTCGGGCCCCAGGCTCCTTCCCTGAGTGGACAAGACGCAGCACTTGGTTTTGAACCACCAGAGAAAAGCCTCCTGTCAGTGCTGGAGTGAGCAGACAGGGCAACAGTTCAAACGAGGGTGTCCTTGGGGACACAGAGGGCCGTGTTCAACTCTCAGGACCGCACATCGTGCAAGTAGTGCCAGGCAGAAAGGCTGCCGTGCTCACCGTGTGCTCCTGAAAATAGCTGGGAGGCGTTCCCACTGGCTCTAGCTGGCGCGGTGATAGGAAGCAACCACAGCAAAACGCGCACCCAATGGCGCTGCCTAGCCGCAAAGCCCACGCCAGCT
The DNA here is from genome assembly GCF_902686455.1 of Sciurus vulgaris. Lineage (NCBI taxonomy): Eukaryota > Metazoa > Chordata > Mammalia > Rodentia > Sciuridae > Sciurus > Sciurus vulgaris. Next base: position 4,503,383 of record NC_136464.1, read on the forward strand.
TGTCTTGACTCCACCCCGGGACCATTCACACAGGGTAAGCAGGTTCTGTGGCGCGCATGCGATGCCTTTGCATTCCTTCCAGGAGCACTTCCGAGAAATGCTGCAGGTCAGCAGGGCTAGGGGAGCCACCAGCTGTCCTTGCTGGTGTCTCACTGCTTCTCACCTGGCCCCAAGGGGACAGCTTCACAGGTCCAGAAGACACGGATGGGAGCAGCCTCTCTCTTCTCTCAGCAAAGAAAATGAAATGGTAGAAACCATATTGAGGAAATCACCCCTCTGCCCACCCATCGTCACACAGGAATCGGGTGGCAAAAGATCATAATCCATAGCAAGATCACACCCACCACCAGCTCCACCTCCAAGGTCCCCAGTGGGTAACACCGCCTGGCTGTGGCTCACCCAGCTCCTGGATTCTCTTGACCTTCACACTTTGAGCACTATACCCCCAAAGTCCTAATAAACCAGAGAGCCGCCCAGCAACACTGAAGGGTGACTAGCTGCACCGCATAGAAGACCCGCCGCTCCACCAGGGGTTCCCCTGTCTCTCTCAGACCTCAGAGCAAGCCAGGGTTGCATTTGGGTTAGGCTTAAGGATCTTCCACATGGGAGGACTTTTATAATTCCTTAATCTGGGATAAATTGAGAAAATGAAAATATTCTAGAAGGAAAGCTTGTGTTCCTTTATCCTGAGGGGACGGGAAGACAGTGGGAGCTTTAAGCAAGGGGTGAATGCCAGGCGGCAGGGTGGGAGGAAGGCTGGGGGTGGGCAGGGAGGGCTGTGGAGAGGAACAGAGCAGCGGCCCTGCCCTCTGGGGCTTGCACTCCACCCGGGGAAGCAGGAAGCAGGTGCAGGAGGAAGCCCTCGAGGGGAGGGCGGGCGGAGCGGCGTGGGGGAGCAGGAGGGCACGCAGACCCCTCCTCAGCTGCGGACTCATCGGACTTTTATTGGTGTTTCTCCAGGCGTTGGGTCCACCGGGGGCGGATGGAGCAGTGGCTGAGGTGGAGGCTGCCTGGTGGCAGCAGAGGTGACGGTCTCATAGTGCCACCTCGGGAGAGCAGAAGAGCTGTCTCCTCCAGACCTGCAGAGCAGACCACGGCGGGTCAAAAGTCTGCAACTCACCTCTCCAGGTGCTGCCATTCGGCCTGATCTGCACACCCAGCTCCCTGGAAATCAAGGGGCCTTAGGAAGCCCTTGGCCCACTGTCCCGTTGGGCTTCTGGCTTATAAATGGCAGTGCTCAGCCCGCTACTCAAGAGGTTGGTCCCTATGCGTTCTGAACAGGTCTGTTGAACAGCAGGGGCACCAAAGCCTGGGGCCAGGCGAGAAGACCTGTGGAAAGCAGATCCAGAGCTCTCTCCACACCCAGGCTGCTGGCACACAGCTGGACACACGAGGTAGCCGGGGGCAGACACAGGAACACAGTGGCTGCCAGCGTCCACATTCCCACTCAGGAGTCCAGGGAAGGCTTCAAAGACAGGTGACATTGGACCTGGATTTTTGAAGAATGAATGAGTTTTTCAGGCTGAGAAGAGAAGGAGAAGCATTCCGGGCAAGGAGAACAACAGAGACACAATCACCAGCCCAGAATGTCCCAGGTTGGCCACCCAGTTGTTCAGTGAGGCTGGAGCCCAGGTACCTGTCAGGAGGGGCAGAGGCAAGTCTGGAGAGGGGTGTGGGGACCTGATGACGAGACCCTTGCCAGCGGAAGGAGAACCCTGGCCTTCCCGGCAGGCAGTGTGGGGACAGGGCGCCTCACCAGGCTTACACAGACTTCTGTGTATTGGACTCCAGCTGGCACTGACGGGTGAGGGGCACCGTGGCAGGGACACCCACAAGAGGCCACTGCCCCAGTCCAGGGCAAGATGTTGAGTCAGAAGCGAGGCAGGGAGGGCTGGGAGGAGGGCTGGGGGTGTGGCTGGAGCAGCAGTGGGTGACTCGGGTGGCTCCCTGAGGGAGTGCGTTCCTACAGCTGTGGCAACGTTACCACAAAACTAGCAGTTTAAAAAGAGGCACGATTGCACCATCTCTGGGGTCTGCAGTCCCAGCGAAGCTCAACAGAGATGTCTGCCCAGGTCTCTAAAGCCTGGAAGAGAGGCACCAATGGGAACAGGGTCTCAGCTGGTGGCCTGACTGGGCAAGGACCCCTCCCCACTCTGGTGGTTGTTGCAAAACTTGGTTTTCCTGCTGGCTGCTGCCTGGAGGCCACCCGTGGCTTCTGCTGGCCACCCACAGTTCCTTTCCTGGTGGGTCCCCAACATGATCACCTGCTTTCTCACAGAACGAGTGCTGCTGGGGTGGGCATGAGGAAGGACCACGCATGGGCACGGGGTCTTCTCAGGTTGAAGGAAAGGTCCTGAAATTAGACTGTGGTGGTGGTTTCGCAGTTCCATGAAGTCACTAAAGCTGCTGACTTCAAACGGGCACATCTCACAGTGGGCCACAGCTGCTGGACGGCACTGCCTGAAACAAGGGTCAGTGGGCACAAGGCAGCTGCACAAAGCGAAGTGACCTTTGCTCAAGCACTGTAAGCTCACCTTCCTCCACAGGAGCTTCTGAGGCCCAGAGAGCAGGGATGGCCGCCACCCAGAAAGGTACTGGGCAAGACTTTGTGGGCCCTGTTTCCAGGAAGAGAAGCGATGCATGGAGTGTCTCCCAGAGAGACCAGCACCCACTCCCATGTCGCTCATCCAACAGTCAGCACTCGGAACCTGCAGGTCCCAGCTGGTTCTTGGCCTCAGGTTGCTGATGGGCTAGGGTGGAGGCACAGATGCCCTGTGAGGACCCAGCTGCTCAGTGGGAACTCGTCCAGGGGTGTCAGCAATGGCCTGGACCACCCCAATCAACAGGAAAGTTTGCTCACTTACTGGTTCCAGCCCTTGACTTTCAGCAGCCATGAACATCTCCTGTTGAAGTTGTGGTGGACGCCAGGCCAGCGAGTGTCAAGCCCAGCTTGTCCCTGATGAGGAATGCTCATTTGCCCTCCCTGCTGTCTCCCTGCTGCAAGTGCCTGTGGGACCAGTGCCCCATCTTGCTGCTAAATAGAACCAGGAGCGCCAGGTCCTCAGGGTCTCAAGATGAGAAGCTCTGTCCCTTCCCAGTGCCGAAGGAGTAGCGGTACCAGAGAGAAGCGGGTGAAGGACTCAGAGCCAAAGGGCAGAAGGACAGCACCTGACGTTACTGTGTGTGTGCTGTGAGCCAGCAGGACCCCACGAGCTCGGCGTGTGTTTGCAAGGCAAGTCACTGCCCTGGCTGCTCATCCCAACCCTAGACAAGAGGCATGAGCCCATCTCACAGACCAGAAAACTGAGCTCAGGGTCAAGCCCTCCTAACCATCATCCAGGCCCACAAACCAGTGGCTCCCACACTTCTCCTTGGCTCTGCCTGACCTGTACGTGCAAAGCTCCCCCACTGCCTCTGTGCCGCATTTCCCCATCACCCCAGCATGCCCAGGTCACTACAGCTGGCACAGAATGCATGTAGATTGTTTTCTGACACCATAAATGTTTTTAAAACATTCACCTCACTTGTTTCTATGATTTAATAAAAGTCCAAACAAGTTGCAAGGCAAACTGGAGGTCATTTTAGAGCCACACAACTCAGCTAAGTATTTTAAGCAGGGCCCAGGATTATGAGTCGCAGCTGTGGGTGATAGGGAAGCGGATAGAATTACACACTCAGGCCTGGAAGGAGCAACAGGCTAACCCAAGCCCTAATTGGAGAGACAGAGAACTGCAGCCCTGAGAAGGGCGCCACCTGCCTGGGGGAGTCAGGGAGGCCACCGCCAGGCAGTGGAGGGCCTGTGCCCCCACTCCTGCAAGCTGCCCCGTCTGATTAACTCACAGCTGAAGGCAGGACAGTTTCTCAGACACCTGACAAAAGCTGTTTCCAAGGAAGGGTTCTATTTAGTCCTTGCACATGACCTGTGTATTTTCTCTCCTGGAATCTGATACCTCTGGAAACCTGCCAAGCTCTATTCAACAGGGAGGCCAAGTATGTAAAATGGGAAAAGGAAAGTCAGGCAGGAAGGTGCTGGTGCAGAACTGTGGGCCGGATGAATTTCTCACTCTGCACTGGGGACAGGGATGGGGCCCTGGATGTTGCAATGGCCTCAGGCTGAAAACCAGTATTTGCACAACCCAGGCCTGGCCCAGGGAGGCAGCCTCGCTGGGGAGCTCTGTCCAGCCTCACAGAAGCCATTTCTCCCCTGCACAGCTTCTGAGCTAGGGGCCACCCCACCCCACTGGCAGTCCCACTGGCTGTTTCTCATGTTATTTAATGTTGTTTTAGAAGCAAATTTTCCAAACTCATCAATCAGCAAACCTACGTCCAGAGTGATATTAACGGCAATTATCATTGTCAAGGTTCTTTAATTTTTTTTTCGAAGGACAGCTTAATCTATTGCACTGTAATGGATCAGGATGGAGGCCACTTATCATTTCTGAAAAATACACATGCAAACTAGCAGTATGACACGAGAGCAGGCCTTGGTTCTGACTCGCAGCTTGCCTTCGACATCCTCCCGTCTCCTCCTTCGTTCATCCCACAAACACCCTCTGTGAGCCTCGTGGGTGTGGGACATCAGGGAGAAAGTGCCCATGACAGCCCCACCCTCCCCAGACCCAGACCTCCCCGTGAGGAAGACCATGAAAACTGCAGGCAGCGCGTCCAGCTGGACACACAGCGCCAGGCACTGGGTGGACATCCATCAAGAGGGGAGGGCCTGCCCCAGGAGGAAGTGGTATCTAAGGCATTGAAGGATAGACAGGAGTTGGCTAAATCAGATGGATGGTCATCCAGGACAGAAGCCCCAGGAGGAGGGACAGGGAATCAGCAGAGCCTGGCAGGGAGATTCCACCCTTATGGCCAAACAGTTCAGAGCAACAAGATCCACCCCTGAGCCTGGCCCTGTGGGCCCCCAAGGCAAGGGCTGGACGTCCTCAAGGGTCCCCAGGGTCCACACATCTGTCCTGTTTGGGGTCTGACCAAGGAGGACCAGAGAGAGGAATTCAGGGTACATTGTTCCAAACCGTCTCCCCATGTGTGGCCAAGCTGGAGCCTCCATTTCCACTCAGGCTCTCCAGCTGTTGCTTTCTTGAGCAAATATTCCCATCAGAAAACAGACCATCATAAAGTCATTTCTACCACTGAGTTTATTTAGCACAGTCCAGCCCCAAACTTAAAACCCAAGGAGACTGTTAATTGAGCCTCAGCACAGAGCCCAGCAGGGCACGCACCAGAGCAGGCCCGAGCAGGCCTCCCGAGGTGCCCCTGACTTCCCCCGAGCCAGTTAATTTATTCCACATACAACCTCCTCCCAGCCTTCAGGGAATCCAGCTTCATGGAGGTCCTCTTAGTGGAGGATTTATCAAACCAGAGTATATGCATGGTATGAACATCAGATCCATTATCTAAGCTGTTGGTTTTAGTCGAAATGTCAAGAAATGATTTAGTATAAAATCCGTCACAAAAGCATTTATTAAAAAATCTTTTGCTGCTCTTCATCTACAAACATTTACTACCCTGCATACAAATGTCAGTGGTTCAGCCTAATATACTTCTTCATTATTTACTGTTCACTCCTGGATAAAAGCCAGAAATGATGTTCACCAGGACTATAGCACAGTACAGATCAGAGACATCCTGACATCAGATGGGGCGCTATGGGAAGACAGTTCACCACACAAAGATCATGCCTTCTGTGAGCAGTAGGGTCCTCTTCACACGAAAGCTTCACGCACAAATGCAAGTTTAACAAAGTATTTCTAGGACTTTCCAGAGACAATAAATAAATTGAATAAGGACACGACAGCTAACTGACCCATGTATTTCCAGTGTACTCTTGTCCAAGTAGAGAAGCTATAAAAAAATAATGATAATTAACCTGCTGGGTCCCTGCCTCAGTCCACAGACCTTGGATCGTCTCCAGTGAGCTCATCTCCTGTTGTCTGAATTCTCTAAGTTAAGCCAGTTCCCACGGAGTCAAGGGAGTTCGCAGTGGGGAAGGACTTCTTCATCCTTCATATAGCGGTACAACACCCACCCTTCATTACCAGAAAATAGGGAGAGCTCCAGAGGATCTGAGCAGTCTGTCGAGGCTGCACAGCTGGCTGGTGACGGAAGAGCCCGAGAACCTTGCATGCGTGATTTAGGATTAAACGAATGTCATTTGGCCTGGCTGGAGGGGAGCACCAGGGGATTCCAAGTCAGAGAAAGCGGCCAGAATAAGCAAACAAATACAGGCCATGGAAACTCAGGGGGAGCTTGGGTTTCAGAGCCTCAGTTGTAAGCATCAAAAACCACATTTCACCTCCCAGTAACCCCCGTCTGCTTTCTATCTTCCAAATCTGCACCCGTCACATCATCCTTACCACGGGTTATCCATGCCTTCCTTACGGGACCGTGTACTCTGAATTGGCAAGGCAGACGTTCAGCTGTTAAAGACACTCTGAAGACAAGCGGCCAGCCGGCACTGTGCTCCAACCTGAAGAAAGGCCAGGCATGCTGTCCTCATCACCTGGTCACGGGAGCTGGGCTTTAGTGGAGCTGCACCAGGGTCAGCCTTGGAATTCCAGCAATACACATGCACGCCATGCTCTCTGCATTTGGGGGTGCCTCCTGCTCTCCACCTGAGCACACTGCACCAGCATGAGAACCCCAGCCCCACCCGGCCCCATCCCAGGCCTCAGGCGCAGGGAGGTGCTTGTGCCAGAGTGTGCCCACACCCAGTTTTGAGTGTCCATCAGACAGGGGTGCAGAGAGGGGAGGATGAAGGGGCTGCAGGGCCAGCAGGGCCAGGCCATGTCCCTGGTGCTAGAGAACTTCTTTGAATCTCTCTGGATGCTCTGGGTAGGAGGGCGTGGAGCAGGGGCAGGCCTGGATTGGGGAGGAAGGCAGGCAACACCCACATGCAAACCCAGAGCACACCTCCTGTGCTCCACCTTCAGGCTTCCTCCAGTGCCTCATGTCCTTCTCTTCCCCTCTCCACCTTATGTCACAAAGATGCTTGGAAACTCAACAGCCCACAGCAGGAAAAGCTAGAACGCACTGAGTATGTCTGCACACGTTCTGGGACCGCTGCCGTACAGCTCCCTAGAAGCAGACGCAATTGTTAGCCATGCTTCTCCTTGCCAGAACTTTCCACAATATGCTACATGCACAACTTGCTGTCTTCCTTGCTGTCGGCCTCCACAACCAGAACCACAAGCTCAGCGAGCCAGGGCTCTGCAGGTCCTGATAGCTCTTGAAACCCAGCGTCCGATGACCCCAATGAAAGCTCCTGATGGAGAGAATGGAATCCAAGATTCTGAAAAGTAACAGATCCCAGGTTGCCCCTGGCAGGAGACAGGATCAAACTGCAGTGAAGTCAGCCACATGTCCCTCTCCCTCCTCCCAAGGCCAGCGATTCCCCGGCCTGCCTCCCTGGCCTCATAAGCCCCTCACTCACGCTCCTAGAGAGTATACAGGCCGTTCCCAGCTCTGATGCAGATGTGGCCCTTGCTCTTCCCAGTCTGTTCCAGATAGAAAGATGCCCGGGACTTGGCGCCACTGCAGCACCCCTGTGGCAGGTGTGGCCCCGGCCGGGTCTCCCAGAGTTGAGGCTTCCGGCACCCTTGGCCATGGTTCCTATGCACATTGCTCTTCCCGGCGTGAAGTACATCTGTACTTAAAGGGAGCAAGCTCAATTATTTAACTCTACCTAGATTTAGTTCAAATATAAGAGTTACAGTGTACATCTGAGACTTCTGGGAAATTGATTTTTCTGCTTAAGATCATTTCATAGGGTTTAGCATGAAAACCATTTCAGGCGCAAACGGATCTCTTAGTAGATACTGAGCTTGTTTCTTTTCTCCCAAGACGGGCTGAGGCCAGAGTCCTGTTCCTGCCCCTGCACTTGCCGTAGGATTAGGTTGATGTTTATGATTTTCACAGGCCAGGAGGGCCTGCCCAGAGTCTTTTTTAAAGCAGCCACTATGTCTTCCCTCATCCCAGCACCATGGACCCAATGTGCCCAGGGACCACGGCAGACCGGGAGGGGCTGTCAGCAAGCACCAATGTCACAGCCACCCTCTCAGGACACCTGGGGAGTCAAGGACACTGGAGGTAGGATGGGGTCTCTCCTGCTTCTCGACCATTGTCACGTGGCTGCTTTAATTTCCTACTGAGAGGAAAGCACCGATGGGCCAGGGATTTTACACTGACAATACCCGTGACGGTCCTGTGACTCCTGGGCTTACCATGACACTATGACTAAGTCAGCTGGCCCAGGTTTCTGTGAAGATGCCCTGTGCCCTCAAGTTCCCCAGAAGAGAGGGGACCTGTGTGACCACGTGAGGACATCATCTCAAAGAGCTTGCTGAACGACGGCAGCCTAAAAAGTGGAAATGGTGAGCTTTCAGATGGAGGGTCCTCACAGAAAAGCAGAAAGCACGGCCATCGGCACTGCTGTGGAGGCCCGCTGTCCCTGCAGGTGGGCCCCTGGTTGATTTCCTCTGGGGGGAAACATGCAAGCTAGGGTGCCCGCTGAAGCAAGCCCATTCCAACAGGAGAGGCGTGGGTGGGGCAGAGTGCACCTGAGCTTCCAAGACAGAACTCGACCAGAACCAGTCTGTCTGCCACCAATGGGCCTCCAGGCTGCTCTGGGCCAAGGAGTCTCTGTGTGTGATGAGAAGCATGCTAGCCACACCTGCTGGTGGGCAGCAGGGACTCACAGGGGTAAACAGCACCTGGCACAGAGTGAGCACCCAATAACTGACAGCAGTCACCTGTTATTTACTGCTGTTGTCCACAGCACGGTGCCTGGACCATCAGAATAAAGCACAAAGAAGAAAAAGAAACAAAGACCATGCTCTGTCCTCGGCCTCTGTCCTCCCCAATTGAGATGAAATCTGACAGCCCAGTAAAGGCTCCCAGTGACCAGGGCAAAGGTCTTGACCTCCTAGGTGGCAGCAAAGATGGGGCTCAAGAGCAAAGCCCAGGACACAGGGGCCCCAGGTCCTGATGCCCCCCGCTATCGTTCATCTGACCTGGGCAATGGGGTGCACTCAGACTCACTCCCTCAAGCAATCGCAGCCAGCAGAACTTTCCGCCATAAAGAGAGCATCTGCATCTGTGCTGACCTGGGCCACCATGAGTGGCTGCCAAGCACTTGAGATTCTGGCAGTGCCACTCGGAAAACAGAGGTTTAAATTTCATGTAGCTAATTAGTTTAATGGATTGACTGATAATTAATCAATTCATTGATTCCATTTAAATAGCAACCTGTGGGGCATAGATACTGTATTGGGCACCATGATTCTAGGACAAGGCTGGACAGGCTGGCAGCTCTGAGGCCAGGGTAGTTAGAAGGTGCATCCTGGACCTGCACAGTCACCAGGGAGCTGCTCTCCTCTCCAGCCCAGGCTCCTGGACGTGAAGGCTGCTGGGGACACTGTGTTCTAGACCCTCCTGCCTTGTGGCTCCAAGGTAGCCAAGCTCAGCACAATGCAGAGTGCTCCTGCCCAGGCAGGCTGCCCCCAGCCTCTGTGACTGTCTTATCACCTGGGTCTTCCAACTGTCCCCCAGGCACACTCTCCAACCCCTACCCCAAGCTGGCTGCTACGCCTCTGTCTGCTCCATTTTCTCAAGGGCTGTAGGGGTTGGAGACAATCTTCACCCACCAAAAGGCCTCTTAAGGACAGCACCCTGCACACACAGAAGAAATGCTCTGACAACTCACCATGGCAGATGGGTGAGACTCCAAAGAGCACGCTCAAATGCCAACGGGGGTGCAAGGCTCTCGAGGACCATCCTAACACTGAGAGCCGGGCAGCATCTACAAGCCTCAGACCAGCAGCTGGGGCACAGCTAAGCTCCTCTGATTAAGGAGGAAGGAACCCAAAACCCCAAGGGTGACCCTGTAGAAAGGGAAGCAGGGTGATCACGTGCAGGAGGGCCCAGAGAGGAGCACCAAGGACAGGTGGTGGATGGCAGGTGACTGACCGAGGCACCTGGAAAGCAGAGCTGGCAAGCCACAGCCCCCGGGCCAAAGCCAGGCCCATCCACTTTTGCACGGTGCACACACTAGGAGTGCATAGTACATTTGTCAACAGTAGAGAAGAGTCAAAAGAATAATAGTATTTCATGACCCAAAAAAACATGAAATTCAGTTTCAGTCCACATAAATCAACTTTGTGAGCATGCAGCCACACTTGTGTGTGTCCACGGACCTATGCTGGTCTTCACTCTTCAACAGCAGGGCCTGAGCAGGGCCTGTGGGCCTGAGAACACCTGGCCCTTATGAAAAGGGCTCCTGCTGCTCTCCAGCTCCTCAGGAATTTCCAGAGCACCACCAGGGACCCAGACACTCAGGGTACCAACAAAGGCAGGGCAGAGGCATCCTCTGGGTAGAGAGGAAGGGCATGGTCAGCTGAGACAGCACTCCTGGGGTCTTCCTGTGCCATGCGCTGTTCAGTGGACCCACACCACACACACCACCATACACCAGACATACCACCCACATCACACACCGCCCTCCACCTCTCCTACAGAAGAGAAAATAAAAACTATCTATGGCTTCCAGAATATAAATGAACGTGTTTTCATATTAGAAATTATTTTTTAAAAAGCAGCAAGGCCCAATATTTGGGACTCTATAAATCCTAATCTCTGCAGCAGAAAGATTTCCAGCCAGACCTTTGAAATCATCTGGGGGGGAGCCCAAAAGTCACTTGGACAAGAGACTAGGAGCCAACTGGGAAAGGCAATGGCCAGACGGCTCTGCTCAGAGCTTCAGATGACCTTGGACCCCCACCAAAGATGCACCTGGGTGGGAAACAGGCAGTCTAAAACAGGACGAAGCTCCTCAGAGAGGTCTAGAGGTCCAGGCAGCGATTCCCAAAAGCTCTCTATTTTATAATCCAACCACTGGTATAGGAAGACCAAAATAGAATATTCAGGGCTCAAATCAGGCAGTGTTAGGTCAGCTCTCATTTTCCTCCACGATCTGACAAAAGACTTCCTCCAGCCAAGCCAAGCAAGGAGGGGGAGCAAGACAGGTGGGAGAGCGGGGCACACGCAAGATGTGCTGCGTGCGAAATTTCAAACAGCCTAGTGACAGTTCTGAGAGAACCTGTCTGGGGATGACTTTATGGAAAAGCAGTCACAGTGATACCAATCAGGAAAGCAAGGAGATGCGTGTTGTCACCTTCAGAAGGAAAATGGCTGCTTGATTTTCCTGGGTGTGCTCCCTCATAGCCACTTTGAAGACCTCTCAGCTGAGAAGGGAAAGCCAGGTTCTGGCAGGTTCCCCCCATGTTCCTCCCATCACTCTACCTTTCATCCTCCACTAAGTGGGGCACTCAGAACCCCTGCGGGGCTGTGTGGAGAACTCGGGGCCCTGCCTCCCCCGGGTCCGCGGTGCTTGCTGGAGCGAGTCCCACCAGGCTTCCTGGAGCCTCGCTGTGTTCGTCTGAGCAGTGGGAGCGAAGCCCAGCCTCGCCTTCCCAGGGAGCTCCCACTGAGATAAAGCAGGGAAGACTGTTGGACAGACAGGAATAGTCTTACATTTATCTCAGCTGTCACAAAATGAGGACCAAGCAGGTGGGAAAGCCGCAGTGTCTGTGACCAGCACCCGCAGACTCTCCCTGCTCTACACTCGACGTGGAGGATGCATTTGTCACTTGGAAGCCTGGGGGTCCACGGCCACACACACACACAGTGCCTTTTCTGGCCTTCAGCCCCCTCCCCTCGGAAAGTGCAAAAGGTCTAGAATTTGTCTGATTCCGTTTTTCTGCTGTCTCAAACCAGAAAATGCTCACAAAACAAGAAAACTATATTGACACAATCCCCAGGATAGAACAGGAGAGAGATTCTGATGGGGAGACAAGAACAGAATGCTGAATCTTCTTACATCCGCCCAGAGTATCTTAAACATACCAGCACCAGAAAACGGACCAAAGAAGAGCTGGGTTCTGCGCTCTGCACAGCCAGCAGAGGCCTGGCCGCAGGTGCGGGTGCTCCACCGCTGTAGGCACAGCACAAGTCTCACTTGTGCGAGTGGCCTGCACAGGCTAATATCATATGAATAGAGATGTTTTAAATGTATTAAACATTGGTCCCTTTTTTTAAGAGATTACACTGACAGAGCCTTCCTTAAACATTATTTGAATAAAGCCTCATTACTCACAGTCCAAAGAAGTTCATTAGGAGGAGATGGCTTTGGAAAGGAATCAAGGAGCTGGCCTTTCTTCTCAGCAGTGAATTACATTAGCAACTTCCTAGTTATTTAAATCTTGAAATAAAAGATGTAAACGCTACAGTGACATCTTAAGATCATTGCGAAGGCAGGTCTTGCATGCACAAAAATGCCCAGCTGGTCTGCAGATAAAACAGATTGATAATTAGTTGCAAAATGTAACATTTCATCAAGAATATTTTGAATAATCCAATTTATCTTTGTCAGATATGCAGCACATATTTTTCTGGGGAGCAGCTTTGTTCTTTAACATAATATTATAATTTCAGGCTGCTAATGAAGGCGCCCGCCGGCCGGCCCGGCCTTGATGTGCTGCGTGGCGGGGAGCGCGCCGCGGCCCGGGGACCCGTGCGCCCGAGCGCGCCGCGCCCCGCTGCCGCCACCTGCCCGCCGCGGCGCGGGCTGCGGGCTGCGGGCCGCGGGCCGCGGGCGATCAAAGAGCCGGCGGGCGGCGGGGAGGGCGCCCCTGGCGGGCGGAGCGCGGGACGCCGGGCGGGGCTCCACCGACTCGGCGTCTAATTAACCGCCGGAAACGCGCGCTGGCGGCCGCGTGGCGATGGCAGCGGCGGGCGGGCGGCGTGGCTGCCGGCCTCGGGCTTCTCCAGGGGCGCCCGGGGGGCACCTGGCTGGCCTGGCCGCGAGTGGGAGGGGCAGACGAGCGATGGGAGGGGCCGGGGGCGGCCGGAGGTCCCAGAAGAGCTGGAAACGCAGGCGCAGGACCCCCGTGCCCGGGGACAGCTTGGGCCCACGCGCCCGCCGGTCCAGCCTTTCTGGGGACAACTTCACTTTACGGGAGGCGCTTGAAACCCAGGACGTGTGTGTTCGCACGCAGAGTGCGAGCTACTCAGCACTGTTCCCCGGAGCCAGGCGCCTGAGAGAGGGAGCCTGTCACCTGAGAGAGGACTGAGATGCCGGGAGCGCCCTGCTCGTCATTCCTCCAGTGACTTCATCTGGGCACACATCCCTGCAGACCGGACAGGGGAGAGGGTGCAGCTGGACGGGGGAAGTGACGACATAATTTGGAAAATTAGCTGGCTCTTCCCAGAAAGATCATGATGAAGTTTAGCAGAACAGGGAAAAGCCCAATACCAAGACATCGACTGTCTGGCGCGTGCTACCTGTGCCAAATGTTTATTTCACTTAGAACGTCACCACTTCGGCTCTGTGTGTGCAAACCTTACTGACGGTGCATCTGTGCTGGAGTTTGGTAACCTCGGCTGTTTTCATGAGCAAATTCAATTCTTGCACCAAGTTAAACTTCCTTAGTATAAATCATGATCCCTAAGAGATGGGCACTGCCATCCCAACTGCCCACCTTTGAAAGGACAATGTTGGTCTGTTTTAGACCCCTCACAACACATGTGATGCCCGCATCCCCAATGTTCAAGACGCAGGCTTCCCTCACCAGGTCTCCCTATAACAAAAAACAATAACAGTTCATGAGTGAATTCACAAAATCCAGAACACTTTGAAACATTGACCCGCTCACAAACCAAACCCCAGGACTGCTCAGTGAAGATGAGTATATAGCAGGGCTCCTCTTCCTGGGGTTACTTCTGCCCCGTCTTTCGGGACTGCATTCTGTTTCCCAGTACTCTGTGTCATTGGGGTGATGGTCTGCACACAGGCTAAGGTATCCAACCCAGCCTCTCCCTACACTTGGAGCTCTTAGAACATATTGCCAAAGTCATTGAGCCCGAGGCGGGCACACTCTTTAAAATCCTGACCAGTGGAGTTGTCCCTTCCACTTTGATTTCTGATGGTTGGTATCGTAGGCCCTCCCAGGTAAGGGTTTACCCTGTCCACACTTAAAAGTCAGGACGATGTGATCTCTTTTACAAGCCACGCTTCCCTGGGTAAGCTCTGTTTTGGTTTCCTCTGGGCTTCCTGGGCAGCTGATAGTCTCATGAACTTCACTTTATCTTTTCTCTTCCTTCTCCTTGGGCTACCAAGACCCTTGGAGTCATGGAGGATAGCCCAACAACCCTGAGAACGGCCAGGAAGACAGTGTGCTCTCCGGTTTCCAGTCAGTGCCCATCTGCCCTGCACAGTCCCCATTCTGCCCTCTGAGTTCCAAGGAGGATGAGGTGACAGTGCATGTATTGGTCAGTGATACCCTGTGCTGCTTCCAAGAAGGGGGCTGATGCTCAGCCTCTGTAGGACCTGCTCCCAGCAGAGAATTGAGCCACCCACCCAGTCGACATGCGGGTTCCTACCAGTCAGCCTCCCTGAGCCTCAGGAGGAGGCCATCAGAAATGGTGGGAAACCCACTCACTTTATCCTGATGCCTTCATGTCGCCAGCTCTCCTCCAAGTACCAAGAGCTGCTTGACCCTGTGGCCCAGTCCCCAATTTTATGAAAGACAAAGACCTTGAGGTGGCCCAGCTACGCAGCACCCACTGCCCTTGCATTCCCACCGCACTGGGTCATCTCTGTCCAGCTGGGTGTCCCTCCAAGCTGGGAGCCAGGGACCAGGGACAGGTTTCCTCTGTCTCTGAGTCTTCAGCGCCCCTGTGCTCAACCACAGAGCAGAGCAGACACCCGGTAGATGAAGACTGACCTGCACTGGACAGCTTCCTCTAGGGCCCACAGACCCCAGGGACAGACAGGAGCCAGCCTGGCACCAACCGCCCCAAGGGCGGTTGTCCCTTGGGGCAACCGCCACACACGCCAGAATGACATGAACGCAAACCCTGCCGTTCTTTGGGTTCCCTGGAGGTGGCAATTGCCCATACCTGGCTCTACAAGCATGCTCTCAGCAGGTTCCTGTCACCAAAGAGGCAGCTGTCGGGTGGGGCATGGCTGTGCCCTTGCTGCTTTGTCCCCACAGACCAGAAGGATGCCGCTCACTCCCACGGAGGCTTCTGGGCCCCCTGCCTTTCACCTCTGTGGAGATGCAGTGACCTCCAAAGCCGAGGCTCTGCACACTACTGACCCCCTCACTGCTCCTTGCTGCCTCCTCTAGATGGGTCCCTGCGTGAGAAGAGCCACTGTCCCCACTGTCTCTCCACAGCAGAGAGCCTCCTGCCTCTCCCTCAGTTCATTCTCCTGCTGGTTTTCTAAACCGGCTCCAGCCTCCTCTTCCACACTCCTGCAGGCCACTGCGCCCCTCAGCACAGGGCGCGGGGCTTCTGGGGACTGCTCTGGTGCACAGTGCACCAGTGCCTCCCCCACCTTCTGCCACCCAGCCAGGAGAGAGTCTACCTGCGAGCACTCTGGGGTAGCCATGGCCTCTGGAACAGAAGGTGCCGAATGGGAGTGTGAAGTCTGATACACCTGTTGGCTCACCAGTTGGACCCAGTCTGAGGTTGGAAGTTCTTCACGCTGGCCCCTGTCTGGCTCCACATGAGGAGGAGGCCTTCACTGCCTCCTCTGCCTGTGCAAGGAGGTGGGAGAGACCTGGTCACTGAGAGTCAGCAGGTGGGAGGCCCAAGCCTCCAGGCCCCCTTTCCTAAAGTGCACTATGTCCCATTGCTCCTGTTGCCATGCTACAGCCACGTCATGCTGCAGTGGGAGAAGTCAGGCCGCTTCTCTGCAGCCATCACGACCCAACATGGAAGAGCAGCCTGGCGGCTGGCTGGCTCAGGATTGGCTCGGGTTGCTGTGTGAACTGGGTATGACCCAGCAGCCCCACGTGTACAGTGAGCCCAGGGTGCATGAAGCCTCAGAGCTCCTCCCTGACGGAGCGGCACCTGCGAGAAGCAGGCAGCACCCTGTGCAGAGAGACTGGAAACCGGGAAGCAGAGGGTTCTGCCACCCAGTGGCACGCGCCCTTCCCCCCCTGCAGCCTGCGAGAGGGCCTGGCCTGAGACCACAGCGCCCGTACAGACAGCGCTCCCTGCAGCAACTCCACGTAGGCATTGCCACAAGGCACGGGTTTGCATTAGACAAGATAAATCTCTAAACAGTAAATAGGAAAGAAAATGAAAAGTCTTTCAGCTCATCACGGACAGAGAAATGCACATGTTTAGGTGTTATGATAAGCGACTAAGGTGGACGTGATCTTTTTAAATGTGAACTAAATGTGAAAGTTATTTTTTCTGGGATGCCAAGCAAATTCTACCACGGATCTCTCTGGAAAGTCCAATAAAGTCCACTACAGGACAAAGAGCAGAGCAAACCTTAGTGAAGATCCCAGCATTTTCCCCCTTAGGTACAAATTCACTCCAAATGGCAGGATGGTGGGATGCCGCTCTGCTTGTCAGACGGGGTCCCCCAGACCCTTGCTGGATGAATTTCTGGGTCCGTGCAATGGTTCCCTGCTGTGCTCACTCAGCCCTTCCTCCATGCGTGGGCAGGTGCCGTCAGGTCCCTTGCTCCCAAAGCACCCTTTCGTGGTCATTTTGTGGTGAAGACCCTGACGTGCACCAGCATTTGCTTATTGAACTGTTACTCACCAGCAAAAAGCAAAATCAGACTCCAGAGGAATCACACAAGGGGGCTGGTAAATGTGTGAGGTTCATGGGAGGTTCCAGAAAGGCCCAGCAGAGGGCTGCCCTTGAAACCACCCTGGAGACCCGAACACAGGGCTTGCACCTGCCTCTCAGGCCCAGCCCCTACTGTGCGTTCATTTCCTTGTCTGCAGGGTCCTCTCCTCCCTTCCTTCTGGCAGAATCACTCAGTGTTCAAGGCCAAAATCAGATTCCACCACTGTTGGGGAGGTTCCCAGAAGGAGTTCCTCTGCACCCCAAAGAAAGTTGCACCAGGGCCCCCCTGTGATAGGTATGCGTGGCCCAGTTGTCATCTCACAGATCTCCTGAACCAGGTTGCTGTGCTTGATAGAAACAGGAGACTACGTCCCCATCACCCCAGCACCCCCAGCACTCTGCAACAGCCCCTGGGAACAGGCGGCCACCACGGCACCCAAGAACGCTCCATGAACGAGGTGCAGGGGGGACAGAGAGACAGAGACTCCACAGCACCTGTCTCACAGTATGTGCTCAGTAAACATTCCTGGAATAACAGAAAAGGAAACCTCCTTATTCCTCAGTTCTGTGCCATTCCTGTTTGTCTAGGGCTCTGGGTTTTTATCTTAATTTTTTAATCTCTTAATTTTATTAGAAGCAACCAAAGTATTTTCATAGAATTCGGTTATCTTTTACAGCAAGTTAATATATTCTCTTGATATTTCATATTGAATTCATCTGTGAGTGTTTTCTCTAGGAGAAAGCTGCATGAATGATGAGAAGGGTCTAGACTTCCCGCCCCATTCCCAACTACCCACAGAAAGGTAGAACCCAAACATCTAGGCTTGAAGCTATAGGAAGGTGGACCATCTAACCCTGCTGAAGGCGGCGAGGCTAGCCCGTGTTCACACATTTAGAGCAGGAGACAGGAGGAGGGCACCAGCTGGGGCCAGCGGGCACAGACTGGAAGGCAGGGAGTCTGCACTTGCCCCTGAGCATGTAAGCCAGGGACAGGCAACACTGGATCATGATGCAGCGTCCTGGGACAGGGACAGATCAGCACAAGCGTTGGTGCCTTGAACAGTGCACAGCTTCAGCAGGAGAGAGCCCACTGGTCAGCTGACCTGGTGGCCTGAGAAGGGACAAGCTTCCGTGTTGACTGAACCCTCATGGTCTGACACGTCTGGACCTCGTCCCCTTTCAGTTCTGCCTGCTCAGGATTCCTTCAGCTGGAGGGAAGCAGAGATGCCTGGAGGACTTAGCAGGGAGGGCTGGGCTGAAGGCCTCCAGTTCCCCACGGCCCCTCCCCAGGGTGCCCTACAGCAGGTGACCTGCTTTTCTCCTGCAGCTCCTGAGGTCTCCTCTTTCCGTGTGCCCAGCACAGCTGGGATCCTCTGCAATCCTGTTTTACACTCCAGCTCTCTCAATGAACCGTAAGCAGGAGGGTGCAGGCCGAGCTCTGCCTTACCTGCCCTGCTTCGTGCACAATGGGTGTTTGGGAATCAGATCTGAAGGGAGAAATGTGCGGGGTGGGGTTCGGCCCACTGTGCCGGGTAGCCACCAGGGAGGCAGGCGCAGCGTCAGGTAGGATGGTGCCCCTGCCATTGCAGAAATGTCGCCCCATGGGAGCAACTCCACCCCTCACCACGCACGATACTCAAAATAAAATTTTCCAAACAAACATCAGTATCGCCATGGACACTGACTCCATGAATTCACACACAGATCTCTTGACTTGAGAATTTCACAAATGCCAGGGAAGGAGCTGAGATGAGCTGCAGCACCCTCGGGAGGGAGTTCAGAGATGACTCTCCACCCTGGTGACGTGTGGCACTTAGGCACTGCAGGTCCTGTGAGCTGAGAATTACCCCTGTTGCCCGGGAAGCTGGGCCACCGCGATTCCCTGCTCCCACACAAAGCAGGATGCACACAGACAATGTGTAGACGGCCACAAACACCACAAGTAAAGAGCCCTTTCTTCCCAACAGTTTGGTGTGCAGGCTTCAGCTATTATCTGGGGATAAATCAATTTGCAGCAGCTGTAGACAGCCACTTCCCTGTGAGTCCTGCTCAGCTTCACCAGAGAAGCATGTTAAAAGTTAAAGGACCTTCGTCACATTAAGAACACGAACTTTTCTAACCATAAATTCATTGCACTGGATTCCTGAGCTATAAAGTCACCCTACACTCTTCCTTGTAAATCAGAGGGGGTGTACCCACTTCCCGACGTGTGCCAATTTGCTTTTTCCTGTAATTAGGAAAAAATGCAAGTCACTAGAGTTACAGGTCCCAGTGAGGGCACCGGGTTGAATCGGTGCTTCATGTCTGCCTTGACTGTGGTGGCACGATTCTGTTGGGAGGTAAAAGGGGAAAATAAATTATTATCTAAACGCAGGCCGATGAAGCCTACGGTCAGGCGGGTGGGCTTTTCCCTCAGTGTGGCTTTGGCCATTCTGCACAAATGGAGAGTGCCATCGATTTGTGGCACCTAGTGGTAGAAGGTTGCAGAGCTGGGAAATCAAAGGTAACAGAAAACAGAAATTAAAGGAGCTGAGAAGATCCGTCCACTTTCAGGGGTGGGGGAGAATGTAGGCATGGCTGAGCCACAGCAGCCACCTGGTGCCTTGTGTGGCAGCAGCATGAAGCCCTGTTAGGAGGCATTAGGAGAGCCAGGCTCCAGGTGAGTTGCAGGTTCCTAGATCTGCAGGGACAGCGTCTGTACCTGAGGTTTTTCTTTAAAGCAAAAGTGATTTTCATGTACCAGAGGTTCTTTTTTTTAGATATATATCCTAAATTCTGTTTTGTGGTACATATTGGTTTCGATCTTGGGGAACTCACTTTTCACTAAAACCAGCTCTCCACCTGGACATTATTACATATTGCATAAACAAGCATGTTATTTTCCACTTCAGTTTTCAGTGCAGATGCTGTTTTATAGGAATCGCTTCCATTGTTTTTTGAAAAGCACCTTGATATACTTAATTAAAATAAATATTATTGAAAAAGATAAAAACAGTAAGTGCTTACGTGGCCCAATAGCTCTTAAGGTTTGCTACATGGTACGTGCACTGTAAATATTTGGAGAATTCGCCTCAAACACATTGAATTTGAGACTCTTTCCAGAGGTGGTAGAATTGTATTCCTACAAATAGAAAGCACTCCTATTTCCATTCACCCTTAAAAAACAACGATGAGAACAACAAAAGCCAAACCTCCCTTAATTTTAATCAGGCGATAACCAAAAAGCTAATTAAAGAGGAAGCAAACCCGGGTGCCCCTGGACGGAAGCCGGGGCTCGGGCCTTGGGAGGCCCTCTGCTGCCTCTGGCTCCTGGCTCCATTTTCAGTCACCCAATGATTCTAAAGGTGAGCAAAATGGACCCTTGTTTCTAATCATCCTAATGACCCTGGCCTTCATATTTAAAATGTCATTCAGAGATCGTTTCGGGTTGGCAACTGCTGACAGAAAAGAGCAATAAATAATACTGCTTCCCTGCGCACGCCAGGCCGCAGGCGGGGGCGCCGGCGCATCTCCGCAGGACACCTGGGGACCCACTATTGGAATGCCACCCCATTAGATGCCAGGCACCCCGCACATCAGCCTTCGGGAGGGGAGTGAGGCGCGCGGGCCCAATCGGAGCTGCGAGGGGATTTAGGAAGACAGAATGTAATTACCTGACCTGGAAGCCGGCCAAGCACTCGGGCTGTGCGAAAAGAAGAAGAAAAAGTCAAGGAAAAAAAATAACCTTAATTCTCTCTGCCGATAACAAAAGCCGAGCGTGGGTTCCTTCCTGCTTGTGATTTGGCAGCGTGGGGTGTTTAACTCATCACCAAAAAATAAATAAAAATAAAACTCCCAAATTTCCAGCAGGCCCCTGCTGAAGCACACGCTGCTCCCTGCAGCTGCCTTTGCCGTGAGCTAGGTGGCACCGCGCCGCCCAGCGCAGGCCCCTGTCCTTCCCGTCCTCGCTAGGCACCCACAGCAGGTCCTGCCCACTGGCCAACCCTGTCACGCTCTCCAGAAGGCAGGCTCCTCATCAGAGGCCCCGGGAGGGGGCCAGAGAGTGTTTTCACTGTGCACAGAGCTAATGTTTCCTCTTGCAGGACTGGACTTCATTCTGATGAAATGAAGTAAATAATATCTCGCCCGGGACGTGGCATTTTAGAGCTCTCTAGCCGTGAAGAGTTTGGGGCTGTTTTGTTTTTGTGCTTTGCTTTTCGGTCCTGGGGGCTCCCCCACCCTCTGCCCCAGTGGGGAAAGACACGGGGAGAGAGAGATGGGGAGAGAGAAGTTTGTCTCCGAAAGTCTGGAGGTCACCAACATGCTTAAAACAGTCACCAGTTGACCAGCTCCGGAGAGGACCTGGCAGCAGTAACCCCGGCGGGTGCCAGAGGACGGTCTCGGGAAGACCATCTGCTCCTTGCTCCTGGCTGCAGAGGTGTTCCCAAGCTGCTTCAGAGACTCAGAGACCAATGCCCTCCCTGGAGGGCACTCGGCCGCTAATGATCCGCTCCTCCTGGTGGCAGGAGGGGGTCGGCGGGGAAAGTCCAGGTGAGCTGTGATGTGTGGTTCTCCCTGTCCGGGAGGCACAACAGCCCGGACACCTCAAGCTTGTGAGAGGAAGCGCGGGTTGGGGTGGCCAGTGCAGTCACGGCGAGCCACCTCTGAAGCCAAGAACCCGCGCCAGCCCACCGTGGAACCGCCGGCCATCAGTGACACCACTGCGTCTTCCTGAAAACCTCCATCATCACAGAAATAGTTTTTTACTTTTTCCCAGAAATCTAAGATGTCGCACATAATTTTTTTCACGATCTAAATAATTTTTAAAGCTTAAAAAAAAGGCCCATAAATTCTAAGTGTGAAATGAAGGGGTGGGGAAGGAACAAAAGCCAGGGAGCTGGGAGCTGCGGAAGGCGTTCCCAGGGACGCTCTGGCTTGTCGCCCGTGTGCGGAGGCTCAGAAGAGCTGGCTCCGCTGTCCCCGCCCTTCAGTGTCGCTCGACTGCAAATACGTCTATGATCTTTGGCTGAATTAGCTCACAGTTTTAAAGTAAAACGCTCTGGTTTGTGTGTTTACATCTCTACAATTCCTGCTTAGAAACAAGGGAGCGCAGACTTCCCCAGCTCGGAAGCCCAGGCCCGGCCCTTCGGGGCACTACGCTTTGGTGAGCCTCGGGGGCCTCGGGCGTGACTGCTCAGTTCACGCAGTGGGGCCCAGGTCAGAGGGCCTGGAGGTCTTCACCGCTCACATGGGCACAGAAGGGGTCAGAGGAAGGAAGCCTCTGGGATTTTTCTAATTGTTCCGGAAATCTGCTGCTTCCCGAACTCTGTCCTCTCCATTAGGTCTGGATCCTTAAGAAAACTTAAGCTCACACCCAAAAGCCAAACCCATCTTATTTCCGGCCCGCATGCACAGAACCTAGCCCAACTCAGCCACTCAGAGCGGTGTCTTTATCTCGCCATTGCTCTTTGCTGAGTGCTTTCGGTGGCCTGGGGTGTGTCCGTCTCCTCTTCTGGACACACGGGCCTCACACGTGTGAGCCCAGTGGCACAACCTGCTCCCCACTACACCGCAACAAGCAGCAAATGAGCCTCGCAGACGCCCCCACCCCACGCCAACGCCCATACCATCAGGGTGGGAAGCGCAAGGGAGAGAGGGATTCTTATTAATAATTCATCCCAAGCAACCCCCTGGAGCAGCCTCACTGTGATATGCTATGCAGAATGCTTCAACACGCTAATTAATATTTTCAAAGTGTTCCATGGGCCCCTTTTAAAAGCATTTTTGCCATCCATTGAATGTTCTGCATTATAAGTAAAAGATCAATCCGTCCCCCGTCCTATTGATGAGCTGTCTAACCAAAGCAAGGTACTCTGAGTCCACCCATGCTTCCTCCCTGGTATGGCTCCCCAGGTGGTGGCTGGAAACCAGTTCTCTTCCAAGACCAGCCATCCCTGCCTCTGCGATCCACACACTCTGCCATCCTTGCCTCACGCTGCCCAGCCTGGTGCCCAAAACAAAGACTCAGCGCCCGGGGCCTCCGTTTTCAGGAGCGGTGGCAGGGCCATCTCTCCCTGCCTTGCAGTTGAGTCTCTGCCTGAAGGACAGAACCAAGCAGGGCATCTGGAGCGGCCCACGCCCCCAGAGGGCCTTCTCCCCACCACGTCGGGGATGGGCAGCTCCCTTCACACTGTCCCGGCCTTCAGTGTAGGGTCAGGGCATGGAAGCATCTCTGCTGGCTTGAAGGCAGGACCCTTGACTGTGGCTTAGCACAGGCAGAAGCGACCAGGGCCTTTCCAGATGATTGACACATGCAGGCCACACCTCCTGCCTTGTTCGACCCTGGCCTCGCGGCTGGTGGAGGTGGTTAGAATCCCAAAGGCTGTCCCCGTGGAGGGCAGCAGACGGTCACTTCAAGTGTGCCCGTCTCAATGATTCTTCCTAAATGTTACCTGGAGACTATTTCTCAATCCTGATCAATTGTGCCTATTGATCCCAGCAATTACAAGAGCCAGAAAGGAGTAACTTTCGCCCTTTACTCTCTCGCCTTCGAGAAAGTGATTTATAGAGTCAAATGGGTCAAGTTGGAAATAACCACTTTCCAGGGTAGAAGAGTCTTCCCTTGCAGGCGGTCTGCAGAGTGGTCTCCCAGGGGAATAGGCCTGGCTCTCGTGGATAGGTGGGCACAGGCTGCCCTCCCAGGAGGCCACGGCCACACTGCTACTCTGACCGCTGATAGGCAAAGCCTGCCGAAAACAGGACACAGCATGGAGCTTGTTTCAATTCAGATGAAATAAGCCACTTGAAAGGACAACTCAGTGGCACTCGGGACAGTCCCAGTGCCGTGTGACCATCTCTTCTCCAGTTTCTGAGCTGCTCTTCACCTCTGGGAGAACCCCTTCCCACCCCTCCTCTGTGAGGAGAGGCAGGGCCGCCTCTGTGAGGGTTTGCCTCTCCAGAGTCCCACATCGCGAGGCCCTAGCGTCTGGTTCCTTTCACCTAAGGGTCCTTCCGAGGCCACTGTGCACAGCACCGGGGGCTTCGTCCTTCTCCCAGGGAAGGGCTGCTCTGCTCTGCTCTCGGGGTGGACTGCAGCTGTTTACCGGCTTGACACCCCGACCTCACACCCCCAGGGCTGTGTTCTAGTGAAGCTGGGGAGAAGAAGAGAGAAATTCGTGTAAGTCCTATGGTTTAAGGTCTATCCAGCCCTCCTTCCTTCCAGAACAGCCCAAGTCGCTGCACTCACCAGACTTTGTCCCCTGTTCCCCAACCTGAGACCTTCACACACGCTGTTCCCTAGCCCCAAAGCACTTTTCCCTTCGCTGCCCCAAACTCCCACTCATCCTTCAATACCCAGCTCCGATGTCCACTCCCTAGGTCTCTGGACTAAGGTACATCTCCCTCCCCTGGGGTCCAGCACCTCCACTCCCATGTCCATCGTAAACTCAGGGCCCACAAGAGCGAGCAGTGTGAGATCACACAGCCAAGATGTGCGTTGTGCTTGACGCTGAGTCTCTGCAGCTGTGAAATATGCACTGCAAACCTGGAACCCTGCTGGGGAAGGACAGCGGTGGTCTAGGGAAGTGAGAGTGAGGCGTGGAGGCCGGTGCTGTACCACGCTCAGCGGGGCCTCGCTCACCACGACGCCCTCGGGGGACGCTTCTCTGGGCTCACTCTCTCAGGGTCTCCGGGGTCCTTCCCAGCTGACTGTGGGCACCCTAGCCCAAGAGCCGAGCTGCTCCCCTTTGGATGGAGAGAGCACAGCTCCTGAAGGTGCTCGGAGAACTGTCTGTGGGACAAGTCAAGGAGTTACTTAGAGCCTCGGTGTGACGCCATAATAGGAAGACTGCTCGCAACGCCCCCTGCCAGCACCAGGCCCCCAGTCCTGAAGCAGCTGCGCGACTCCTACAGATGTGACGGGGAGCTTCCGCGTGGATGTCAGCCGGGGCCACACGGGGACATCCGCGCCTCCGCCCTTCCCACACCTGGCTCACACCCAGGACGCGGGACCAGGCTGGAAGGAGGGCAGCGACCTGGTGATCACACCCTGAGCCGCCTGGACTCTCAGCTCTCCTGAGAGCGAGGCGGCGGCCATGGGCCATCTCCATGTGCGGAGCAGCAATCACTGTGTCCGGGACTCACGTGGCTGGCACGGCAGTGGCTGCCGTTCTGTCTTAGGAAAGGAGAGGCGCGTCCTCTCAGGCAGAAGGAAGCAGCGGGCAGTGGTGTGGAACAGACGAAAGGACCCCACGGCAGGAGGGAACCTACCGGTCCACCTGCGCCGGGCTGAGGAGCCCTCCCCAGACTCCAGGTCGGGCGCTCGCCCACCCCGTGCGTCTGCCTCTACCCTCGAGGTGCTCCTGCCCTCAGGGTGCTTTCTGCGGCAGAGGCACCAAGGCCACAGCTGCCCGCCCAGCGCTCTGCAGAGGTGAGGCTCTGACAAGGTCCGCATCCACGAAATCCGTGGACTGTGTGACCCAACACTCCTGCCACTCCACTGCCAGCGTGTCTGGGTGTCCTGGAGAAAGAGGGCTCTGTAAGCGCGCAGGACAAAGCAGCCGACCCAAGAGCTAAGACCATGCAGCTTGACAAGACTGTGCTCGGGCTGAATATCAATTCATAGTTGGTCTAGTGAAGTTGATTGTAAGACTAATAGGGAGACTCCAGAGACGACTGCCTGACACTCCTGAAGGTTAAAAAGTTGCTGCTGGGTCAGACACCGGGCTAAGGAAGCCCCAGCAAGCGTCCTCCTCAGAACAAGGCTTCTGTGAATTAAGCTCTCTTTTCAGATGAGAACGCCGAGGTCCAGGGCCCAGGCTCATCCCTGGAGTCCCTGGAGCCGTGCCAGAGCTGGGCTCCGACCTCCCACCTTCTCAGGTGGCAGGAACCTGGACAGAGAGCAGATGGGTTACAATGGCCTTCAGTTTCCACTAACTCTAAAACAAACAAGCAAACAAACAAAAAACCAGCTAACGTGCCCCAGTAGAGGTCCAGATAGGGATTGTACAGCAGAGTGATCAGGGAAGCAAAGTAGGAAAGTTCCAGTAATTATCAGGGATAGGAAGGGGAAGAAACTGCCTAAACCCACAGCATTCACCATGTGCAAAGCCATATCCGCTAGTCTCCATGGCACCAGCCCAATTGCATCTCAAAGGGGCCATTTTCATCCCATGAACCCAGTCAGCTCAGAGAGGTTGAACAATGTATCCAAAGTCACACAGCAAACAGATGGTGCAGCAGAATGGAACTCAAAGACCACGCTATTTCCTGTTCTTAGAAAGCCATTGTCAGTGCTTTTCAGTCTGATTCCAGGGCCTAGTATGTACACACATGTACAGATATGCACATGCCTCTGTGTGTGTGTGTGTGTGTGTGTGTGTGTGTGTTATGCTGAATCAAAAGTTGCAAGAAATAGCACCCTTTCCAACACCGGCTGGCACTTCTGCGTTGTCTCACAGAGGCTGGTTCACTCTTGCTGTGCCACCCACCATTGGAGACCCAAGCTGATCCTCATCATCCTTCCACAGATGGCTGCCAGGGGCGGGCTGCCTACCCAGGCTGTCCCTTCCTTGGCTGACGAGCACGAACACACAACACCTTGCCCCGTCACCCTCGCCTCCGTGACAGGTTTCCGCCTCAAGTCTAACACCACCTCCTTCCCCTGCCGAGTCCCCAGCTCCTTCTGTGCATCCAGAGTCCCTTCTCTCTGGTTCCTGAGTCACATGATTGGTCTCAGGAGGGGCCGACCTGACTGCATGGCCTTTCCAGGGAAGCCAGCTCTTGCCCATCACTGGCCGACATCTGGCCCTGGCAGGTCCCTGTCCTCAGAAGCTCACAGGCAGACAGGTGGCTAATCACGGCCAAGGGAGATGCGGTCTCTCCTCCCCACATGGGGACCTGGGAGGACCTCCCGGGGAAGGGCTCTGGGTTCTGGGCCCCAGGGGTTTTCCTGACACAAGACCCCCGTGACCCGCCCTTTGCCAGCAGGGCTCTGGATGGGCACCAGGTGAGCAAGCGCAGGACCCTCATCAGACCACAGCCTGGCATGGCACAGGGACCAGCAGGCCCTCAGGGGCTGGTGGTATTCTGCGGGTCAGCCTGCTCTTTCCATGGCTCTGCCTCCTTTGTCCCCATCCAGGAAACAAAGCCTGAGAGTCCCGCTGAGCAGGGGCTAGGACCACCCCAGCAATTCTTGGGCTTCACGGCCACAGCTGGGCTTCCAGGGTCTCTGGGGGGAGGGGGCTGGCGGCGAGGCAGGGCCCTGGGCGGTGGGCGCCAGGAAGGGGGCCTCCAACTTTCCTCCCTCCCGCTGCCTCCTCTGCAGCCTCCAAGGGAGGAGGCAGCGGGCAGGGCGGACGCCACGTTTCTGCTGAGGCCCGGCTCCTTTGACAGCTTAAGAGCGCCATCTTGTGCATGAGACGGGCAACCGCCGCCCAGCGCCCTGACCGGCCTTTCTCCCCTTCCTCCTCTGACCCAGGGCTCCTGCCTCTCAGGGTCCCCCACAGCTAGAAGGTTCTCTGGCCTGAGGCAAGGGCAGGAGCCCCTGCCTCCCACCCCCGAGGCAGCCCGCTCCCCACCCAGCCCTCCCTGTGCTTTGTGCCCAAAATGCCAATCGGCTCCCTCTGGGGACCTGAGGAGGGTTGGCCTTAGGATCGGGAAGTTGCTTGAAAGAAAGAAAGAGACCCAGAAATAGAAGAAAAAGATTTGAATGGAAAGAAGGAAGAGGAGAGGAGGGAAGGGAGAGAGTGAGGCGGGTGTGGACGGGAACAGACAGAATGGAACCCAGCAATGCCGAAAAGGCAAAGGAGTCTGCGCTTGGCCTCAGTGATCGCAGCCGTGACCTCAACCCAGAAGTCCTCCATTCTCAGAACAGTGTCTGGGCACGTGTTGGATGGGTACCCAGACCACAGCACGAAGGAAGGAAAACCGAAAAATGCCCGGCGCTCCATCTGGCTCGCACTGAGTGTCCCCCGCCCTCAGGAACCTCAGGGTGCCCATCTGTACAACGGCAGACTTGGAGTCATCAAATCCCAATGTGCTGGCCTCGGACACCAGGTTCTACCTCCTGGACCCTCCGACTCCTGCCTCGGCTGCCAGGCCCACACAATGCTTGCTTCGAATTCCAGCTCGTTTCCTCTCCAGGGTTTAGATCCAAACATTTCCGAGCAGGAAAAAAGGCCTAAACGGAGAACCTTTTCCCGGATCGTAACCAGGCAAGGCTCTCCACCTCTCTGTTTCTGAAATAAAACTGTAAGGACAGCAGCAGTTGCAGTAGAGGAAAACGGAAGAGAGACCGACGGTGGGGACAGAATCGCCTCTGCCCAGCTTCCCCAGACCTGGCCTGGACTGAGTGGCAGAAGGGCATCAATGAACCAGCAATGAACAGGCTGCCACACCCCCTCAGAGCACCCGCACCACTGTCCACTGAAGGTCTGATTAAGAGTAGCGTCCATCTGCATGTGTGTCCACACTTCTGGGTCTTGGAGGGTAAAGCGCGAGTAAGCTTCTTTGTTTGATGATAAACAACCCAGGAAGTGAAGATGAAGATTGTGGCCAGGGTCGTGCTGAGCAGGGAGCCACCCACCTCTGCCCTGACTCCCAGCTTGCAAAACCCTGCGTGTGAGAAGCATGATGGTGAGGAAGAACCTGCTTCGTCATGAACTGCGGAGATGCGACGTGTCCAGGTGGCTCCAAACAGGCCTCAGCCAGGCTCAGCAGAGAGGCCTACAATAAGGCCTCTGCCGCTTTCATAATTTAAACTAGATGCAGATTAGAAGGAAAGAGTCCTGGGTTCTTACAACACAGCATACAATAAGTCCCCATTTTCAGCAGATTGGTTAAATGGGTGTTTTTAATGCAAATTAGTTCAAATTGCTATCAAGAGTAATTATTGTAAAAGAAACCCAGCATTTCCATCATCCCTCCCTCATTTAGTTCTTCTATAGTCTCTTTTAAATAACTTAGCCATAAAATTTCAATTGACCACTAAAAAAAAAAAAAAAAAAAAAAGTGAGAGAGAGAGAAAAAAAAATCTATCCACCATGGGGAGACAGAGGTAAGAGGATGACGGGTGTCCCCCAGCAGGACCATGGTCCTCTCTGGGCCCTGCAGGAGTCTGGGACCCCATCCTGGGAGGCTGCAGGAAGGCAGAGGCTGCATGGGTGCGTACCACGCCCCGCTCCCCTCCCCGGGGCAGGCGCTTTCCTGCATGGCTATGCGGCTGGAACCTATGCACTGGAGTCACATTAGGTAAAATGGGCAGGCACGTGAGATAGGAGATTGCGTCTCATTTGTTCTAAATTTGCCAAAGTCTAAATCTTAAGGGAGGCATTTTTACTTTACATATTTGTTAATGGATTCTGTTTCCTATTGCCCTCAAATACTTAATACACAAAAAGAATCAGATCCTCTTTCTGGCCTTAATTCTTCATGCCATGCAAAAAGCAGAAACCTGATTTCAGATTTCTCTCTGCCTCCATCTCTGATTCATATCTGAGGCTCCCAATCCCTCCCAGTGTCTGGGGGAGCCTTTTATTTACCTATTATGGCATCATTTGTAACATAAAACTGTTGTGTTCTCTTTTCATTAACAGATTCAGTTGCAAATGCTGGGGAAAAAAAATTACCAAGCTCCCCTTTTTAAAATGTGCACATTTATTGGGATTATTAAATCATGGCAGCTAATAGTGGCTGTCACCAACTTAATTTAAAAAGCTGATTATTACTCAAGCCCTATGTAGTCCGGGCCTGATACTGTATAATTAGCAGTTGTGATTATTTAGTTAATTTGCAGATTAGGAATAAGTGCCCGTTTTGAAAAATGTGGCCACTCGACCTTCAGCTTTAGAGAGGGAGCGAGCCAGCCCCTCTTCCGGGAACAAAAGTATCCTGTCAAATAAATGCATTTTGATGCAGGTCAGAGGGAGCAAAGGAACGTTTCCCAGACCATCCTCCTGCATCCTTGCAGCCAAAAGTCCGGCAGGAAAGCTCTGCAGTAGTGTTTAAATTAGCTGCCTCCCGGCGGAGCCAAATCAAATCAAATGGCACACTTGGAGCCCAAACAAGTTAAAAGATGGTCCTTGTGGGCAGCAGCCACTAAAGCAATAGTAACTAGACGAAAAAAAAAGTCCTAGTGACCCCCGCTCAGTACAGATTCAGCCGTGAAGACAGCTAGGAAGTGGAGAGCCACTTCGACTTGCCAACAGACCCAGCTCGTAGGCGCTATTTCTACAGCAGCATTTGTCACCAGTCATATGACAGTAATAAAATTTGTAACTGTTTCCCTTACACTCTGTGCCATTTACCCCTCTAACAGACAATGCGGATGCTAAGAGGCACATATACATCTTCATTACATAAGCCGGTGCTCAGCCACTCTCCTCCCCAGACACTTTTATTCGTTTTTACACAATTTGCCTACTGTACGGTACAGATGGTTTCTATTAAGTAAAATATCTGTTTTCTTCCAAATTTTTAGTTTTCGTGATTAAATTACTTTAAAATGATGGTGCATTGTATTATCTTCCTTCATGACTTAATTTAGCTCAAATACTCCCAGCAAAAACTCTGAACCCAGTGTCATCCACTCAGAAATCGCCCACACGCTGTGATTTTCTGAGGGTTGTTCGGCCCTGGCTGTGATTTCTATGCTTTATCAATTACTTTCACAGGAGTCTTAACTATATGGATTATTTTCCAGTGATAAATTTGAATATGAATATAAATGGAAACTCTGGACGGGTATTAAAATGGGATTTCTCCCCTAAACTGCGGGGACTCTGCAAGGTCCTTTGCTAATAAGTACGGGGCTGGAGTCCGGCTGCATCCGCAGCTGCCCTGTGAACCTTCCAAGTTGCGGCCCCCACAGGGCGGCCCCTGGCGCCGGGTCTTCTCTTCCCAGCCCTCCAGGCGTGCCTGGCTCTTCCTGTGACCTGGCTGCGCACTGGGTCCTGCTTCAGCCGGCCGGGAGCTGGGTCAGGGGTTGGGCGACCTTCCCGCATCTGCGGATCACGCCCTGGGCCTCCGCCGCTGAATGTGGGCACTCGTTTCTGAGTTCGGGCACCTCGGAACCGCAGGCCTACCCGTCTAGCTTTATTAGCATGACCCTCGGCAAATGCATCCCAGGAATTTCCCTCTTTTGCATTTCGCATGCACATTTTATTCTGGCGCTCAAGCTTTCCAGCTCTTCCCACTGGAACGCGGTCCACGGTTGGGACCTGTGGCGCTCCCTCCAGACCCTCAGCGGCCCCAGGCTAGACTGCTGACCCTCCTGCTTCAGAGGAGTGTGGGGAAGGAAGACCGCAAGGCTTCCGGAGGGGAGGCCTTGTACCCACTAAAGGACCGAGCCTCTGCCACAGAGGAGAAGCCTGGGAGGCCGACCAAACACACCTGCCCCGACCTGGGCCGGCAGGAGCAGCCCCAGGAGCCCTGGCAGCTAAGTGTCTCTGCAGAACCTCCCTGACCACGTGACCAAGGTGAGGCTGGAACCTCCAGAAGCCGAGCTCTCCTCCACCTCCACTGGAACAGTGGCACTAACTCTGCGGTGCCATCTTGCTGTCCCTCCCCAACACCAGGTTGCAGGGACAATGGGTGCCACGAGGTGTCTCCAAGGGTGCGGCAAGGCCATGAGTACTGAGGCAGATGGGGAGACTCCCATCCCACCTGAGGCCCCAGGCAGGTCAGTTAACCTCTCTGGGTCTCCAGTGTGGGGAGCATTTGAAGATCAAATAAAAGACCGGGCCTGAGAGGCTTGGAAGCTGACCAGAAGGTTTGACAGGCACAAGGTTCAACTTCTGCCCCACGGCTAACTGGAGTCAGGCTCTCACCAAAGGGAAGCCAGGAACCATGTGCCACCCCAAACGAACAGCAAGCGAGGCCGCACCAGGAGTCCAGAGACTGGCGCCCTCTAGAACGGGCTCATTTACCAAGGCAAAATGTCAGAGGACTTTTTTAATAAGCCTTGGCATGGGCAAGGGGTTCTCTCCAAATGCACTGATGGGAGCCCCACCACATGACTGGAATTTGGCAGTCCCACTTTGAGTCAACCTGGAGTTCACAAGCATGGCACAGCCAGGTCTGAGGAAATGAGACAAAGGATGAGGGAATAAATCGTCCTCTTAGTCAACAGTTCATGTCATGGAAAACAGACGGGGAGAAATGGCCAACACAAGAAACGTCAAGAGATCTGTCCCTGCCTGGGATGCTCACAGATGACAAGCCACCAAATCTGTTCCAGAATGACCATCAAATCTTTGCCAAAGATGGAAGATAAAGATGCCCACAAAGCTCTGGTTAATTCTACAACCAAGACCTGCAGAGCCTCCGCATTGGAGAGGTCGGGACTCCTGGACATTGTCTTGGCTTTGGGTATCCCCATGCCTCCTGGGACCCAGCCAGGGCCATGCCACCTCCTCCAACTCCTATTGCTGCCGGGTGTCAGCAAGCCACGTTCTATTGAGGGTCAGCCAGCCAAGCACAATCGCCAAGAGTCAGCCTGGTGTGAGAATGAAGAAAGATGAAAACAGTCAAAAATGGAAGGACCCCAGCTCAAGCTAACTAACCCATCTGAGGAAAGCCTCCCGGGACTCAGAGGCCTGGAGAGCTCTGCACCCGCAACCTAGCTAGTCACTGTTCCTCTTCCTTCCCTCCCCATCATCCCCAGAAATGCCCCATTAACCCTGCAAAAATCGTGATGCCCCAAACCACAGGCCAATTTGGATGCAGTAACTCAACCTTGAGAAACCCAAGAATTCAGCAGCATTCTTTGCTGAAGTGGGGGGAGCTACATCCTGGGGGAGGGACACCCAGGGTGGTCCAGGTCCCTGATGAGACTAGTGAAAATGGTCAGACACTTCCAGGGGCTGAGAGCACTTCCTCTTTGCCTGTGCAGGACCGAGAGAGATTGGCAACGTTGGAACATAATATTA
Organism: Sciurus vulgaris; assembly: GCF_902686455.1. Classification (NCBI taxonomy): domain Eukaryota; kingdom Metazoa; phylum Chordata; class Mammalia; order Rodentia; family Sciuridae; genus Sciurus; species Sciurus vulgaris. The sequence continues at coordinate 4,535,947 of NC_136464.1, forward strand.
TTCCATTCAAAGGAAGATTTAGCTGCTCCAAAATCAATTTCAGAATGTAAGAATGACAGTAGGTAATACAATAAAGTCATTCAAAGATCATGGGGCAGTTAAACAATAGACTGGGAGACTGCATTATGCACTCACAATGTACTTTAAAAGAGTAGATTCCTCTTTGCTTAAGAAATAGCATTAGATTGATGAGTGAAAAATATTTATTGTGGGCTCCCTGGGCCACATTGATTGTCTGGCCACTGGTCTGGTCCTGGAAGAGGAAATGAAGTTAAGACTCTGGAATCCTAACAACTGTGGGGTCTACTTCTGGCTCACCCATGAGGAGCCACGTGACCTCGCTACTCAATTTCTCATCAAGCCTGTTTCCTCCCATGCAGAATGGGGGAGGGGGGGTGGTAATTGAAGCCTCATAAAGTTGCGTAGAGGACCCTTGCGATCCCTGAGGGAGTATGTGGCACCTGGCCCACTGCAGACACTCCAGAAATGGTGCCCCTTACTCTAGCCAAGGTGCCTGTGTGGAGGCTCCAGCCACAGCCTCGCCAGCCAGCATGCTGGGCTCCAGTGAGGGGCCTTACTTAGGGGAACACGGGAACAGTGGCACCCTCTGCAATCTGCCAGAAGTCGCCCAGTAAGGGTCCAGGCATTGAGAGGAGGTCGAGGAGCGAGAGGTTGTGTCGAATGGGGAGACCGAGGAAGTCCAAAGAGGAAGTAGGTTTCGAGTTAGGGGCCCACAGAGAAAGAGGCCTCCCTGCCCCAGAGTCAAACACCCAGTGTGCCCAGGTCTTCAGAGACTTTTCACTGGGAGAAGAACTCCACAAAGCTGGGGCAGTGAGTGTGTGCCTGTGTTGCACCTAGCGCTGACTGCTGCTGCTGGGCTGTTTGTAACCCAGGGTTACCTCCAGAGGTTCTGTGAGATGTGAATTGCTAATGACACACGCGTGCCCCCAGGAAAGGGAGAAACCCATCTGCCAGGTGCGGTATGGGGTCCCAAACACAAAATAATACCCAACAGAACTCTCTTCCGTTTTGCCATTTCATTCTATGATTTTACAAAGCCAAATGTGGCCACAGCATGAGTAGGAATATATACTCTCAAAGGGCAAGGCCAGCCTCCGCCCAGGGCACAGGACATCAGTGGAGCCTGTGGACCCCGTATTCAATTCCAAGAAGGAGCCTGTCTCTAGATACCATCAAACAGAGCCACGTGCTGGTATCCCACCCAGGACTTGGACATGGAAACCTATGAGCTCAGGCAATTAATTTCCCAATTGGATTACTTAGACAATCGTATAGGAAAGTCTACGGATATTAAAAACTATTAAGAGCATTTTAAAGACAGCATATGTTAATCTTTTCACAGAAAGGATAAAAATACAAATCCATTTCCCTCATAACCTTTCAGCCCATAAACAAGAAGGAATATGGAAATTTCTAAATTTGCATGCAAAGAGAAAGTATTTTAACTCATGAGGATTTATACACACTGCTCTCTAGGGAAAATTTTTCACCAAATTTTATTTTGAAACTGAATTCAAGATCTGGCACATGGCCCAGACTGTCTTCAAATTTTGTCAAAGTTTTACCAGCATTGCAGATACTGTATAGAAGATGGGAACTTTATTAAAGACACATTATCTGAGAAGATTCCTCCACTCAATGACAGGAATGACATTTTCGTGGCTTGAAGGCCACAAGGCGAATGTGATACGTGACGGAAAACTGTGTGCTCAAGACAGGATGGGAAAAAGGAACTGTCTCAAAAATAAAATTAAATGTGACTTAGTCTAAATGCAACCTGGGATCTTGGGCTGCATTCTAGAACGGAAAAAGAACGTTTGTGGAAAAAGAACTGGGCAAATCCAAATAAAGCCTGTAGCCTTGTTAGGAGTCATTCGGAGTGACCGTCTTCATTTCCGCAAACGCACCACGGTCACGTGAGACCTGAGCACAGGAGGACTGGGTGAAGGGCAGACAGGACTTTCCTGCACTATTTTTATAATTTTTCTGTTTATCTAAAATTATTCCAAAGTAAGTAAAAATTTTATTTTCAAAAAATGTGACAGAGGACAGGAAATTCCATGCCAGTGCTGGAAATCTTTACCAAGGAGAAAAACATCATTTGGGGGAAAAAAATCATACCATGGATTCCCACAGCACGGGATGAGGAGGGCGACTGCTGATACCCCCAGCAGCTCAGTCCCAGGAAGGTTCCGGAGAGCAGCATCTGAAAATGCTGAACCAGCACCACGCAGGCCCGCGGTTAGAGTGGTGTCCCAACACCAAGCAAGCGGCCAGTGAGGACGCCACCCTTGACGCTCTTTCTGGAAGGGGTGCCCAATGTCGCGTGACCCGGGCAAGCCCCACGGCTACTCTCCAACGGAGGCCCAGGCTGGTGGACGTCACAAGTGTGGAGCTGCCACCAGATCCCAGGCTGTCTTTGGAGGGTGCGGCTCGACCCTGCCCCCACCTGAGTGTGCTCTGAGGGGAACTCAGCCTCAAGGCCACGTAAGACTGAGACAGAGTGTGGCAGCCTGCACAGGGTGGTGTGGCAGGAATAGATCCCTGGACTCGGGATTCCCTAGAATCACACTGAACCCAGCTCCAGGTGTCCCTCCCGTAAGGCCGGCAGGCATCAACGACGGCCATTACTTGTGAGCTCCTACCCTCCTCTCAGAGCTCATGAGAGTACAGGGGCCTTCCAGGGCACCCCCAGCCATCCCAGGTGTCACAGACAAGTCCTCATCACTCAAGCCCAGAGATTCCCTGCAGATGGGTTTGGGGACAGGAATCCTGGCATAGTTGGGAGCCCCAGGGTGAGGAACCAACCCTCCTGAGGCCTCCACCTCTGAAGAACTGCCATCTTTGTCGGAAGTCCTGAGAACTTCTTCCCCGTCAACTCTTCAGGAGTGCAAGTTTTGAAAACAAAAACAAGGAAGCATAGAGTCTGCAATCAACATTTCCCTTGGTCAGAACAGGACTTCTAGGACGTAGAAGAGAACAGGGCCTATGTTTTATTAAGACTTTCAAGCTGGACGTGGTGGTGCACACCTATAATCCCAGTGGCTCAGGAGGCTGAGGCAGGAGGATTGCAAGTTCAAAGACAGCCTCAGCAATTTAGCAAGGCCCTAAGCAACTCAGTGGGACCCTGTCTCTAAATAATACACAAAAAAAGGACTGGTCGTGGCTCAGTGGGAAAGAGCTCCTGGGTTCAATCTCTGGTACCAAAAAAAAAAAAAAACTTTCAGCCTCCAAGAAACAAAAGAATGAAACAGGGGTGCAAGTGATACGAGCACTAATGACCTGTTCAACAAGATCTCCAGAGACAGGAGTTCCCAGAGACGGGACTCCACAGTGTGTGGACAGCCGGGCTCTGCGGTCCTCCTCATCTGTCTTCAGGAAGTTGGCCAGGTCTTCCTTCATGGTGGAAAAATGGTGGTTGCAGAGTCAAATAGCACCCCACACACAACAGTATCCAGAGGAGAAAGGCTTCCCTCTCCATTCTCTCTTTTTAACAAGGGAAGAGTTTCCAGAACTCTAGAGGAGTTCTCATGGTCTTATTGGCCAGAACAGGATCACATGACAACCTGAAGACAGTCATGAGGGAGGGAGGACAGAATTGCCAGGAAAAGTTCATGCAGATATGTTGGTGCTCTGAAATTGGCTCCCCAAATTTGAGGTCCTGTTTGCAAGGAAGAAGCTGCCTTTCAGGTCCCCAGAAGGGCCTGGCAAGGCCTGGCTTGAGGGGAGGAGAGCATGAGAAGGGGGAAATGCGAACCAAACATGAACATGTGTCCCCATGAACCACGGGCCCAGGAGCAGACAGTCGAAGAAGCAGGAGATGGTGGGAGAGCCTGGGCAATGGTGTCACTCGGGACTTGGTGAATGCCGTCAGCGGAGCTGGGAGTCCAGAGCCAGCCTCCTTCACAGCCTTCACTCACCACACAGAAGGATGTCTGGAGGCTCTGGGAAGGCTACTGGGTCTAAGGAAGAAACGAGTTCAGTTGCTCAGCAGCCCCTGGTGCCCAGCAGGCACCTAGCTGCCCTCTAGAAGGTCACAGGTTGACAGCTCCAGGTAGTTCCTTGCCCTCAAAAATCCAGTGACAATCCAGTGGCATTGGGGTCACTGGGATCCCACAATGCAGCAACCCTCATCTCTCGGGAATCCAGAAAAATCCAGCTCTTTGGAACTTATCTCCTTCTAAAGGAGCCTATTCCCCAACAGGCCCTGCCACCCCACCCTGTGAAGTGGGCCCTAGGTGATCCCTTTTCCCCTTCAGAGTGTCCTGTGGATCTACTCCACAGTAGTTACTGAATATCCTACACTACATGTGCTCACCTTTTTTTGAAACATAAACTCTTTTTTAGCTTCCTCCTCTATTTTATTTTCAAGTATAAAACCGTGGATGTGATGAGTTAATGTTACTTGTAAACAATGAATGACAAGTTTCTAATTACTATTTGCACGTGGTGGTGGTACTAGGGATTGAACCCAGCAGCACTTAACCTCACTAAGCTGCTCAGGGCCTCACTAAGTTGCTAAGTCTGACTTTGAACTCATGATCCTCCTGCCTCAGCCTCCCGTGCCCAGCCTAATTATTGTTCTAATGTACATCTACGTATCACCCAAAGCACACTGTGTGCACCAATGGAGCATCTGCCTCTTTGGGGACAGACCAAACAGGCAGCCATTTCAGACCCTTCCAATGCTCATATTTAGGGATTATACAAATGTAAAATGGGCTTCTAAGAAAACTCACCGTTTGCAGCTCAGAGCTGGGACCATGTTGAGTGTGGCAGAGGAGAACTCGACCCATGTGAGCAATACTAAGAGAATGTCCATCTAACTATGGCGGGTGGAGTTTAAAGTGGCAGAGAAGTGCTGCAGAGTGAGGGGGCAGGGGGATGTGTCCAGAAAGCGGGCCCAGGGGAACCCTGGAGAAGCCAGGTGATCCCATTTACAAAAACAGGATAGAAGCCGGGAGGAAAAGCCACTGTGTCACCAGATAGGGGTGGAATGTGCTCTGGGGGTGCTGCTCAGTGGGAAGACAAGAGGAATGCGGGAGGCTGAGCTGAACTCCTGGGGGGGAAGTCACCAGAATAGCTTCAGGTTAAGAGGTTTTTTTTCTTAAAGAAGAAAATGCTTTAAGCTATCTTCCAAAAAAAGTGCTGTGAAACAGAGTGAGAGGAGGGAGTTTGTGAAGCATTGAAAGCTGAATTATTTTTGCTGAGGTCCCTCTAGCTATGACACTATTTAATAGACCATTTAATAGACAATTACAAATCCGGTTGCCTTCATTATGGTAAACAGACAAATGCCCACACAATGGTGCAATTTCGTGGATCAAACAGTTGAGGACAAAAAGGTGAAATCCTGGAGGCCCGGGACATCGTGATTTTCAGCACAAGGATGCGCACAGCAGGGCAAAATTGGGTCAGAGAGAAAATCCCAGGTCCAACCCTCATCCTGCTCTTGAGACCTCAGAACTTTCTATGGTGGGAAATCCCTCCCGACACAATCGGTTAGAGTGGGCCAACTACAACTGGGTTGGAGAGGACGTGCTCAAATCCCTCCAGAAGCTTCCCGACCTTCTTGCTCTGTCTGGTTCTTGGTTCAAGTCAAATCTATGGGGTCTGCAGGGCGGCTGCCACTCAGGACTCATCCTGCCTTTTCCTGTCCCACTGAAAGGTCAGCAAGCAAGAGCCAGGAAGACAGCCCTGCAGCGCAAGCCCAGACCAGAGCCTTCATGTATAATCCCCCAGGCCACACAAAGGCCAGCTGAGCCCCGCATGCCATGCCCTTGTTGGCCAGTGCAGATCTCCTGAGACAGTGAAAAGATTTAAACAGCTGAGATGCTGAGGTCATTGATAAAGAAAGAAAAGTAAAAAGGAAGGCTTCCTGTTTCTCATTCGCGCGCGCGCGCACACACACACACACAATCCAACAGCCCATCCTATTTCTGCAACTGCTCTGGATTAAAAGACACAGTGAGAGAAAGCTAAAGATCACTTAGCAACCTAAAATTGGCTTCAGGCAGCTCCCCACCTGGCCAGCCTCCGTGCCAGTCATTCCAGCATGCTCACCAGCCTGAGACCCCCCTTCTAAAACGGAGCAGCAAGTTTGCACAGTCGCACCCTTGCTGAGCCCCACGGGGAAGGAGCATAGTGAAAGGTGCTCAGGATCACTCTGGCATCATTCACTCTGAGGTGGAATTTCATGTCCTGAATTTGGAGACGTATTTCCTGCAAGACAGGAACTGTCTCGGGATGCTAAGGATGAAACAAATGTCAGCAGGGATGGGACCCATGGCATGACCAGGGTGCACCTTCTCCCCTGCTGAAACATGGCTTACCAGGTGGTAGCCAGGGAATGAAACCACTCTGAACCCTGCAACCAGCCAGGTCTATACTGGGAAGCAAACAAGCCATTGATCCAGTTTTTGATTGGGAGTCCAATCAATCATTGTGTCCTCCATTCATAACAGAACCGCAATCCTATTAATTCACACCCCGAACAAATGTTGAGAGTGATGTTTGGCAGTTATTTATGTAGGGAATGTAGACACCAATTGGGAGCTGAATTGTCTGAGCCCTGGCTCCAAAGTCTTGAGATTTTAATTTTTTAAAAACATTTACTAAAGCTTAAACATCTAAATAAATGTCTTCCCTTTGGAAAGCCGCCTCCTTGCTAGGCCTTTGCTCCACAGGGGCTCCCTCTGTTCAAAGCCTCTTCAGACCCTCCCCTGGAACTGGGTCAGAATCCATTTACAAGTCCCAAGACGCCCAGGTCACACCTCGGCTTTTGATTCATAAACAATGTTATTCGAGTCATCACCCGACTGCAGTTTGGCTGCTAAACAAAAACAACAGTGCCTTTCCAGCTCGAGTTTGTCAGAGGAAGGCTAATGATGCCCCCGCCCGCAACGTCGCATGGTTTATAAGCACCAGGAGCCCCTTCCGCAGTGCGCTTAAAATACACCGACTGCGCCTTAAGACCCATCCGCCGGGCACAGGGCACAGGCGGGCAGTCCTCACCGACTCAGCAAAGCCGCGTTCAAACGCGGCTCTGGAATTTCACAGGTCAGAAGCCTTGCGCCAGCCGTCAAAGCATATCCTTGACTCCAGAGCCTTCTGATAAAAATGCTTTGAGTCCAGTCCCCTTGGGGTTAAGTGGGGGATTTTGAGCAGGAAACCTCCTGACCTCAAATAATGATCTCGAGTGTCTTGGTTTCTCTGCGCCTCCAATACTCATCCACTCCATGTGGGGGACACAGAGGTTGTTTCTGTTGGAAACCTTCACCACACTCAGGAGCAGGCTTTTTGCTGTTCAGTTTTCAGGAACGGGTATCATAGAAGATTCCATGAACTTAGAAACAAGTTCTCTAATGCTGTAACAAAATAGCTTATAAGTCACAACCCCACCTAATGCCTGATGAGGAAAAAGAAGCTCCTTAATAACATCTCCCTTGACTTTTATTCCAGAAGGGAGATTGCTGTGACGACTGACCAGATCCCCCCACCACACTTGCACATGACATATGTTGCCCTGTCCTCAGCTGCAAAAGAATTCCAAAGAAAAATGTGATGCAATATAAGTTTTTCTACTGAAAATAAAGGAAATGAAGTTGTTTTGTTTTTTTTTTTTTTTTTTTTAAATCTGACTGCTAGCCGGGCGTGGCGGTGCATGCCTTTAATCCCAGCGGCTTAGGAGGCTGAGGCAGGAGAATCACCAGTCCAGCCTCAGTAACTTAGCAAGACCCACGGGCCTTAAGCAATTCAGCAAGACCCTGTCTCTAATAAAATACAAAAAGAGGCTGGAGATGCGGCTCAGTGGCTCAGTGAAGCGCCCCTGGGGTCAATCCCCAGTACCAAAAGAACAAAAAAATCTGACTGCTCATTTTGATTGCTAAAAGAATAAAAAAAAACTTTGAAATTTCAGTTTTTCCATGTTTTTCCATATAGTAAAAAGCTGGTCTTCTCTGTTGTAACAGGAAAAAAAAAAAAATCTAGAAGATTTTCACCAGCAATCACTTGTCCTGGAAATGAAACATCGGCTGATCGAACTTTCAGTTCCATTTTTCCAAATGTTTAACACAAGTCCATGTGTGCATTCCATATGCAAGCAGCCTCTCCTTGGAAGAGGGGGTCTCCAAGGGAAGGATCTCCTCGTGAGAACACAGGCTGGGCTTAATTCCTGTGGTCCAACTATTACTTCACTCACTGCCGTCAGAAGCTTGGCCATGTTTTAACCTCAATTTTCTTCCAACCTTTGTTTCATTACAAATAAAGGTGCTAATACAGAACTGTGTGTAATAAAGGTTTTCATAACACCAAGAGAGAAAATTAAAACAATTATGAAAGTAGTTTCTCATACTGGTCAATGATGTACAACTCCAATTTAACTGTTGTCCTATTAAGAGGTGGCATTTATAACTTACCCTTTATTTTCATTTTGTTGTATAAAAAACTTTCACAGTTATGTAAGTTTAAAAAAATTAAAAGTCCTGCCTTGAGGGCTGCCATTCCTTTTGGGCGAGCCTGAGACCCGGCAAAGGGTTTTCAGTGCCCATGAGCCTGAGGATCCTGCACTGGTTCTCTGGAATCTACTATGGTTCCTGGGAGATGGTCCCTTACAGAGACTGCAGGTGACTTTCTAAGCCCAAAGGAGGCCAGAAGTCTCAGATGCCTCGGCGACTTTAGGAGTTACCTGGAAAGGGGTCAGAGGAGCAGTATCTATACACTTATGAGGCCATGAGCAGAGGAATCGGTGTGCTCAGATGGTGCAGGACACGGTCAAAGTCCCCAGACAATGGGACTTTGAGCTGAGGCTAGAAAGACCAGTGAGAGTTGGTCAGAGGAACCAGGCAGTGAGGATCAAGCCACCGCAGCATGAAGCTCCTTAAAAAGAGCATGCATGTTGGTCACTGAGCCCAGATGGGGCCTGAAGCAGAGAAGATGTGGTCAATGAGCAGGTGCTGTTCCTGTCCCTGCACCAAGGCAGGTGACTTTTAAAAACCACTGTGTCAGGGCTTTACTCCTCTCTGCAGACAACTCGAGTCTAACAATGTCTGTTCTTTCTATGGAGCCACAAGGAGCATCTCTACTGAGCCCATAGGTGAGATGAGTCCAGAATAGAAAGTGGGCATCCATTGCAGGAAGCAGCGTCCTCCAAGTCCAGGCAGTGAGTATCTCGGCTCAGTGATGGTGTCACGATCATCAGCCTGGCCTGTGCGGCAGTCATCAATCCTTGACGTATCTGTGGGCTTTCTGAACATCCATGCTCATCTTTGGAAGTAGCTAAAGGAGGTGACTCCTCCTGGGCTCCGGACTCTGAGACTCTGATAGGCCAGGAGTCGTGATGTTGACTCGAGCGCAATGGCAAAGGTCATCCTGAAGATGTTTCTAGTGGAAACAGCCAACTAAATTTTCCTTCTTTCTTCTGAGTCCCAACCCTATGTAATTCGTTACCATTTTCCCATCACTGCTGATCAGCTGGTACCACACAAACAGCAGTTCTATTTTCCATGAGTCTCTATTTAAATAAAAGATATATACAGCAAAACTCAGCACTTGCATTTCAGTATTTTGTGGGAGATGCACAAATACGAGCCAAAATCTTCGCAACAGGGAGTGTGAAGAGTAGGGTGATGCAAGGTAGCCGCTGGAACAGCAGACAAACCTGGGGTGGGGGGCAAAACCGCCTGCGGAGCCTGAGCTGAGCTGACTGCCTGGGGCTCCCCTCCTTACCTCTCAGGTCCTCTGAGACTGGGGACACCTGTGATCTCTTCTAGAGACAAAGACCCTGATGGGGCGTAAGTTCCCAGTCCAAGACCACATCTGGCTGTCACCCCTACCACAGACAGCAAGCCAGGGGTCGCCAAGCCCCGAGCATCAGAGGCCAGCGCTTCACTCTCATGACCTCTGGGGCTCCAGGGTGAGGACAGCCGTCCCCTTTCACACAGCTGAGGTACGCCAGCTCCCTTAGCACAGCTGGCAAGCTGCCTCTCCACCCTTCAGATTGAAGCAGGTCCCCTCCCCACTACCACCCCAAAGCCACCAGCCTCCACACTCCCGACGGAGCCGACTTGCCCAACTGCTAGCACCCCTTCTCCTTAACACTGCCTGTGTTTATCTGTCCCAGTGGTGGCCTGGGAAGCACCGCCGTGTTCCTCTGACATCTGGGCTCATCTCCGCTCTGCGGACGACTCAGTGGTCCGCAGAAAGGCGTGCTGAGTGCAGATGTGCCCGTCCTCGGGCCCAGCGGGGCGTAGAGGAGCCCACCCAAAGGTGCACGTGCCCCCAAGTGGTGTGAGGGGCCCGGTCACCGTAGGGCAGGCGGCGGCCTTCCAGAGCTGGGCCGCAGGCTGCATCCTGTGGATCCAGGCACCGGAGAAAGATGCCTGGCTGGTCTCCTTGACAGGAGTCAGGATCGCCAAGTCAGAGACAGACTTCCAAAGTCCCTGCCCAGGGCTACAGCCTGCCCAGGAGTGGATGGGTCTAGACTCACCCTGACCCCGTAGTGATCTGCTCAAGGAAAGCTGCTGGGACACAGCACAGTCCTTCCACCCAGAGCCAGCAGTAGGACAGCCCTAGCCAGAAACGGCTCCTGGGGTCCCAGCCTCCTTCTCCACCGCCAGCGGGGCTCCTTCTCCCTGCAAGCCAGATGCAGGCAGTCCCTGTGTTCCCAGCCCTTCTCCCTGGGCACACCCCATCCCCTTGATGGGCAACTAAGAAGTCAGACTTCCACAGCTCCCCGGCCACCCCTTTCCTGTGGGTGTGAAATCTTATTACCATCTGTGATCGTCTTTGTATTAGGTGTAAGATCCATAAAATTAATATGTGAATTTATTAATACTGTACTAATATTGTTATTCTGTAACATAAATAGTATTATCTCTCCCAGGCAGTAGAAAAGGGAGGAGGCTCTTTACACAAATAGGCAGGTGCTTGTGCTGCAGCTGGGATCCTCTCCTATGGTGGAGAAGCAGAGCAGCCGCTGGGAAGGCAGCAGTGGGCCCCATGTCCTGGGGAACCTTGAGTCACACAAGGTGTCCCCCGTGCTCATCTGGAGTCCCACAGACTTCCTGCATCCCTTCTCCTCAAAGCTGGTTCAAGAGCAGACTCCAGGCTGGAGCTAAGAGGGGCCCAGGACCTGTGCTCAGGATCGCTCCCCAGGTGACAGAAGTCTGCACCCCTGCAGCCCATGGATTGTATCCTTGCCCTAGACTGGTGCTAACCCATGACAGTCCCCACATAGGGGACAGGTGCCCAGGGCCTACGTGCCACCAGGGAAGCAGGACCAGTCAGAAGCGGGGGCCTTCCGGTCACTGCCACCTGCCCTCTTGGTGGCCTTGGCACACCATTTCTCCTACCCAGGTGCCTGGAGTCCTCTCCCTGGCCTGCCCACGCTCACCAACCTCTGTCCATCTCTCTGCCCTGCTACCCACGAGAACCGCCCCTGCCCTGTGGCCCCATCAAGCCCTGGTCCTGGCCACCTCTGAACTCCTCCAACTGCAGTAGTTACCCTGCCCACCATTCCCTCCCCCCTGCTGAGCTCCTTGAAGGCGCAGAGCAAGCCTCATCTTCTTCTGGCCCCAGTTGGCTCCCGACTCCCAATGGTGGTGCTTGGCCACAATCATGGAAGACATGACAAAAGGAACATCTCCTTTCCGAAAAGCGAACCCTCAGATATGTGGGGGTGACAGAATCCTGTTCCTTGGGACCAGGGCTTTGGAGCCACCCATGCCTGGGTAGGACAGAAGCCCCACCACCTGAGTCCTGCAGAGATGTGGGCAGGCAGTGGAACTTCTCTGAGCCTCGATCTCCTCATCTGTAATGAGGGGATAAACCTACCTGGTGGGGCAGTTGTGCAGTTTCTCCGTGGAGAAAAACCACCTATATGGGACATGGCCCAGGTGAGCCCTGGTGACACGGAGAAGCACATCCACTGCTCTTGGCACTTGGCCCGGGTGAGCCCTGGTGACATGGAGGGGCACATCCCCTGCTCGTGGCACTTGGGTCCTGGTAGGCATTTGGTTTAGAACATGGGACTTGAGGATTTATGGGGCACTACCAGGTCGTGGAAATGCTGATTTTGATTTGTAACTCAGGGCACAGACGCAGGGTTGCAGAGCAGCCGGGACCCTCCAGCACGCTCTTCCCCTTGCTCCGAGTGGGAACCAAGGCGGAGTCAGGGAGGATCCTGGCTTCCCCACCCGAGGGGTCAGAGGCCGGCTCTCCAGGTGAGCAGAGCCACTCCCGTGGGATGAGCAGCTGGGCTCCGAATGAAGACATGAACCAGGGTGCACCAAGGCCAACACCCAAACTGCCCCATTCACTTTCTTCTCCAATGAAGAATTTTAGCTTTTAAATTTACTTTCACAAATAATTGACTTTACAACGGTTATTGTCATTCGAAGAATGTCTTCTCCAAGAAACTTTGCATGGAAGAATCTTTCCCAGTACCTTAGGAGTGTTGGGGTTGGGATCGGCTCATTCTTTCAGCGGCTTCTGATGTTCTGGGCACTGTTGGGCACCAGCACAGTGGCCAAGGCAGGCTGGGGGCAGCAAAGATATATATGCTGGGGTCAGAGCAGAGTTGGGAAGCCACGGATCCATCCAGCGCAGGGTCCCCAGGAGAGCTCCCAGGGCACGCGAGGCTGCCCGGAGACCTCAGGGATCCGTTAGCCAGACAGGGAGGCAGAGGCCCAGCGGCAGCCAGAAGAGGCCCAGGCAGAGGGGGAGAGGGGACGTAGAGGCAAGGAGGAAAGAGCTGGCCAGTAGTCTCGGGGCCACCCACAGCCTGGTGTTCTGCAGACACCAGGACACCCTTGACCCAGCCACCTCCACTCTCCTGGCTGCAGGGCCAGGGCTTGGGTTGGGGTGGAGCAGGCAGGCCACGGGAGGAGCTTCCAGAGTCCAGGAAGAGATGAGTGCTGGCAGGGCCGGGGAGCTGGAGGGCAGCTTTTTGGCTGGCAACAGAGAGGGCTCCGGGCTGTGACAAGGGCAGCTGTGCCTCAGGGTTTACCAGGCCAGCGTGGGTGGGACCCGAGGCCGTGGGGCTGCGCTCCGCTCCCCTGCCCTTCGGTTTTCTCTGGGGTTGAGTTCTGAGGACTGAATGTCGTTGTCCCCAGAACCAACATGTTGAAGCCCTAACGGAATGTGGTGGTGTAGCAGGCACGGCCACTGGGGGGCCATTCTGGTCAGTGAACTCACTAGACTGGGCTCTCACATCCATGTCTGAGAACACCAGGGACGTGTCCGCCCCCCACCTCGCTGTCTCTCTCAGTGGCTCTCCTGTTGCCACCTCCCCGCATCCCTCGTTCTCCTCCATGCCACCTAAGGACACTTGCAGGCAGCCAGGGTGAGCCTGAAGAGGGCCCTCACCAGGAGCCTTCATCTTGGTTCTGGACTCCAGGAAGCGGCCTGCTGTGGAAGCCCAGCCTCTGGCTCTGCGTGATGACAGCCCGAGCTGACCGAGGCAGGGAGGGAGGTGAGCCTCAAACAGGCTCGGACTGGTGCCCAGCTGACCTCAGAGCTGTTGAAGGTCCGTGGGCACCTGAGCCTAGGGCTTCAAAGAAAGGCCTGAGCTGGGAACAGGGATTGAGGTCCTCAGACAGGAGGGAATGACATTCCAGAGAGCTGTGAGTGCGCAGCGAGGAGGGAGGGGAGCTTTGCTTTAGCACAGGAGGGGAGGAGGGGTCCGTCTGGAGCCTGAGAGGAGTCGCAGAGAAGGCGGAACCAAGAAGGGACAGGGCTGGGGCTCTGGGGTACGGGAGCTGCAAGAACCGAGTGGCCACCAGTACCAAGTGCTGCCATCAATTCACCCAATCCATCAGCAGAGCCACAAGGAGGCCTTATGACCCAGGAAAGAGAAGTGGGGAGGGGAGGGATTGCTGAATCAAAGCAGCCTGAGGAAGAATGGGGAGCACGGACACAGAGGGGAGGTTCCTGGAAGGAGAGGAAAGGAGACAGTGACATCGGGAGGGGGGAAATGCATGTGTGTGCACATATGTATGTGCACATGCACGAGTGTGCACCTGTGTGGCATGTGTGCACACTTATGTGTGCATGTGTGCACGTCTGTGTGAGCACGTGTGCATGTGTGCACATCTGCGAGTATGTGTGCGTATGTGCATGCGCACCTGTGGATTCTGAGAATGGAGACGTAGGAAGGTACCCACGAGCTGGTGAGGACAGCGGAGCAGAAGGGGACTGAATGGCCTGGGAGAGCAGGCAGGAGCCGTCCAGGCTGAGTGGAGGCCTGAGGGCAGGCAAGGCAGGGTGGCCCCAGTGTAGCTGAGGCCCATGAGGAGGCGTTCCTCCCACCAACAGAAGGGAAGAGTGTGTTCCAGGAACTCTGGAGCAGCCAGGCCATGCATGGAGAGGACTTCTGGCAGGTGGACAGCACCTGGAGTACCCTACAGGCCAAGGCTGAACCTGCTGGAGGATGGAGACCCCAACACGTGGCTCTCTGGCTCCTACTTCCCAGGAAAGCCCACTCACTTGTCCGGGAGCATACTTACTTACGGGGATATGACAAAATCCCCCAAAGAAACTGAAGGTTCTTCCACTGACATTTCCAGAGTCCAACCCTGTTCTCCTGGCCAGCCTGCTGCACCAGGATGCCTGGGAGACAGAGAGAATGGAGCTCTCCATAGTGACCAGGACAGGACATTCAGGTGATTGTCTGGTTGTCCCCTCTCTATGAGCACCACAAGTCACTTAAGTTGGGGACAGAATCTGGGACCAGGATGTTCGTTGTTAGGTCACTATACAGACAAAAACTCTAAAACTCTTCCTTCAGGGACACCAAGGAGACCCAGGGCCAGATACCCTCTCTGCTTCCCCAGAATGGGCCCTGCCCTACACCTCTCCCCAGGAAGCAAGCTGCTTTTGGGTTGGGAAAACCCAGCAGGGGCCTCGGGAAGAGCAGCAGCCCCCAGACTCCCAGAGACACCGCTGGGTCACCGGTCTCCTTCCCTGGCTTCTTCCCCAGGGCAGCTGGTGCCCACTAGACATACACCAGGGGCTTCTGCTGCCCAAGGACATTTTTCTAATCAGACCTTCTTCAGGGACAGGAATTTCCACAGTTCTTTAACCCATCTGGCCAAAACATCAAAGGCTTCCCATTACACTGCAAACACAGTGAGAAAGGAGGCTGTCCTCATGAATAGTTTTGAATAAGTTTATCAGCTGGGTGCCTGGCACAGAGAGGCGGGATGGGTCTGGCCTGCAAAGCAGAGGGGTTCTGGGGAGCCCCGGGTGCTGTGTAGCAGCAGTTATTCCCACGGGTAAAGTGGGCACACCGTCCTGTTCCTGGACTTCCTTCGACATGAACCAGGCCCAGGGTAACGTCTGCACAGCATCACCAGGTTGCTTCAGGAAGTGCATTTGAGACAGGCCTGCCCCAGCCCCAGGACCCTGAGCTTAGTCTCACCGGCGTGAGCAGTGGAACCAGGCTATCAATTCCTGGAGCATCGCTAAGCTCCTCTTTAGGGTTGAAAATAGTGCATTTTTTTTTCCTGAGCTCACCTTTTGGCTTAAGCAGGGAGATTAAAGAATTTAGGTCTAACAATTTAGAGGGTTTTCTGGCTTAAAAAGTAGAAATACATCTGTAAGCCTGATTTTAAACATGGTAATCTTCTTATTTCAGGGCATCGACGGCAGGGATAACCAAACTATTTAGCTTCTGTTAACTTTTTTTTTTTAATTTTAGATTGCCAAAAAGATTAAATCCTAAAATGTGGACATTCGACTTTTTCAATTTGAATTTTTAATTATTCAAACCTAAGCTACCACCCAGCATATTTAACCAGCGGGCATTTTGATGCGCCACTTTTACCTGGTAAAACCATCAGATAATCAAACTATTGCCACTGAAATATACAAAGTCTATTTACTCTAACTTTCCCATGCTAATATATACACATGGTGTATAAATATGTGTGTACGTATGCTACACATAACAGCATACATAGTAACATACACAGATAATACATACACACCCCATTTTAACAAAGCAACTAGCAAGTTAATTGCCAGATAATTGAGTATGACCTATTCAGAAGCATAATAGTTGTCTTATTTTAGCCTTTTCCACCCATTTTAGTGCACACATTTGCAGAGCCACACATATAAACCAATCCATCTTTTATTACCCATCGCCACAAATTCTTAATTCCTAATTCCCTCTTAAGCGTCCCTGGTGACTTAGCACTGACAGCAATTTGTTTAAGATAGATATTTACTGCTGGGTGCCGTGGCCAGGCCTGCATGTCAGAAAGCAGAAAGGAAAGAATCATACCCGAGGAGATTACTTGTGAAGGAGAGCAGACGTGATGAATGACATGAGCGTGTGTGCACGGCACCCGCCACCCCAGGGCTCAGGCCCCTGACGAATGGCAAGGCCTGCGCCCAGGCGCCGCTCCACAGCTCTCCAGTCGACGGCGCGGGGACACCGGTGACCCAGAGGCAGAGGCGGGTGGTGTACACCCAGCGGTCAATACAGGAAAGATGACTCCCACTCTCACTGAGCACAAATGGTCATTATTGATTCCAGCAGGCTGGCCGCAGGAGCAGACTCCCCTGGGAGCCCCAGCCTAGTTCATTCAATCGCTGTGTGTTCCTTAAAAGATCTGATTTAACAATTCCTCGTCCAGGGGCATTTTGCCAAAGTGTATTTGGCCGAAAGTCCTCTGCTGTGTATCCCTGACTGGCGCACCAGGTAAGAGAGCAAGGTTCCGTTCCCCTGAGAAGGAAGGACCAAACTCAGTGGACATCCCTAGTTCCTTTTCTGGGGCTCATGCAAGGGTCAGCAGTGCCCCAGGCCCCACCCAACCCTGCAGCAGCCCCAGCTGGCTGCCCTGGCCAGCAGTTCCAAGCAGAGGCTGGTATTGTGTAAAACCAAGACACCACCTGAACCTCCTTGTAGTAACTAAAGCCTTAACAGATCAGTGAGGCCGCGGAGGTTTTAAATGGGATATTCATAAATCAGCTTCCATCGAGAACGCAGTTTTGGAGTCTTTTTGAAAGCAGAGCACTGTGCATTGCAAGCAGAGCCACACGAGGCAGATATTCCTTGACAAAGACGTGCACCAAACAGTGCTGCTATGTCCTACCACCATGCCCCTCCTCCTCAAAAACCACAGTGCACACAGACCAAGATACAAGAGAAGTAACATAAAAATCACAAGATTAGGACATTTTTGACATGTCAGTCGTTTTTAATAAGATGTCCTGCACCAACAGAAAAAAATTCATGGTGACTCAGAGTACAGAGAAAAGAGAAGCAGATTTTCAGGTGCACCTACAGCCTTGTAAATGAACGCCCTCCCCTGGCTGAGTCTGCCCAGCCAGCAGAGCGGTGGGTAATAAATTAAAGGTGGGCAGTTCACAAGGGGCATGCTTTCCGCTTCCCTCTGGCTCTCCTGCCCCTTGGCGAGGGAGCCCCCGCCCCTCCCGCCTGTCTCTGCCTTCTATTCTTCATTACACAACAGATGACCTATCTGATAGACGGGCACCTCCTGCAGGCTCCGCGGCCAGCCTTCAGTGGAATGAAGCCGGCAACCCCTTTCATCTTTATTCCGCCGCAGCTCCCATCCTCTGTTTTTTTCTGAAGATCATTTGCCAGCACGGCTTGCCCGGTAGTACCCAGTGGAACAAGCAGCGTCTTCTGAACTGACAATTCTGACTTTTTGCTGCTTGTGATTTTTCTAAAGCGTGACAACCACTTTTCAGAAAAGGAAGCTGCAAAAGCCAGTGGAAGTAGTTTTGCGGAGCCGAGCAAAACAAATCTCCTATGTATTCATTTAATTTGGCCATGCCTTACAGGTGGCAAGAGAAATTAGAATCAGACCACCGTGAGCCTGTGCGTGTGCAAATGTGTTCTCAAAGAGCATTTCACGTGGACGGTCATGAAGAACAGGCACAGTCGTATTTGCAGCCTCGATCCAGAAGGCTTTGTCTGTTCCATATGTACGCACGTGGCACATGGGGATTTCTTTCACATTCGTTGGAAGCTGCGCGCCTAGTTCTATAGCCAAATGAGAGTTTCTTGTCAGCGTGGTTCTGTTACATGTTTCTTCCTCCCAAACAGTCAAACCTAAGTGCTGTTGCTTCCGGGAAGGCTCCAGGAGAAAGGTCATCTGACTGTCTGGAACTTAACACGGTGATGCAGAGTGAAGCAAGGTCTCCTGCGGGGATGGCTGACTCACTGAGTGCAGAACTGCTTCAGAGTGCTGCCAGGATTCGGTACTAGTGAAGAGTAACAGCAGCGCAGTGTTCTCAAATTTACGTCCAGTGTGTCTGACGCCAGCATAGGAACAGGCCATTTCCTGCAGGAGCCCATCCCATCGGACCAAGCAGTGGACACCAGAGACATAGGCTTTCCTCTGCTTCCCTGAAAAAAAAATGTCAAGAGTTATCAGGGCTTACTGGGAACATTCTGGGGAAAACAGTGAAAAAACCAGTAAGAAATTTTTTATTCCTGATTTTCTTGAAAGCTCATATTTTCCGTACATTTTACTACAGGTTTAAACATAAATAACTATTTTACTAAGTTCAAACAATAATACCGCATATTGAATATTTATAGCATGTCAAGTGCTGTATTTAGACTGGGGTCAGCCATTACAACTTGCCTTCCAACTTAAAGTTCACCACACAAAGTGCTTGTCTCAGGGTGGGAACACCTGGGAACTCTGTACTTCCACCCAAACGGGCTGTGAGCCCAACTCTGGGTTTGAAGGTCATTGGCAACGCCTTTCCAGCCACTGCCTGCAGCCCTCCCTGACTTCTCAACCCCTTCACCAGCGAGTCCTCTGCTCATCAGAGAAGCCTGGTGCCATTTGGCTTCTGGTCACCTCCGGGGCTCCCTCTCCCATATCCTCTTCCTCCACTGTGTGCATACAGGCATGTGTGTGCCTGTGTCCACGTGTGTGCATGCCTGTGTGTGTGCACGTGGGCATGCATGTGTGGTCTCTCCCTCCTCTCTGTGTAGCAGACGGCTCCTACACCTTCTGGTCACTTCTGTACAGTGACCCTGCTGTCAAGATCAGATTCATTCCCAACCCCCTGCCGACCTTCTCTCTCCTCCTACGTGCGTGGGCAGTGTGCCCACTCTGAGAGCCGCAGCCTCACCTTCAGACCTCAGTGGGGGATGCTCAGCGTTGCCAAGAACAGGAAAGGGTACTGAGCACCCCCAGGCTCTAGGTGACCAACTGCCCCTCTGAAGTCCCATCCTGCTCCTCGGGGTTGACAAAGACACAGGAAGAGGAGACATGCAGATACCTCGACAGATCTGACATCTAGAAACCCGCACCAGGAGAGGAGGTGCTGCCAAGCTGGAAGGAGGAGCACCTCCAGGAACGCACCTCTCTTCCCACCCCACACACCCGACTGTGCGCTGGGGCTGGGCACGCTGCAGGGCTTGGACACACTCACAGCTGGGCTGGGCCCCCTGCCTCACTCCAGTGTGCACCAGAGTGGGGCTCCAGGCAGCATGCTGCTGGCCTCTCCTCAGAGGCTCATGGTCCACTTTGACTTCTGAATACCAGAAACCAGACCAACCATGACTTCAGATGAAGAGGAGCAGGGAGAAGCGAGAGAGGCCCCCAAGCCATGCAAGCTCCTTCCTTACTATGTTACTGTGGGTGAATAACTTAACCTCTCTGCGCCTCCTTTCCCTCATCTGTAAAATGGGATGATGATACTAAATACCTGAGGACTGAAAGACAAAGCAATGCTCTGTGCATGGAAGCTCCTTAGAACAAGGCAGGCACATGCTGGACTCCTGGTCACTGTCGTACTCAAGTTAAAATTATTTAACGTTGCCTTAAGAGTGGCTTTTCAAATCATCAATTAAAACTTCCAAAGCACAGAGAATGTCGGTCAGATCACATCATTAGCAGCGACAGGGTCCTGGAAGCACAGATGATCCACAAGTTGGCATTGAGACTGAACAGCTTTGGACGAGTGCTGGGCAAGAAGACCCGGTGCTCCAAGGCAGCCCCTTCCAAGGGGCCGGCCGCCCTCTGTGCACAGGCAGCGGGCCCTTTCTCTCCAGCATGCTGTCTCTAGCACACATATGGTTTGCTCAGCTCTTGGGTGGGTTTAAAGGTTATTGGCAATGCCTTCCCCAAAAGTTTGTTCTCCAAGCCTGCAAACCAGCCTTCTCCTCCTGCAAGAAGATCTGGTTACACCGCAGCCCCGAGGACCCAGACCGGGACGCCGCTGTTGGGGTGAGGCTTCCAGCCACAGTGGGCAACAGCAGGCCTGGGACCACTTTCCCAAGGTCCTTCCCAGCAACCCGAGTAAGGAAAGTCATCAGAGCCCTGACCCTTGACCTGCAGGTCCAGGCGACCTGCCTTCCTCAGGAGGAAGGGAAACAAAGGGTGAAAGCCGAGGCTCCCTAGGGCGCTGGCCCCTGAAGCCAGACCCTCCTCCGTCCAGTCTCATCAACAAAGCAGATCAGGATCCAAAAGAAAGGCCCCCAGTCCCCAGCCCTTCCATTCCTGTCCTGCAACAGCTCTGTGGCGTGGTCAGCAGTCCTCCCAAATGCTGGGCCTCTGCCCCAACCTCGCTCCTCCCTCCCGCCCCGACCCCAGCTGACCACTCAACTCACCGGCACCCCTTAAACACTGTGCTTCTTGTTTCTGTGGCTTCTCCACCAGAGAGAAGCATGGACAAGATCAGTTTCCATCACCCCGGGAACACCAGATGATCCCCAGGCACCTGACATTTATCATGCTGGGCATATTGGGCTGCTATTAATTTTGTTTTTTCAAATTTCTACTTTGTCTCTTCAAAATCCCAGGCTGGTTTCAGGGTTCTCATTAAGTTTCATTCGCCAGGCTTTTATATATCAAGCACCTAGGAATAGTTTCCCTGTTTTCAGGAGCTGTATTTCATCACTCCCGTGACTTCTCCCTGGAACCAGTTTGTATCTGATAAGAAAGAACCTGAGCTCACCCGTGTGCAGGGCCCGCCAGCCAGCAGACACTGGTGTCCAGACTCCAGCCCACAGATGCACAGACCTTCTGCAGGAGGTCGCCCCCTTCCCTGAACCCCCTCCAGCAAGTCAGTTGCAAGTCCTGTAGGTTCTTTCTCCAAAATTGTCTTTAAACAACCTCGTCCCCATTACTGTCCTGTGTCTGAGCTCATCTTTCTACTCATAGATCTCGGCCACCACTACCAACACATCCCACTCCCTCTGGAAATCTTCCTCCACCCACATCTACTCCAGCAAGCCCAAACGCACATGCCTGGCTGCCAGCCCTGCCTGGAGACGCCACTGGTTTCCATCCTAGCATAATGTGCGAAGCAAAGCCTTCTCAAACTGCCATGGCTCCACCCCAGCCTCGCCTCTCCCCATTCCCCAAGTCCCTTCGCCCCAGATGAGAGCCCCAGGAAACTGCAGCACCTCTCACCTCACCCCAGGGGTCCCACCCTCCCTGCCTTGGGCAGGCTCTTCCCCTGGGCCCCAGGACACACCTCTTGGTACTCTTGACATTTTGTAGTCTCCTCCCACGTGGACTCGGGGCTCGGTCACTTGAATTGCTCTGGCCAGTGGCACATTAGAAAGAGTAACACAAGGACTTCCACATAGAGAGACCCAACTGCCCTGCTGGAGACACCGCAGAGGGAGGCTCTACAGGAAGCCGTGTGGAAAGATGGCATCCATGCTTACATGAACAGCGGGAGGCCAGCCAGGCCAGGGCCCCGTCAAGCCTCCAGAGAGCCCCTTCCCATTGTGATTCCAATGCGTCTGCATGAGAAACCCCAAGTGAGACCAGTAGAAGAACCGCCTGGTAGAACAAAGTCATCCATAGCATGAGAGAGATAATGAAACAGTTGTTTGAAGCCATTTAAGTTCTGGGGCGATGTGGCATGCCCTAATAGACTCCACAGGAGTACTTTACCACTTAATCCACTCCAAAATGCAAGGTGCACTTAAAACCCTAGCATACCTGTGCTGGACTCCTCGTCATAACAAAGGAGGACTGGGCCCCTTCCTTGAGGGTGGCAGCCCAGTTGGACATTCCCACTCAAGCTTCCATTTAATTTGTTTTGGGAATGATGCCTTGAGGGTCGCCTACCCCACTCCCACCTCAGGTTCCTTCCCCTTTGCCAGTTGTTTTCCATTCACACCTAACCCCCAGGGCTGGAATCAGCTGCTCCTGTGAGAAAGAATGCACCCCAATCTCTCCCTGAGGGCCCAGAGCTGGAAACTCTCAGGGAAGGCAGCGGGAGTCCAGAGAGCTTCCCTCGCTTAGGGGAAAGGCTTGGGGAGCAGCAGTCGCTCCTGCTGCTAATCACATCCCCAGGCTTTTGGGTCGCAGGAGAGACCCAAAGGAAGACTCCTCCTAAAATGCAGAGATCCCTTAACGTTTTTTGGTGACTGAAATGCGAAGTTCAAAAACAACACCATGCCCAGAGCTGAGCAGTGAGGTGTTTATTAGCAGGACACAGCACCAGGCACAGGTTCACACCTTCCAGAAATCTCTTCAGAGGGTCCTTTGTGCCTACAAAGAAGGGCATGCCATTCCTAAGCTCTTTACTTCTGGGAGAAGCTGATCTCCCTAAACTAGTGAGTCGCAACCACCCCAACAAAGACTAAGACACTCCTCTCCATGAATATTGCCTCCAAAAAGATCACCTTTCTTGCTTTTGACATGCTCAAGTATGAAATTAAAGAATGATGTCGCACTGACCTCTTAGGTTCTTGTGACTCTCACTATCAGGTGCTATGAATATCGTACAGGTCAAGACACACAGGAGAGGTGGCGTAAGTTTGTGCATGCAGTTAGAATAGCCAGGGGGCTATTTCCACATGGAAATTAATTTTGGTCTGGAATTCAGGACACGTGGGTTCTAGTCTCTACCCTGTTCTGACTAACCATGTGAACCCAGACAAGTCTGGTGGTCTCAGTACATCTAATCTGTAGAACAGAGTCATTGGCTCTCAATCTTGCTACAAAAGTTGGGTGATGGAAAAGAAGGCCCTTCCCAAAGAAGGCATTGCTGGGCCCTTCCATCTCATACCACTCAAAGGACTCTGTGGACTCACTGAGCCAAGAGTTCCAAGGCTTAAAAAAAGACAACTGGTTTGGACTCAGAGTTTTTACTCTGAGTCTTCTGAAAGAAAAATTAAATATCTAATCCAGTTTTAGTAGTACTCACTCAAGTAATTTTGTATTTGTTTGTAAGATATTCGAATGTCTTCTTCCAAATACAATGCCAAGGGTTTTGAGAGAGGCAGTCATGGAGGCAGCTAAGACCCTGCCCCAAAAAGCTAGCAGGTAACACAGAACCAGATGAGGATCAACCAGGGCAGCCAACAAAACTTGCAGTGACTGAGCTGCAGAGCTACAGAAAGTTAGCACATGTGGAAAATCCTAACAAAGTAACCAAAACTGTCCTGGAAGTGGGGAGTGAGTACAGCAAGGTTGCAGGATACAAGGTTAATATAAAATGGTCAATTATTTCTTATAGACCAATTATTCTTATGAATATTGAATTTAAAATAAAAAAAAACACAAGACCATGCATTAGCGCACAAAAAATGAAGTACTTAGGTGTAAATCTAACAAAACACATAGAAGATCTGTGTGAGGATAACTACAAAACTCATTACAAAAACAAATATGGGCAAATTGTCGATTATTTATCACAAATTAGAATCAGCATGTGAGTGGCACTTGCCTGGCACTTGGCTACTTTCTTATGTCAAAATAAACTGAAAAAAAAAGCTTAAAAAATATGCAAATAAATGGCAGGGTTTTCCATGTTCATGGATAGGAAAACCCATATTGCTAAGATTTCGATTCTTCCTAATTTTATCTACAGATCCAAAGCAAGCCCAGTCAAGATCCCAGGGAGTTATTTTGTGAATATGAACAAACTGATTCTAAAAGTGTATATAAAAAGGCAAAAAATCCAGAAGAGCCAGCACAGTACATAGAAGAACAAAGTTGGAGGACTCGCACTGAGGGACTAAAAACTTAGTCTTAAACTTAAGCCGCAGTGGTGTGCATGTGAAAGGGTAGATAAACGTACCCACATAACAAAGCAGATGACTGGAACAGATTCACAGGAACGTAAAAGTGACCTTTCTCAAAGGAGCAAAGATGGTTCAGTGCAAAAAGAGACGCCTTTATTGATCATGCTGAAGTATCCCAACATACACACAAAATTAAAACAGTGAATCTTGACACAGCCTTATACCTTTCACAAGAGCAAGCACACCATGAATCACAGAACTGATGTGAAATGCAAAGCTGTGGAGCTTCCAGAAAGCAGCACAGGAGAGAACTTCAATGACTGTGGATTTGTGATGAGCATGCAGCTACCACACCAAAGTGTACCCCATTACAGAAAAACATGATGCCTGGCTTTCTGCTCTGTGAGAGTCACTGTTAAGAAGACAAAAGGGCGAGCCACAGACCAGGAGAAAGTATCTGCAAAATGCCTTTATTATGGGGGATTTTTTTTCCCCATAACTTACAAATAACTCAAAACTCAAAATGAGAAAACAACGAATTTAAAAGGGGGTACGAAGTGATAAGAAAAAATGAGTCCATACAGATTCAATGCAACATGTACCAAAATTCAAGGTTCCTTCCTCTCCTCCCTCCAGAAATTGACAAGCTGATCCCAAAGTTCATAAGGAAATGTAAGGGCCCAGGATAGCCCAGCAATCTGGAAAAGAAAAACCTGAGTGGAACCAACTCACACTTCTCCATTTCAAAACTCACTGCATCAGACAGTAACAACAGGGTTTGATCCTGGCATTAGGAAAGGCATATAGATAAACAGAACAAAACTGAGAAACAAGATTAAACCCTTATATCTGTAGTTAACTGATTTTTCATGTAGGTTCTAAGATTATTTAATAAAGGACAGAACATTTTTATAAGAAGTGCTATTGAAAAATATTAACCACATATAAAAAGATAATGAGTTCGAAATGGATGAATCAGTTATAGAAAACTTAGGAAAAAACAGAGAAGTAAATGTCTATGACTTCAAGTCAACAGAATGTTTTGTTTCATTTTAGATGAAACAAAATTATAAAAGTAAAATTGGACTTCACCAAAATTAAAAACTATTGCACTTCAAAAGTCACCAGTAAGAAAGTGAACAAGCAGAAAACAAAGCTAGAGACTAAGGCCCCGACTCAAAGAAATATTTTAAATAATATATTCAAGAAGGGACTTATGATTTATAAGGAATTCATATAACACAATGATAAGGCAAATAACCCAATTTTAAAAATTAGGAAATCATTTGAATAGACATTTCACCAAAATGTATGTGAAAAAGATGCTAAAAATCATTGTCCACTTGGGAAATGCAGATTAAAAACACCGTGAGACGTCATTTCCCACCCACGTGGAGAGACGTGATCCAAAAGACAGGAAGAGCAGACTACCTGGAGCCCTTGTCTTTGCTAGTAGGATGGGAAACATGTAGCTGCCATGGAAGAGGCCCGCAGTTTCTAAAAATGACAAGTGTGGATTTGCATAGAACGGCAATTCCACTCCTAGACACCTTTTCAGAGAGAGTGAAGTCTTACCCTCCCCCCCAAAAAAAAAACTGCCTGCCAATGTTCACAGTATCATTATTGCTCACAGGTGAAAAGTCAAAGTAAACTAAATGCTCGTCAACAAATGAGGGAATGAACACATGCAGTGCCCCTGAGCCCGGGAAAAGGAGTCAACACGCATGCATGGTGTAACAGCCACCACCTCCAAGGCACACTGGTGAGATTGAGCAGGACCCCATTTGTGTGAACAGTCCGCCACAGGCAAATCTACGGGCAGGATGCAGGTGAGTGTTTGCTGGGGGTGGGAAGGGAAAAGGGACTGCACAGGGACCCGGCTTTCTTTTGGGGGTGATGAAAGGACGTTAAAAATTAGATTATGCTGGCGGTTGCACAAGTCTGCCAACTTAAAACTCCTTGCATTACACCCTTAAAGTCAGTGAACTTCATGGTGTGGAAAGCATATCTTAATAAAGCTATTACCAAAAACCCAAAGGAAGAGAGAGAAGGTCACTTTTAAAGGTTTATCCAGGAGAGCATAAAAACCTTCCCAGAAGTCCCCAGCAAGCCTTCCGCAGGCCTGACTTGGGTCATGTGACCATGCCAGCCCTGTCAGACTGAGAGGGACAGAATGGCCCTCCATCAGCCAAAGCCACCTTGCCGCTGGAGGTGGATGGGCACCAAGTAGGTTGGGTGGCAAAGGGGAAACGTGAGAACATTAGGTTTCACCCTCAGTGTTGCACCGGGCCAGCCCAGCTCATGTGGGTTCCAGGTCTCAGGCGTGAGCAACCACCCCGGCTACCTGACAGGAGGCGTGAGATGCGTTGCTCAGTGTGACAAGCAGCTTGAGATTCAGAAAAGGGAGAAAACGAGCCCAACCTAACTACTTGACAAACCTGATCTACGAAGTGTCTCTGGGTGATTCTCCACCTCTGTTAGCATGGATGGCAACCAGCCCTCGTTATTCATCTTCCTGGAAATGGGGTTCTCGGGTTAGTAAACGTCAGAGAGCACGGTTGAAGCCCACTGCCTGTGAACTCATGAAATGTTCCTTTTATGCTCTTTTCCTGAGGGAATCCTCAGCCTGTGTCACCCAGCCTTCCCATCCACCTCTGGAAGCCTGGGTGCGCCTACTCATGGACTCGCAGTGCATAGGAGTGCCGCCATCCCCGGTGCTGCCTCGTCTCCCCTGAACTGCTGTCCCCACCACAGCACCTCTTGCTGTCTGTAATAGCTCATGAGTGGCTCCTTTGGGGACTAGTGGTGGGGCAGCCCGTGGGGCAGCCAGTGGGATGCTGAGGCAGCAGCGCTGGCAGGAACCCCTGGAAGGCGGATGGGTGCTTTGCTTCTGAGATGCACTAAGTGCCCACTGGCCTGGGATCCAAGGTCTGGGCTTGGGCTGCCTTTGATCCAGGCTGTCTGCTGCCAAGCCTCAATTAGATGGCCTGTAGTACAGTTGGTTCTGGCACAATTGCTGAGAAAAATAAATCAAAGGATTCTCCCAAATAGTGGTGAGTCCCCGACCACCATATTTGGAGAAGCCACAGCCCTGAGCTTAGGGCCCTTAGCACAAAAGCCCATTGAAAAGCCATGTCCTCCAAAGATGTCTCCAAAATGTGTTTAGGACCTGGATTCCACACACTTAGCCACTGTCTAGCAAATGCAAATTGCCCAAACAAAGAGGCTGTCCATGCAGGGCTTTCCAAGGACGTCGGCACAAGCTCCTGCCGCCATGTGCGCGGGTTCAGGGAGGTGGGGAATCTTGGCTGCAGGCCCTCGGCAGAGCTCCTGCCCAGCAACAGCTCCTGCCAGCCCCTGTGTTCAGTGCTCCTCATTCGAGAATTTGCAGGATTCCACCTACTAGGAGTGCAAAGTGTTCCTAATTCCGCAGAGGACAGCTGGGGCAGGGCGTTCTGCCCCTTCCCTGGAGCTCCGCACCAGCCTGGCCTCCAGGTACCCTTGGCAAGGCTTGCACTAAATGGCACGGTGCAAGGAAGAAACGTCTGCCGCACCACAGGCAGAGGGACGGCAGGAGCCCCGCTGCTCCTGTTAAACCCCAGGGAAAGGCGGGCGAACCTCCTGCACCTACTTCAAAGGGTTCGAGTCCAAGCATGAGTCCTGGCGTCAGTGACGGTGATACCTGTTCCACGTGCTGAGAAAGACCAGGAAACTTGGGGGACAGGGAGCAGACAAGGTGACCCAAGCACCGGCACTGGGTTGAGAGGTAATGTGGTAGATGATGAAATCAGCCCTGGGGACATTTAATTGGCCTATCTAGACCTGCCCCAGAGGAGGTGTGTGGCAAGAAACTACCATTAACAAGTGAAAGCTTCGCGTGGGGTGTGCAAGGATGGGTGGGGTCTTAGGGACAAGTCCTGGCTGCAGGGTGCCCTGGGCCAGCAGGCTGCGTGTGTGTGTGTGTGTGTGTGTGTGTGTGTGTGTGTGTAGTCACTCTGGCAGGCAATTCAGCCAGACGACCTAGGGTTTGCCGTGAAATAAAGGGCGAGTTTCGGGCAGCCATTCCTCAGCCTCTGCATCTGAGACTTTGACGTGGGACCCACCCTGGTTAGAAACTGGAGATGAGTCTGCTTTACGGTGTCAGAAGGGAACTGGGTGGCAGGTGGCTCGGTAGACAAGGGGACACTCTCTAAGCCATGGAGAACTCTACATCTCAGAGCACAACAACTAACTCCCAGGCAACATCATCGACAGGCTAATGTAACACCCAGACCAGCAAGACTACTAGCCAAATTCCGTAAGATCTCATACTCCAATTAGCGAAGTCTTTCACTCTTAACGGTGTCCTGGAGTAGGATGGCCCTCTCATGAACTAGTGAAATTATAAATGGGTGCAACCTCACTGGAAATGACATAAGGAAGACCTGGACTAGGGTATTACACAGCTGTTAACATTCCATTCAAAAGTAAACTTGATTGACAAAGGGAAGCTTTTCCATTATAACATGAAATTAATCACAAACCATAGCCCGAGGACCAAATCCACTGACAAAGTTCTGAGGGCAGGTCACCCCTGCTCATTTGCATGCTGCCCAGGGTTGCTGTCCTACTAAGACAGCAAGGCGGAATCATTGTCCCAGAGGTCTGCAAAGCTTCAAGCATTGAATACCTGGTTCACATGTCAAAAGTTTCCCAACACTTGGTCTCTTCCATCTAAGAAAAAAGGACTGGAAAATATTCCTGTCTGTTGACAGCAGCTTCAGCAAGTGACATCCTTAATACACACACAGGTTTGAAAGTTATGTGGGGGTAGGACAGTGTGTAGGGCCAGAAGGATGTGCAGGAAATTCTAGTATTTGAGGGCAGAGAAAGGAGAGGTCAAGAGCTTCCAGAGACCCCAAATGAGATCTGGAAAAATAGCTCTGTGGGATCTTGGTCCCAGGAGACCTTCCCAAGTAGGGTTGTTCTCACAGGGTCCAGAGGAGAAGGTAGAGAGGGACTGTACTGGGCCACTGGATACTAGAAGCTTGTGAAGAAAATGTGAACTAATAGAGAATGAGCAGAACTAATAGAGGAGTCAAGGGATGCTTGTGTCCGGAGGCAGGAGAGCAACCCAGTGAAGCTCACCAGCTCTGGGTTCACCTGATGCAGCCCGGTCAACACCGGCAGAGGCGACTCCAGGGTGCAAGCCCCTTTAAAATTAAAATCCTGTCCTCCATGTAAATCTACTTTGGTTCTCTCACTTCTCAGATTTATTTCTGGTAATATCTTCTGTTCCTTTCATTCCCTGAAAAACACGACTTAAAAAAAAAAAAAAAAAAAAAAAAAAGCCTATATTTCCTATTAAATAGACCCAACATCATTACTTTCCTTGCCAAAATTGAGCCCTTCTAAGATGTCAAGGGTGAAACAACCCCAGACAACCAGCTGCTCAGAAAAGGAAGCTATTATATAAGGGCATGTTGTGAATTGTTTTCAGGATGTAAAAATATACACTTTAATTTCACAAGTTAGTAATTAGTATAGTAGGATAAAGTCATAATCCAAAACAATAATCTTTATTACCAAAATAGAGATTAAACACAATTAAAATGAACAATATTACCAGCCATAATTGCTAATCAATTAGCTGAGAAGCTATATTACTGTAATCTTCCTATCTCCAGTTCGCCCTTCCTATATTTTTTCACTTTTTATAATGTAAGATGGAGACTAGTTAAAGGACCATCTGCAAAGCCCTTTTTTAAATGATAGGCTCAGCACCGGGCCACACCACCCTCTGCTGTTCCCACCCTCCAGGCTGGTGGGAGCCCCTCCCCTAACCGGGAGGTCAAAGCCGCGGCCCAGTCCGCCAGGCAGTTTCCATCTGAGGTCGAGCTCCTCAGCAAAGCCAAGGGCAGCGTCTGCCTCCCACTGCACTTGAGTCTCTACTCACAGCACCCCAACGTAAAACCCCAGACCCAGCCACACAGCCCGCATGCATACAGACCAGACTGCACGGGGTGACAGAGCCCAAAATAACCGCGTCACTTTCCCCACGGTGATTGACCCCATACCAAGTAACGGAGCATCCGGGGTTACGCGTTTAATTTGTTGTATTGTATTTCACTGTGTGAGAAAATGACATTAGTAAGATGAAGCAAGAAGAAGGTTTTGAAAATCGGACTCTGGTGCTCACCTGGTTTTCTTTTGAAGCGTGGCCACGGATTACCTCCGCCGTGAGGTCCTTTGTCTGCACACAGGAGGGATGGAGCACGAAGTCTTATGTGACCCATGCTCTGGGGACCAACTGACTGTGCCTGGTCAGTACAGAGACCCCGTCATGGCCTGAACATCTGTGTCCCCCAAACCCTATGAGATGGTATTGGGAGGTGGGGCCTCTAGGATGTGATTAGGGTATGAGCATGAATCCACCTGAACAGGATTAATACTCCTATAAAACAGGCCCCAAGGGCTCCCTCCCCTCGCCCACACGTGAGAATGCAGCCAGTGTTCCACCTGTGCCCCGAAGCAGGTCCTCCCAGACGCCAAGCCTGCTGGTGTCGCCATCTTGGACTTCCAATTCCTCCAGAACTTGTTTATACGCCACTCAGAGCGTGGGGTTCTGTCTTCCCAGCCTGGATGCACTGACTCAGAAAGAGTCCCTGTGGTGGAGGGGCATGGGTGCAGACGGCTTCAGAGAGCCCTTCCCATCTGTGAAAATCAGACCGAGCAGGCTAAAAGCAGGCAGGGGGCACATGGCCTCCACACCTCCTCTGCCCTCCTCCTCCAGCTCGGATGGTACGGCATCTAGCTGGGCCTTCTCAGCCTTCTAACAACAGCCACTGCAGACAAAACGAGATGGGCCTGCGAAGTAGGCAGCTCTTCTCCGTTCCTCGTGTCTGCAGAAGAAAGCCTCCAGGGCCACAAGGGGGCCTCGGGAGCCTGCAGGGCACGGTGTCACACATGCCACTTCCCTGTGTCCAGATGGTGAGCCGCCCTCTGCTGTGCCTTTGCTGGTGTGCCTTCTGACTGGCCGACAGGCTTAGGGCACCCACTCCTTCCACCCCCACGCCACCAGGGGCACAAATTCTTTGCTCAGAAGGAAGTCCACAAGGACCTCTAAATGCTTCCTGGTCGGATTTTAGGGTCAGCAGATACACCTGCTGTGAGAAACCCTGTGAGCCACAAAGGAGAAGGTGAGGCTCAGGACAGAAAATGGCCAGAGGCCACACAGCAGGCTTGTGGGAAGATGGGCCTTCGCTTCTCCCCTCTGACCTCCCTGCAAGTCTCCCGGTGCCACCATGGGTTCAGCAGGGCCTTCGGCGTCCTGCCACCTCAGCCCACCCCATTTCCCACTGTGCATGCTCAGGACGGATGGCTCTGGTGCTTCCAGGCAGACCGGGTGACCAGTCCCTCACATCCTGTTCTGTGGGTTTGGGCCCCACTCCCCATCAAGGCTTGCCTGAGAAACCCCACCACACACACCTGCTCCAGCACAGCAGTCAGAGCATGCAAGGAAAGACCTGCACCCAAACCCAGCCCGCACCCCAGGAAAGGTCTGGCTTTATCTCTGTGGATCAAACAGAGCTGAGCAGGTAGAACAGAACTCACGTGGACCAGGCCTGAACTATGTGAGATTCTGTTTTCTTGGAGAAAACCACCAACAGAGCCTTCTGCTCTAAATCAAACTAGAGAACTCACTCCCAGTACCCCAGGATCTCCCTCCCTCTGAGGCCATGACTCCACACCCACCCAGGACACTGCTCAGGAAAACAGGTAAGATGTTGAATTCGTTTTAAGCTCTCATCAATTCCGAGAGCCAGTGAATTTGGAAAAATAGTTCCTTGAATGTATTGAACTTTATTTTTATAAGGGACATTCCATTAGAGTTTACATTCAATTTGGATTGTAGTTGGATCTATAACACTGGTTGCCTGTCATTTCCTATAAGGAGAAGAAAGCAGAATAATTTTTGTTTTTCAGGAAAAAATAAATACCTGAGGACTTTGAAGGCCCAGGAAACTTGGCAGGACCAAATGGGATCGAAGGCACAGTTCCTTTCTGGACTGCTTCTTTCTAATTCCCGCCTCCCCCGGGGCTCCCGGGACCTCAGCACCTGAGATCAAGGTCTCTGCTGGTGGACTTGGGGAAGAAATGAATAGGTGACTCACAGAAGGAAGGGCATGCCCTTGACCTCAGAAAGTCCTAACTCGACCCTCAACGACCCCCAAGACGAATGACCTGCCATTCCTAGGGCCCTGTATTGCGCAGGCTCCCGGGGCACCTTGCCCAGCCCCTGCAGAAGGGCGCCTTGCAGAAGCAGGTGCAAGGTGCGGGAGGAGAGGAGCAGAGACGCTGCGAGGATTTAAAACTTTGCTCATAGATATTCCTCGGGCGATGTGGAATCGGCCCCTTTGTTTGTTCGACAATGGATCTTATCTTTCGGTGAGGCTGTGTTCCGACTATTATTACCCTATATAAAAGGCTCCCGGCTTTCTTCCCACTTGTTCCACCGCACCGAAGTGGCAGAGCGAATTTAATCGAAGGCCCAGCTCCTGGGAGAGTCTTCCGAGAGAGACTCGGGTCCTCCTAATGCTGTTATCTCCCCTTCCTTGTGTTGAGGAAGCATAAAAATCACAAAAAAGTCATTCTGAGTATATTCTTCCCGATAATTATTGTCAGACTCGGAGATAAGTGCGCGACGTGATGTAATGTGTGTTAGACGGGCCCCCTGAATGCAAATCCTGCTGCGGCCCAGCTACACAATGGCCGCCGACATCGCTGGGGCCTCTGCATTTTCCCGGAGACAAGAGAGGGCTTTGATTTTTTGTGTTTTGATAAGGCACAATCTGGGAGCCTTTATCTCGACTGTTATATTTAAAGATGACATTCTAGCCCTGCCTCCTCGCCTATTGTTTTGACCCCGATTATCTCCAAATGTTGTTGTTTAGTCAAACTCACCAGCTTAATGAAAGGCCTGCTCCCAATTTAAGGAAAATTATTTAAATGCAGAGTATCCTATACACTGTGGTTTCAAAAAGAACTAGGTGGTTAATCAAAAGTTAATTGTATAATTCTCATGCAGATTAGGGCCTCTTGCAAATGAATCCCAGGTTGTGATTATTAAAAAAAAAAAAAGAAGGAGGAAAGGGCCGGGCAATGCACAGGGGCCCTCAGCCTGGTAAACAATCAGCCCCGGCTTAATTTGTGGTAAACAAAGTGCGGATACACTAGGGGTCTCCAGAGGAGAAAAAAGGTGAAGATAAATTAAAGCACAACATACAGATATGATCTTTTTGTTTGAGGCCATCTTTCAAAAACATAAGCTAAATGAATAAAAAGCAACCCATTAATATTTACCCGAAGCCAGAACAATACAAAGACTAGCCAGTCCATCATTGTACTGTGGTTTCAGGCGGGGGCTTGGGGCAGCAGATGGCCGCTCTTCTGACAGTGACTTCAGTGGTCACTCTCTGCTTGAGGAAGAGACACACGGCTTCCTTGCTGGGATCTAGAGGCACACCTGAATGCCCGCTTTGTCTTCCAAGTGAATGTCAAATGCCTGTGCTGCCCCGTCCGGTGGCAGTGGCTGGTAGGGTCGTCCCATCAGAAATGAGCCACAGGGACCTGCTTCTGGCTCCCAAGGAGACGGGGTGTTTGCAAGTGGGCCAGAACCCCTGAAATGTGGAAAAGGAAAAGAAGAGACCCAAACCAGACCATCATCCCCTCCGCTCCTACCGCCAACCAGCTTCTCCCCTTGTCCACTCTGTGCAGCCAGTGCAGTCAGGTGACCACGGCCTCTGCATCTTCAGCAGAGTGAACTGTCCTACCCACCACCCCAGGGAAGGCGCGGCTCCCATGTGCCCTCATCGGTTGCTTGCGGTGGGACCGCGGCTCTCTGGGCTAGAGACAGTGCTCAGAACCTGCACTCTTTCCTCCCAATCTTGAACAGGGACTCAAGGACAAGCTCAGGACAGGTCAGAAGCGTGATTGGCCAAGACGAGCTGCAGACACTGGCTGCGCATCTGTACATTGCGGCAGCTCTCCTTGTGATGGGCGGACAGATCTGGCTCCATGGGAATGTTCTAGGCCAGACTCTAAGGGAAATGATGAAACAGACTCCATTTTGCTCTGAGACTCCATGCTTCGTAGAAAATAACCTTCTCCCATGGGAATGCCCTGCCTCCATCCCCATCATAAACTACTTAGTGTGACATGGTTAACAATACAGAATGATAACTCCTGTGTAAAGAAAAATTGCTCTTTTGGTTCCTATCGCTCCTAAACAATGTACCATGTGAACGGTGATTGTGTGGATGTTAGCAACCATTCTTTAGTGTGTACCTAGGAAAGGGTCATTTTGACCCACTTCC
Source organism: Sciurus vulgaris (assembly GCF_902686455.1). NCBI lineage: Eukaryota > Metazoa > Chordata > Mammalia > Rodentia > Sciuridae > Sciurus > Sciurus vulgaris. The sequence goes on from NC_136464.1 coordinate 4,570,303, forward strand.
CCTTCTGCCGATGATCTCATGATGTCAGTTTGTAATTTCAAATCATAGCAACAGACACTTATGATTGATGTGATTTTTGGTATAAGAACCCCTACAACCCTGTGGTCAGGGCTATTCTCCCAATAGCCATTTTTTGGGGCATTGTGTGACAGCTGGCCGGCTTAATAAAGACTCTCAAATTTGGACTTCTCAGTGGTGATCGGTCTGTTCTTAAGTTGGGCCCCATAACATCCTGACATGCTGCATTAATTCATAAGTTCCCTGGCTCCCAAATTCTGGGCTGAATTTAAAAGGCATCTGAAATAAGTCTCTTGCTCTCCCATTGATCAATTACATCCCTGCTTCGAGGAAATAATTCTGAAAACCACGAATAGAGAGACGGTGTGGCCAGGGAAGGGTCGCCGGAGGCAGCTCGTTCTCCAGCCCCGCCCTGCAGGAGGAGGCTTCTCAGCTGCTCCCTCCACCACCTGCCCAGTGGCCAGCTCGGGCCATCCCTTCCATGCAGGAATCCGCAGTTCCTCTTATTTCTACACCTGGCACGGGAAGAAAGCCAAGACCACCAACTCCCGGGAGCCATCGGCGTCTCCAGGAGGCCCCACAGCAGTGTCCTTCCCAGCTGCAGGCTGCTGCTGTCTCTCACCTCTTCTGTGCCTACATTCTTGTCCTGAGGTTGCCAAAACACAGTCTGCAAACTGGTGCCTGAAAGAGAAGTCTGTGCTCTCAGAGTCCAGGGGCCGGGAGGCTGGCACCTCGGCCTCTGCAGGGCCACACTCTCCAGAGCCTCTAGGGGAGGCGCCTTCCTCAAATCTTCTAACTTCTTTGGCGCCCCCAGTTCATTGGCCTGTGGCTGAGTCCCTCGTGTCAGTCTCCACCAGTGTACACTGTTCTCTTGTGAGTCTGAGTTCACACAGCCATCTTCCTATAAGGGTTAGGGGACCACCCCACTCCAGTGCGCCCTCCTATCAACCAACTGAAGCCACAAAATGCCATTTCCAAATGAGGCCGTGCTCTGGGCTGCTGGGGGTTAGGGCCTGGACAAGGCTTGGAAGGAAGAGACACAGTCGGACCCATGGCGGAGCAGCGGAGCTCTGGTTGAAAGCACCTCTTTCTGGCCTTCCTTGATTCTGCCCCACACCTCCTCCGTGACCCTTCCCAGGAAGGACGCCCTAGGGCCCTAGGGCAGCTCCGCCACCGCTGGGGAGCTCCCGGCAAGTGCCGGGGCAAAGGGCCTTGCGGGGTGCCAGTGAAAGCAAGTCCTCTAGGATGCGGGTCCTCATCAGGCACCTCCCCACCCTGTCTGAAATTACTACCAGATGGCCGGCCACCATCCACAGGCCAGACGAGCCATGCCCAGGACGCCTCCCAGGCCCTCTGGGCGATTCTGCAGCCTCGGAGTGCACCACCTAGTGGCCCTGTTGGGAAGTGCGCCTCACGTGCAGCCCGGCAGCCTGAGCTCCTCCCTCTGTGACCTGGGGAAGCGCCTGGCCCCTGGAGCAAGGGAACCGAGCTGACTTCTCAAACTGGCACTGTTCTTCCGGGCAGAGTTGCCCCGCTGTTGATTCATGCAGAGCGAATCTTAGTGACAAACAGAAGAGCCCCAGGTCACAAATGGGATGGAATCACTGGGCACTGCCAGGGCTTTATTGCTCCAGACTTTCTGTTAGGGCACTGCAGCTACCTCATAAATCTTGATAAATCTTATGTTAGAGAGAAGCCTTTGAAACTAAATTGCCCAGTAATACCCATTTTCCAATCAAAACACAGGGGAGTCTTTAAATATTTACCATACATAAGTGAAGTATGTTATCTGATGCTTTCTGCCACCTACACCGAGCACATATCTAGTGACACTGAATGTTGATGTTGATATGTGAATAAAAATACTAAGCACCAAAATATAAAGCTTCTAGAGCGGCCTAATCAGGCTGGCACCAACCCTTGGAAAAAAACTATTGTTATTATTATTATTACTTTTTTAGCTGTAGATGAACATGATACCTTTATTTTATGTGGTGCTGAGGATCAAACCCAGTGCCTCACACATGCTAGGCAAGCGCTATAGCACTGAGCTACAACCGCAGTCCCCCCAAAGAAACATCTCTAAGGACCGAATGGGGGCATACTTGTCTCTTCTCCCCAGACCTTAAGTGTCCTGCCTCCTGCCCACAAGGAGCTGGGCAGCAGGGTAGGGAGCACCCAGGGCAGGAAGAAGGAGATGCGCTCTAGCAGAGGCTGCGAGAGCCAGGTGGGGCAGGTTGGGGTGGGGACCCCGCATCCCACAGCAACAGAAGAGCCGGACCTCATGGTGGTTGCTGTCCAGGGCTGCTGGGCCACGCAGACCTGGGTAGGCAAGGGGAGCCCGTGGGACGGACTCTGGGTCATATTTTGTGCTCCCACCCAGGTCCTCTCGTCCCAAGGCTGCAGTGCAGGAGCTGAGTGCACAGACAGCTGGGGAGCAGAGCCCTATGGAGGCCCCAACTCCCCGGGAGCTCAGGGAGGGGTGGGATCAGTGAAGCTCCTGGAGAGCAAGAGCTGAGGCACAGGGACCAGAGGGTTGTTGGTCACTGGGGCAAGGTCCCCAGGGGAGGGGGAGGACAAGACATTTGACTGTGGGAAATCGCAAGCCAGAAGGTCACAGTAAATGTGATAAGTGGTATCGCTGTGGCTGAAAGTGTGGAAATTCCCCATTAAAATGCTTTGTGGAAGGTCAGGACTGAGGGCAGAGAGCCACTGGCCTATCCCTCCACGGGAGGCACCCCCAGCAGCACGTCCAGAGCAGGAGAGGCTGGACGAACCGGGGAAGGGGTGCAAGGCACCTCAGCCCCTGAGGGAACTTCCAGAGCCGCCCATGAGAAACGGTGGCTGAGGGGCCAGAAAGCACTCCTCTCCAGGTGGCCCTGCCAGCAGAGAGGCAGCACAGACGCCCCTCCTGGCACAGTCAGGGAGCAGCCCAGGCCAACGTGTGCCCTCAGGGAACAGCCACAGAAGCTCCACCACGCCTGGACGTGCAGTGGCCACGGTCAGCTCATCATCTTGAGTGGCAATGGATGTCCTGGGCTGAGGGGCACTCACAGGCCCGCCAAGGCAGGGGTTTGTCTGAAGCAGCAGGCCTGGTGGCCCTAACTGTCCTGTGTCCCACTCACTGCAGGCCTTGTGGCGGTGCCCGCAGAGGCGGACAGCTAAGGCAGAGAGCTAGTGCCCTGCTGAGAGGCATCACAGCCCACTGTGCGCCTGGGACCCCAGAGGGACTGCCCTGCTCCAAAGACAGAGGACAGAGAGTCCAGGCCCCTGCAACACGCCTGCATGAGTGCAGGGCGCTGCTCGCCCTCTGGTGGCCAGTCCAGGAATGGACACATCCACATTGCCTGGCCTAGACTTCTCCACACCCATCAATCAAACAGAACAAGGTCAAATGGAAAGTATTTTTAAATGCCTCTTCTGGGTTTCTATGGCAACTGGAAAAATTGTTAAACCCAAAGTATGATTAATCTGCTCATTGTTCCATATTAATTTGGGAAGGAAAACAACTTCATCTCCACGTTTTCACACTCCCGTATTTTCTGATACACATGTTTTCAGCTCAGCTCTCTTCTAACTGGAAGTCCCAGTAGGTTTCTGCGGGCAGCCCAGGCAGCTCGGCACGTGATAAACGGCATGAGGAGAGCCCATCCCCATTGCTCATTCCCCAAACACGTCTTGAGCAGTTACCTTTGGAGGAAGGTTCTGGAGCCAGGCTGCCTGCTCAGTCCTGGCTCAGCCATCTTCTAAGCCTGGAGGCCCTCAGCGCTCACATCCCTGTGGGCAAAAGTCACAGGACACTTGGGCTAATTAAGTGAGGAATAGATGAAAGGCTCCTTTGGGAATCTTCATTTAAAACTTCTGCGGAGAAGCACTGTATGGGAAAGTCACAGGGACACAGAGGACCAGCCACTCGGTTGTCCGCCGGCTGGCATCTCCCTGGAGTGTGGCCCCTTTGGTGCAGTGATGATTGATGCAGGGTCACTAAGCAAAGCCCACACCTCCTCACATCCCTTCGCCTCTTCCAGATTCCCTTCTCTGTCCAGGATGCACCTACGTTTAGCCTTGTGCCTTCTTGGCTTCCCTTGGCTGTGGCCATCTCTTGGACCTTCCTTGTTCTTGATGACTGACAGTCCTGCAGACAGCCAGTCAGATATTCGGTAGAAAGAAAGACTCTCCATTTGTAGTTTTTCTGGTACTTTCTAACTATTAGACTGAGATTCTGGGCTTTGGGCTGCTGTCGTCATGACGTGGCACATGAGAAGGGTCCATTCTGCTGACGTGATTTATGACCTTGAGGTTGACCTTGATGGTCTGGTTGAGGGAGTGCTCTCCAGGCTTCTCTGTTGTGAGGGTCCCTCCTCCCCTTTCCCTTCTGCACTGCGTGGAGGGCCTTTGTGCATGTTGCCACCCCCACATGCAGAGTGGGTACCTACACTCGGCCTTCTTAAATGCAGAATATGGACATGCATTATTTGGAATTCTGCACGGAAGGCTTGTCTCTTCACCCCACTAATGTATTAAATCATTTATTTGCGTCAGTTTGGATGTTTCTTCCACACTTTGAGCTATAACCCCCACATGATTAGTGGTTCAAATTGTTCCTGCTTTGACCACTGGAAACCCTTTCAGTGGGCTCTGGTGTCCCTTTAACATGCCCTATCCCTTTGTTCCTCGAACACTGTCTTACCTTCTGGCACTACAAGATGTTCTGGGTTCATCCGATTTATTTCCTGCCCCAGCCCTGGAGCCATCCATTGCTCTGAGGAGCTCTGGATCCCTTTATAAGAGAATGGTGTTAGAAACCAAGATGTGGACACAGGCTCGCTTGTTGCTGCTGGGGGTTATTGCTTTAAGAGGCACTTGAAGGAATCTAGGAGCACACAGTAACTGCTCAATAATTGCTGGCTATTAATATTATTGCACAGTAGACGTTGTGCTAAGGTCAGGGACATACAGGCATATGGCATGAGTTCTCAGTGAACTCACAGCTGGGGTGAAGATGCTTTTGTGAAAAATTATGCCACACTGTGAGAAGGGCTTTGATAGATGCCCAAGGTGGCAAGGGGTAGGATAAAGTGGCATTAAAAATGGTCCCACAGAGGACAATGAATGTAAATTATCATCTCCTGTACCATTAAGTGGAAGAAGCAGGCTAAGCAACAGTGTGAACGGCTTGATCCCGCCCTCATTGAACACGTGTGCACGTGTTACCTCAGGAAGTTCATCCTTCAGCATCGCAGGCAGCATTTTGTGGAATTAACTAGAATACGGGTCGCTGTGTTGTGTACCTACCGTGATGCCAACACTCCTTACCTCTGAGTGGCATTGTCAGAGGGATTTTTATTTTTTTATTTGAATTTTCATGCTTACCTGCATTTGCTAAAATACACTTGTCACAATGTTTGGCAATTTTTTTAAATGTTAGGAAGCTACGGGAAGAAAGGAGCTGGTTGGCCCTGGGATGAAGGTCCTGCTGCACCTTGTGAAACAGCAGGCAGGCCTGGGGACAGTCCTGCCCGCTGGGCAGTGGCAGGTCAGTCTGGCTGCTGCCCCTACCTGCCCACACCTCTGGCCCTGGTTAGTGGTGGGGCCAGCAGTCCTTGGGGACTGACAGACAAATGGGGGACTGTTGACCCTCCGTGAGGACTGGCTTTATGCCGTTTTGTTTACTGGTATCTGCAGGAAACATGGTCGTTAATCTCCCTTAAATTTGTGGAGGAACCTTAAAGTGCTGGTACTTACAACATCGTAAACGGCAAAGTAAATTCTGTTCCCCGACCCAGAGGGCTGTCCTCGGGCACCGCTCATCTACCTTCGCCTGAGTGCCGCTCTCCGCCCTGCTCAGCCTCCTCGCCACCCTTCAGAGCCAGTTCCATTTTGGAATTCTGGGGTCCTCCTGCCTTTTGCGAATTCTGAGTCAACGCCCAGGACGCTGAGGGAAAGGCTGCCTGTGGGCCGTGGCCACCGCCACCCTTCCCGCCCTCAGCATTCATCCCTCCGCCCCAACCACACGCGCAGAGAGAACCTGCGGCCAGCTCTCCTCGCCACCTCCAGCCGGCCTGGCCCAGGAGGAGGGGGCATCGGCAGGTCAGACCTGGGAGTAAGTGTCCCCCTTGGCTCAGGCCGCTGTGCTGCCTGGGCTCGGGGCCTCTCCTAGCTTCTGTCAGGAAGAGCCGACAGTCAGCTGAGGGAGGGAGAAAGCACAGGAGGGACCCAGGATAGGGGGACTGCAAGGATGTTCTGTGCTGGGCTGGGGTAACACCTTGCCGGGGTTACTTATGGGGCCCTGTTGGGAAGCAAGGGTGAGGGTACACCTGGGTGTCCTGCACAGCCTCGGTTTGCCTCGCAGGAGCGAGAGTGGTCCCTGAGCCAGTGGAGGACCAGATGAACCTCACTTGGTTTAGGGGTCCACACCTGAGATGAGGGTCTTCAGGGTCACTGGCCAGAGGAGGCCCTGAGCTGACCATGTGGTGCTGAAGGACAGCACAGGAGGACTGGCCTGTGCACATGGGATGTGCACCCGAGTGTGGGCACGTGCTGCTTGAGGCCTTGTCCCTCTGAAGGATGTCTTGTTGCAAGAAGTTAGAACTTCCAGCCAGGCGTGGTGGCACAACAACCTGTAATCCCAGGGACTGGGAAGGTTGAGGCAGGAAGATTGCAAGTTCAAAGCCAGCCTCAGCAAAAGTGAGGGGCTAAGCAACTCAGTGAGACCCTGTCTCTAAATAAATACAAAATAGAGCTGGGGATGTGGCTCAGTGGTCGAGTGCCCCTGAGTTCAACAATCCCCTGTACCCCCCAAAAAAAGAACTTTCCAGACTCTAAATGTTCGCCCACCTCTTTCTGTGTCCCCTCAAGCTTCTTCAGGTCACACAGAGAATCCTTGAAATCTCCACTCTGCCTAGAGGTCCGAGTTCTCCGCGTGGCGTGGAGACTGTGGGCGTTTGCTTTGCACAGAATCAAGAGGCACAAAAAGAGGCCAATCAGAGAGGCGGCTCTGTGGCCAGTGCCCTGCAGACCCTGAACCAGACCACCAGCTGCCTGAGGCCAGGGGCCCGCGCTGTCCTCCACCAGCCCGTCACGGGGATGCTTTATTTTACATTCCCCTTGTTAGCTCTTCCTGACTGCTAACAGTAGAAACTCTTGTATTTATAACAAGTGTATTTTCATACTTCTGATTTTCACTCTAATTTTTCTGGTTTTTCTTGAAGCATAAAAGTTTTAGAATTTTCTTGGCTACTATTGACCTTTTAATTTATGCAGCTTTTTTAAAAATAATTGCATAGAAAGTCAACACTCCTTTGGGAAAAATATAATAAAGTTCAAATCCCTCCCAAATACCATATACATCGTAAGGGAATTAATAATCTAATTTAAAATAAAACAAAACAGAAAACCAGGGAATCATTTATGTTGCCTGGAGTTCGGGAAGGTCTTGTCAAAATAAAGAGCATTCAAAATCAATAAAAATTCAGGTAGAAAAAAATTATATATTTGACCACACAAACCTCTAAGTGGTGAAAGACACTTATCTACATGTATGAACAAGAATGAGTTAATATCTATTCTGCATAAAACATCTTTATGAATCAACAAGAAAGAGACACAAATAAATAAAAAGTGTAATCATACAATTCACGGAAAAAATTTAACCAAAAAAATGTTTATTCATATGAGTTAATCAGGAAAAAATGCCATTTAAAGCAAAAATGTACTAGCATTTTTTTATCAGTTGGCAGAAGAACGGAATATATTTTGTGGGTGATGTTATAAAGGAACAGATACACTCTCATAATGCTGAGGGGAATTTAAAGCAACGTCATCTTTTGACAAGATCTGTGTTAGATATTAATAATTTAAATGCAGACATCCTTTGACCCAACAATCACAGAACTAGATGCTGTTCCTCTTGAAATATTTGCACATTGCAAAACAAATATCTAAACAGGATTCCGACTGCAGCACTACTTATTGATTATAAGAACATGGAAATGACTTAAATGTGCATTATCAGGGGTGGCTGAAATAATCTCTAACACTATATGCTGCCAAGTGATCTGCTACCAGTAGGAGGAATAGTGACTTCCAATTACCCTAAAAGGAACGGCATGCACACAGTGCTGATGTGGGTCGGCAGGGGAAGAGGGAGAGAAGCCAGCTGTAGGATAATATCTATGATGTGTTAGCTATTGTAAAAAAACACCTTCTGCTTGTACCTCACTTTCTCCTCTCACGTTAGTTAATGAAAGCCGTCGTCCTACGACTTTACCTCTGCTTTCTGCTTTGGTGATGTCTTTTGAATGCAGAAGAATGTCATTCAATGATGTTTTGTATTTCCCATGTTTGACTTTTTCATTTCCTCTTCAATAATTTTTATTTGAGAGAGTGACCTTTTTACTGTTCTGATTAATTAATAAGTTGAAATTTTTGTTCGTTCAAACCCACATGCATAGTTTCTGGTTTCATTCGAAACTAGTCAGAGACTCTCCCCGTCAATCCTCACTCTGAAACACTCCGAGGTTCCTCTGAGGACAGCTGCACGGTGCCTGGCGCTGGTGCATCCCTGAAGACGGGTTGAGCTCTGTCAGCTATGGCAACAGCAAAGTTGCAGCCTCCTTATCGACCAGGGCATCTGACTCTTCTCCTACCTAAGCCATTTCTCTCCTACTTGTTCTCCCACAGACCACAGGCACGAAGAAGCAGCAGCAATCTTCCCATGAATGAGGCGTCTCGTCCATTTCTCTCGTTCTCCTCCTCTCGGCTAGACCACGTAGCTCCCGCTGTATTGAGGCCACAGTCTTTTATGACTTTTCTGAGACAATAGTGTTAGAGGTCTGAGCCTCCGCCTGCTCCTGAATGGACACCCGTAAGGGGAAGCGCTTCCTTTAAGACTTCCTGGAGCCTCACGCTGCAGAGATGTTCAAATGGCCTTGGTTGCTTCATTTTTGCTTCCATCTTCCTGGGACAGGACAGTTCTATCCACCCCTGGGACACGCTTCCCATCCCAGCTGGTCCTCTAGCTCCCTGGCTGCACCATAGACCCCTGGGCGCCTATCTAAATGGGAAGGGCCAGTGCTTGAGCATAAACTGCTGGATGCTACTGGGAGAGAAGGCCAGAATGCCGTGGGGCCACATGGCAGGCTGGCGACGGATGCAGCTTGCCTGCCCTCAGACCAGGCAGAACCTGGGAAAACTCACCTGGCTGGATGCTTCCTGCTCTCTGCCTCTCTCTGCTGCTGCAGACAAAGGTTTTCCTCAGGGAACTGGCCCGCCCAGAAGGCAGTGGGCTCCCTCCATCTGCCTCGGCTGGGAAGACTTGTCTCTTGGGAGGAAGAACCCAGCAGCAGATAGAGAGGCTTCTCCAAACGGATCTGTCTGGGGACTGAGGCTGAGTGTCCTGCGCATTAGTGGTCAGCAGAGGTTCTGTGTTGAGTGTTGACAGCACAGAAAAGGAGGGTACAATAGTACCTCCAGGATGCATTTCCCAGCCCCCCACCCCCAACTCCTGACAACACACCTGGGGCCATCCCCATCAGTCTGAGAATGAGAGCTGAGAGTGTGGCATGCTCCGTGGTGGCACTAGGGGGCGCACTCCCGCACATTGCTGGTGGGCATGCTCAGGCAGGAGGAACCCAGAACCCAGCAATAGCTGGCAAAGCTTCAAGTGCTTACCCTTTGCTCCCGCTATCCAGCTTCTGGAATATACCCTAAGGATGCCCTCTTCAGCAACATGAAAAGAGAAATAGACAACACTGTTTATTGCAACATTAAATCACAAAATATTAGAAACAACCCAATGGCCATACGGAAAAGAGTGGCTGAATGAACTGGGGCATGTGCATCGACAGACAGCTGTGCAGTTGTACCGAGAGGGAAGTTCCCTGCACCTGCTGCTGATGCCCCAGGGGTACTGCTGAGTGGGGAAAAGAAAGGACCAAAGAGCACATATAAGGGGGATGCAGTGGTACGTGTCTGTAATCCCAGCAGCTCGGGAGGCTGAGGCAGGAGGATCACTAGTTCAAAGCCAGTATCAGCAACTTAAAGAGGTTCTAAGTAACTTAGTGAGACCCTGTCTCAAAATATATATTTTTAAAAGGGCTGGGGATGTGACTCAGTGGTAAAGTAGCCCTGGGTTCAATTCCTGGTACCCAAAAAAAGCATATATAGATAGATAGATGCTTTTGTGCAAGGAAAGGAAACTATAATAAAATGCCCCTGTATGCACTCTTTTGTGCAAAAAGAGACAGGAAAGATAAGCCATTAACTAGTGAGATTGGTCCTACGTGGATCAGAAGGAGCAGGGAAAGAATGAGGGCATCAGAAGCGGTAGGATGGAGAGGGAAAGGAACAAGCCCTGAGAGTAATGTTTGTATAGTTCTGGCTTTTAGAACTGTGTTAATTCACACTCAGGAAAAAAAAAAATTAATGAACGAGAAAGAAGAAAAACACAAAATGGAATACAAACAGAAACAAATTAATCTAAACACATTATAAGTAAATAGCATAACCATCTGAAGAAAGAAAAAAGAGAAGAATTAACTCAAGTAATTTTGAACTTGGCATTGGGTTCATACCTTGGCATGTTGGGCTAAAACCGAACCCAAAAAAAAGTTGCAAAAAAATTGAATTATAATTAGTCACTTTTTCACAGTGGTGTGGGCTTGCAATTCTAAAATTACTTTCTGTGTATCTTAGGACTGAGAAAATAGGTAAGCATACAGAGAATAATGACAGCTGGGTTTTTCACTGTTGGAGAATGAATTCATAAAAGTAGAAAGAAGGGAGGTTAGAAGAAATTGTGGGAGTGGATTGGAGTCTGGAGGTATCAGAATGGGTGGACAGATGTCTAGAGAATCAATGGTGGAGATAAGTAGATAAATGTGAAGATAGGTGATTGATAGGTTGATAGACAAACAGAAATAGATGACAGATGGATAGATGGATGGGTAGATAAATGGTAGAAATAGATGTGTGGGTAGATAGATGATTGATAGATGGACATAGATGATAGATGGATGAATGGATGGGTGAATGGATGGATGGATGGATAACAGATGGTAGAGACAGGTGATTGATAGATGGACAGAGGTAGATGATGGATGGACAGATAGACTGGTAAGTAGGAAGACACACATGCACACACAGGTTTCCATTTCTATCTGCTTATGAGACGTTCTAGAAAAAAATATTTGTGATGGGCACACCCAGAGCCCAGATTTTGGTTTCTAACTGCCATTGTCCAATAAAATGAACCAGGTATCTTTGGATAAATGACTGATTTCCAGATGGGTGAGGTAAAGGACAAGATAATCACAGAATGTCAGATTGTGGCAGAAATTAAGGAAGTGTCCAGAGAACAATGGGGACTGTCAGCAGCCATGTGAAGAGGGTCCCAGAGGCCAAATCCAGGGCAATTTGAGCACAAGATAAATAATAATAGTAATAGGCTATAATCCATACAATAAAACAAGAATCCATTAGTCAAAACAAATACAGATAAATTAAAATATAATAGATACAGAGAAGGAAAACCTTTTCCTGAATGTAGAATTCTAGCTAAATGCAGAAGGAATGGTGCATGGGGTTTTTAAAAATCATACGTTGGGTGACCAGCAGAATAATTATTTCAGGCAAGAAGCATAAACATGTGCTAAAACTAGTGGGTAAAAATTCCAGGAGAAAGAGATAAATACAGCAATTCAAAGAACCACCCCCAAGATACTTAATAATTAGAATAGCTAAATAAAAATATCTATACAGCAAGGAAATCTGGCAGAATCACCTAGCCAGGTGGACATTCCCACGGCCAGTAGTGGGACAGAGACATCATCCCCTCCTGCTGAGAGGCACCTGGGAACATGCACTACTTCCCTTCCCTAGCGTTCTCCAATTACACATAACCTGAACTTAGCCACAGGAGGCCAAGGGCTAACCAGACCAAGGGAAGTCCTGCAAACTTACTGACCTGTACTCTGCAAAACTATCACAGTCATGACCAGGAATCACAAGAGACAGTTCCAAGTTAAAGGAAGCAGAGGAGGCAGGACAGCTTAGTCCAGTGTGTGCTTCTGGACTGGCTCATGGAGAAGGGAGAGGAGGTGCTGGAGAGACATCAGCAGGAGAACGGACGAAATCTGAACAAGGTCTGTGGATTGGACCCGTTATTGTATCAGTGCTGAGTTCTCTATTTGGATCACTGCACCATGGGTATATGAGAGTTCTTGCACACAATACACACAAGTATTTAGAGGTAAAGAGACATCATGTCTGCAATTTATCCTCAAGGGGTAAAAATAGTAATATTTTAGAGAAGAAGAGCATAATAATCAAATGTACTAAAATATTAACATTTGGTGATTCTGGGTAAAGGGATCCTCATGTTAGCTTTGCAACTTTTCTGAGTTAAAAATTGCTTTTTAAAAGGGTTTTTTTTTTTGCTTATTTATTTAATGCAAGTATCTCAGTGCACAACATTTAACAAGCTCCTAGGAGGTGACACCACTGGGCTTCCAAGCCAACCTCTAAAAATGAGCCAGTCCTTCCTCTAAGGGTGGGTCTGAGAGGAGCATGGGAGCTACCAGTTCCTGGAGAGTCCTGGCCAATATCCCTCCACAGACCCTACTAGAGCTTCCAGAGTATGTTCTGTAACACCCGAATGTACTCCCGGAGAGCCTGACCTGTCCTTGGAGTTTCCAGATTCCACGGTCAACACTCTGTTGCCTATGTGGTGGTCTAGCATGTTGACTTTGGAGGAAAAGAGGCCCCAATAATGAGCAATCATGTGGGTCTGCTCCAGGGGCTCAGCATGTGTTCTCGGCCTTTCTCGAGAACAACCAAGAGTTACGAGCAAGTTTATACCTACTCACACCTGCCTATACACAAGCAGGCCTTACAAAGTTCCACAGCAGGTAGACCCTGAGAGGCACTCAGCCCTGAGTTCTGAGTAGCAAAACCCACAGTGCCACCGCAGAGATAACCAAAAGCCTTTGCAGGAAACAAAGCAACACACGCAGACCTCCTCGTCATGGATGGTAAGCACAGCCACTTATCCACCATGTCCCTGTGGTCCCAAGCCATCTTTCAAACCTTTTATAAGATGGATAAAAAGCTAACTAGTCATTGCTACTTTCAAAGACAAAAATACATTTTCAAAGAATTGTTCCTAGTTGAAAATAGAGGTGGGCAAACTCCCCGCTAAGGCTCGAACAACACATATCTTTGTGGATGGGATGCAGGATGTCCATCCAGCCACTCCTCCCTCATAGCAACATGCCAGTGACTGACCGCAACACGTCAATGAATGATTACCACGTGTCACAAAGTATTATTCCTGGACTCTCCTTTTCCCAGCAATTTAAAGACCACTCTTAGTTTATGAGTAGTGGAACAAGCCCAGCAGGCTGGATTCGGCCCTGGAGCCAATTTGTTTGGCCCCTGACTTCGTGAAGGAGCATCTTAATCCCGACAGAGCTGGAAGGGATCTTGGACATCAGTTGACATTCAGGATGATGAAGCAGAGGCTGGATTCCAGGAAGAAAGGAAGGAATGCCTCTATTCCCACGCACAGCAGACTGGCACAAGCAAACTTCCCGCACATGCAGCGTGAACGTCAGCCTTTGGTACTGTCCCATGAGTGGTGTCCACGCAGAAGGCTCCCTCCCAGCTTGGCTGATTGGACAAGCCTGTTCCTACTTCCAAGTGCATCAGTGGCCAGGGCCGCTCTCAGAGATGCACATGCGGGCACCCTTCTCTGATCGCAGGCTGGACTCTCAGGAGGACCTCTCTTCCACTCCCTCTTACATGGGGTAGGTGGTCACAGCTGCGGCAGACAGGGCTGAGCTGACCACACGCGGCAGTAATGGAACACAAACGCTGAAACACCGTGGAGGGTCCCCCTCCTCAGGGCCAAAGAGCAGTGCACACAGTGAGCTGTCTGCCTCAACTTCTGCTGCCTACTCAGATGAGTAGCAGCCGGAATCTTCTGAAAGTGCCAAGAAGGGAGGGGAACTGTAGTGTCCACCTCTGCTGTGGTGACAGGGACTGCATTTCAGAGTGAGGTGAAAGTTACAGAAGGGGGCAGTTCTAGATCTGATCAAGCTGATCTTTGTCCAGAATGGCGACAACCATGTTTCCCTTCTGGGTCTGGGTCTGCCGTGTGTGAGGAGCTCCTGGCACGGGGAAGCAGTCTACCACACAAACACGCTGTGCAAACATGCTGCTCAGGTTCATAACCTCCACCCTGGGCCAGGCCTTGTCCGACCCATGAAAAGCCCCTGCCCGGCAGGGTCTCACTCCGTCCTCGTAACCTCAGGAGACGGCACTTCATAAGCCCACTTTGCAGGAAAGAGCTTCCAGCCAGGATAGCTCCTAACCCTAACCCTAACCACACAGTGAGAGGCAGGCAGGGCCAGGATTCACACGCCTGCAGGCCCACAGCGCTCTGCTCAGCCCAGCTCTGCCTGGCCTGCCCACTGCAGCAAGCTCCTGGTGTCCGTGCGCATTCATCAGAGGCTGGATTAGATCGAGGATTTGTTAGTGTCGAGTACGTTTCCTGTAAATACGAAAATGGTAACTGGTGTTTCCGAGGACTGAGTTAACCAGGCTGTTCCATCAGCTGTGACTGCCCAGTGCCTGCCCTGGTCCATTTTTGTGCCAACATTCATTCAACCCCATTTCCTGGTGCTTGGGAAACAGAAAGGTGGTCACTGATCCTCAAGGCTGCCCCATCTAGATGAGGGACAGACAGGCAGATACTTCTGGCACAGTACACGTGTCTGTCTTAGAGACCAGAGCCTGCGAGGGCACCAGGTTATAGGCAGACAGGGTAGGCTGGTCGCCATGTTGAATCCCTACCTAGGATGAGGGCCCAGGAAGCCAGGGGAGGGGGCGGCATCAAGAGAAGAGCAGGAGGAGGGGCCTCCAGGGCCCAAGAAGAGGCCAGATTGCTGGGTTGCAGAAAGCTCCCAGCTGCTGCTCTCGGAAGCCCCCCCCCCCCCCCCCCCCCGCCTCTCTTACTGGCTCCCCCAGACATCGCCGCCCCTCACTCCCTTTTCCCCTGTGTCCTTGAGCACATTTGTCTCTTGCATCCCAAAAGTCTTAATTAAAATGAGTCCCTTAAAAAACAGTCAAAAAAGGAAAACACCCCAATAGAAAATGGACAAAAGACATGAACAAGCAATTCACAAAAGAATACACCTAGCCAATTAACATGAAAAATGTATGCCCTCACCTCTAATCCAGGAAACGAAATTTTGGCAGATTTGTGAACTAGTAATAACTAGGAAAATGTCATTCATCAGTCGGGGAAATTAAATTCGGTATTCCTTCTAAAGAGCAATTTGGCAACATGTAACAAGACCTTAAGATTTTTCACATCTTTGACCCTTTGAATTCACTTCTGAGAATTTATCTTAAGGAAATAATGAAGCAGTTCTAAAGTGATACTATTTATGAGCCAAACCTGAGCTTCAAAAAAATGCAAAGACTTAAATACTTGAAAAAGACTGTTCATGGCAGAAGGTATGGAAGTTAAATTCAGAAGCAACATAGATTTTCCACATTAAGAAGCTGATTAAATATGAGACAGACAGACCTACTGTGCTGCCATTAAAACAATGCCTAAGGAGGACTTTAAATGACCTGCATATTGACGTTATTTAATTTATAAAAGCTTATGTATATTTATATATGTAAACTGTAACCCTATTTTCATAAAACAAATCTCAAGAAGATAAACTGTAGATAAATTTATACATATGCATTACATATGTACACACAAATATATACACTACATACGCACACTACAACTATTACCATCTATGTAATGCACAGATTTTGACACAAACACCACACATACCTGTTTTACATTTATAAAACTATATATTTATTACTATGTGTGTATTAATAAGGATCATCAGGGAATGATTATTTTTATTGCCTGTACTCTTTTCTACATTCCGTATACGACAAACCTGTACTTTTATAACAATAAGTTGCTTTCCTAAGACCTCGACAGGCTGAGGGCAGGTGGCCTGCCTGCTCCTGGCGCCTCGTCCCTCACCCCACCCGACCTCTCGGCCTCCAGCGCCCCTCCCCCGCCTCCCTGCTCTTAGTGGGGCGGCACCGGCTCCTCCCGGTTATGACGGGCCCATCCTGCCCTTCCCTTAGCCCTCCTGTTTGCCAGCTGCACCATCAGCAGCTGGCACTCCTCCTGCTGGACCCCGCCTGCCTCCCTTCTCCCCTGCTGAGAACCTGCCTCCTGATTCCCCCTACTACGAAGCCGAGCTAGGTCCTAGGAGTCCTCCGGGTTCTGACCCCACCCACAGCTGCCCCCCATCCCAGGGGTGGGCACAGGTCCACCCCAAACTCACAGTGTGATTTTGCTGCTTCCTCGCTTCTCTGTCCCTCTGTCTCCACCTCATGCAAAGCCCTGCAAGAGCCCGCACGGGTTAAGCACACAGCCAAAGTTTGCCACCCCCAAACCTGTAAACCCCTCACACGTGGATCATCGCCGGTAAAGGAAGAGGACCCATCAACAGAAGGGTTCCTGAGTTTGTCATTTTGCCGTTAGCTGGAGAGCAGAGCTGTTACCAAAATATAAAAGTCCCCAGGGGGTTGGCTGATGAGGTCAGGTTTAGACCTGCGAAGGTGTCTGCCGAACAGAAGCTTGGGAAGGGCTGCAGCTCAGAGAGGACACATAGTTACCAGTGAACAATGACGGTATCAGTCAGGAGATGCCAGAGTACCCCAGGGAGTGTTGGAGAATCAGGTAAAAGAGAAGAACCCCATGATCAAGAAGAAATGGTCTAAAAGGGAAAAAGCAAGTCAAGGGAGTGTGTCAAGGAAAAAAGATTGGCAGGTGAAGAGCCAGCACTTGGGTAGGACCAAGCCGGTGAGTGGCGAAGAACCTGCTGTGACTGGGTGCCACCCAGAACCTGCGCTCGCTCTTCCCAGCTGTGTCGTCCTTGGTGAGGTGGACACCATGGTGCCTGTCTCACGGTTGGGATGCTTTGTCATTGTTCGGGGAAGGTTTCCTTGCTTACATCGCAACTCTCCTAAAAGGCCCATCTGGGCTCTTGAATAGGCTTCGGGGCGCCACCCTCCCTGGTGCTCCTGACCCTGTGCACCTGCTCTCCCTTCTGTGCAGAGCGCCATTGCCTTCTAATAGACCCTGGCTGCATCCCTTCTGTCCTCCCAGGTCTGCGCTAGGCTGTGTCACAATGGCACTAAGTGAGGTGATGTTTCCCTTTCGTTCTGTCCGTGGACAAACTCTGAGCGCTTGGAACAGGCTGGTACCTAGTGCACACACAACCTGACGAGGACAGTCGGGACCCTTAGGAGCTGACAGGAACACAGCCTGTTACCAAAGCTTCTCCCACTTGGAAAGCCTTTGGGAACACCTTCGGGACCCGTGCTCACTCCCTCTGCGCCATTCCCAGGAGGACGAACGTCTCTCTTTCATTCGTACCATGTCCCCTGGGTACACCTGGATGTGAGGCGTGGACCTCTACAAAACCCCCATGGAGAAGGACCCCAGGCTCTCTCTGAAAGGCTCCCAGCCCCGCATGGTGAAGGGGCAGGACTGAGAGGGGCCACATCCCCTCCACTCCCGGTCCCCAAAACAAAGCATGGAATGGAGGTGTCCCCTCTGTCACCCTCCACAGCACCCCCACTGTCTCTCAAGATTGAAAGCAGTTCTCTAACAATGTTTTTAATGGCACACAAAGCCTGTTCTTTACCCAGGTAGAGGAGGGCGGCCATGTGCTTTTTATAAAGCTGATTACAGCCACCAGATGAAAGAAGTCACAGAGGTCAACCTGCAGGGTGAGCTCCCCAGTGCTCCAGCGAGGGAAATGTTTCTGATCATGTTCGTTAAAAGTCCACGACTGCTTGATAAAATCTTGAGAAAGGGCATATGTGTTGCTAAATTAGCCTAAAAGAGGAGAACTTAATGTAAAATAAACCTGGGTCAAGCGTGAGCTCAAGTTACCTGCCTCAGACTTCCAGAAAGAGGGGAGTGCAGGGGGGTATCTGGAAGGGGCTCATCGCCAGCAGGAGCACCCAAGGGTGGAGCGGGCCGTCTCCCCAGGACCACAAGAGCGAGAACGCACTTGCCTTGTGCGCCCTTCGCCAGCTGTAAGGCCCTCCACGCCTCTCGTGAGCTGGGGCCCCTCCCAGGTTTTTAAAACCCAATGAGTCATTTTCCACCATTTCTCCCTTCGCCCCTCCCTTAACCCTTCAGTAATACCAACCAAGGTCAGGCCTCTGCACCACTCCAAGCATCAAATAGCCAGGCATACTACAGAGGGGCAGAAACAAAGCAGAGAGTCTCAAAATAGCAAGACAAAAAAAACTAATCATCTAGAACTTTCCTCAGAAGTTAATAATAGCAATTACATTTTGGTAAAGATTCTTTCCAGATTTTCTGTATGTAAATACAAGAGGCTAATGGTGGTATGAAAATGAAAACCCATGCACCCAGTGTTTCATTTAACAATTACCTAGGAGAGCATTCTTCTGCCTTTGTTTTTGTCTTTCTTGTGGTGCTGGGATAGAGCCCCAACCCCATGCATGCTCAGCAAGCTCGACCCCTGAGTGACACCCCAGCCTGCAAGAGCTTTTAAAGGGCTGCATGTCTCAAATTATTGTTCAGTCATTTCACTCATCAGTCCGTTAAGAATTGTTTCTTTTCAAATTACTCCAAAGTGAAAGACAACCTTCGTGAGTCTCTCCAAAAGCCAGAATGAAGAGAAGTGAAGAACTCACAGACTTCTGGGGAAGGGCAGGAATACCACACCCCAGCTCAAGAGAAGAAGGGAAGATTCGTTCCCATACCCGTTGCACAGGATGCCCTGGGGCTCTGGCAAAGTGTTGGACACACGGTGGGACAGTTGGGGAGGACTAGGGCTTTCCCATGTATTTAGATTGAGAGGGTGACATTCAAACCAGTGAAGAGGAAAGTTTCTAGAAGCCAGATTGTTTTTCTTTCTCCTCTACCACATCCTCTGCCTGGAAACCCTGCACAGCTCTAGGCTTCCAACACCTGGACTGTGCTCATTCGTCGGCTCTTTGGAAATGCCTGCCACCTCCATTACCATGGTCACAGTCTCTCTGGGTTTTTTACTCACTGCAGTGAGTTAGCACTGAGCTTTTGCTGGGGCTTCCAGCAACAATGCAAAATAACCCATAACTTCCACTCTGAAGAAAAAGATAAATCCAAACAGAACCATGAGGAGAGGTTGGTAGTGTGCACTACAAGTAAAGTGCTGAGAAACCAAAGAATCCTCAGAGAATGGATATGGAACTGTGAGGAATGGGCAAACTCAGGTATTTCCAGCCAACATGAGCACTCTTTTCTCAAAACTCCAAGTGTTAATGAAAGGAACCAATTGCAGGCATGTCTCTAAGTCTACATGGTTGCTTTCAAAACTATACCACCCAACACAAGTAAGACCTGTGGCCCGTTCCCAACAGAAGAGCATCTTGGAAGAGAGGATGAGTCCCCAGAGGTGCCAATGTCTCCATCATGCCCATCAAGGCTCACAGCCCTGGAGCGCAGGCATGCAAAGGTGACATGCAGAAGTGTGCTCAGTGTACCTGAGAGTTGGATCCCAGCTCTCACAAGCTGAGAGGCCATAGAAGCACTTTCTACTCCACATCTATAGCTGGAAAGAAATGGGATGATTTGATGTCAATGAGCAAGAAGAGAAATAGCCCAATGCCATTGCAGGAGAATGGATAGACAAAATGTGGCACCGACATATGATAGAATTCTCTTCCATCCTAAAAGGAAGTTCTAAAACATAACACAACACAGATGAATCTTGAAATCATATGCTAAGTCAAATAAGCCAACATGGAAGGACAAACATTATCTAATGCCATTTTACATGTAAGTGGTGCCAGGAGTATTCAGAGAGCACAGTGGTGGCTCCCAGGGCCTGGGAAGAGAAGGAAATGGCTAATGAGTGTGTATGAGGTCCAGAACTTCAGTATGGTAGGAGGAGCAGGCTCTGGAGATACACAGTGGTGGCAGGTGTAAGATGGGAATGCTCTCAACACCACTGAACTCCATGCTTGAAGGTGGCTAAGATGGTAACGCCAATGACACGTGTATTAACCACAGTAATACAGGACAGGAGATCCCTCGTAAGATCATGAATAAATGAGCTAGCAGCCCAGAGGCCCCTGGTGGTTGGCTGTTGGCCACTGCCCCATCTTCAGAGAACAAGCAAACTCAGAGCCTGAAGACCAGAGCATGAGCACAGCCCAGGAGAATCTGGGATGCTCCGCCCATTCAAGAAGCTCCCCAAATGCAAACTATTTGAAGAGTGTAGGCAAGGGACCCAAGGACAAATTGCTGCACTAGCTCTTCTTAAAAGCATTATAGAAGTATGATTGTTTGCATCGTTTGGACTTGTCTCAGAGAGGGTCTGGCGACCACTGAATGCCCTTGGGAGCTCCCTCGGGACCTCCCCTGGGCCTGACGTGTGTTCTGCCAGCACTGGGGCAACACCAGCTCCCCACTCCTCCAGCCACGAGAGGTTCTGAGGAGACTAAGGCCACTGGCCAACCCGCAGGGCTTTGCGCTTCCTTCCACGGTAGATCTGCATCCTCTGCGACCTGACAGAGTGTGCAAAATATCATTTTACTTTTCCTTCAAGACTCAGTATCACGAGAATGCCACAGGATGAGAAATAAATAGTGTAGGACGTGGGCTGGCGCTAGGCCCTTCTCCAGCGCCTCCCTCTGGAGGGACACGCCTGTGCGTTTAACCCCATTGGCTGAAGGAGACAGCCTGGCACTGGCTTCCTTCTCAGCCCTCACCCACTTTTTATAAAGCTGGAGTTGTAGCTCTGAGGGAAATGTAGAGCGCTAAACAATCACAGTAAAAAAATTAGAGCCCTTGGGTCCATAATCTAAGCTTCATATTTAAGAAACCAGAAAAAAAGGAGAAAAAATAACAAGCAGAAGGAAATAATATATATAAGAATAGAAACTAGGGAAGATCCAAGATGGTGGACTAGAGTGAGGCTGCGTTCCCAGTCACTCTGCAACTCTGGTTTTAAGCAGAGGATATCTGTTTCTTGGCACCTATCATCTGCCATTTGCCTGCCTCTCCATCGCCTGCCTTACACCTATCCATCACCCAATGCACGAGGTTCACCTCCCGATCGTCCGACAACAATCAGCAAACTGATCACCGACCGCCAGTGGAGCACCAGCTGCCTGCTGTTTGCCTGGAAGTTCACTGTCACAGTACCTGCAGGTTTGATTACACGTGGCTGCCGCCATTTTGAGACAACAGCCAGGCCCTGTAGGACCCCTGGCCGGACCGACTGAGCCCCATCTCCAGGATCCCTCAGCCCGACCAATCACTCCCTGCCTCTGGGGCCCTCACAACACTGACTGCTCCCTGCCGCCAGCACCCCCAGACCAACTGACTGTGCCCTATCACTGGGACCCCAGACTGACTGATTGCACCCAGCATCCAGGATCCCACAACCACACCAAACACACCCGACCTCCAGGACTCCTGCCTATCTAACCTCAACCTGCCTCCAGGACCTCCTGCTGACCACAGCCACACCCTGAGCTGCAGCTCCCCATTTGCCAACACATTTCGAAGCCAGAGTGGCCATCTTGGATAATCCTGGAAGCCACAGCTCCCATCTTTAGGTGGGGCAAATCCCATCCCCAGACGCCTGCAGGAGACTAGAAGCTCAATGTCAGATATCACTCATGCATCAGGCTACTGAAGACTGGGAGGTTTCATTACTATATGACTGTTATACTGTAGATTTTCTTTTTTCTCCTTACTGAAAAATATTAAGTTTTTATTTCCTTACTTTTCTTGCTCTCTTTTCCTTTTGTTTACCTGTTCCCTCAGAGTCTCTTTCTCCCCTTTTTGCATGCTAACATCCAATTTCTTTTGATTACACACTCGCCCTTTCTATTATCTAGAACTTCTGTATATTCTTTTCTTATCCCATTAACAGCTACATTCTACATCCCTCTGCATCCTCTTTGTCATCCATTTGAAAGTGCAGACCTTATTGCAAATTTGTTTGTTTTACTGAAGATAATATTTGAACTCATTCTGTTTATTATGACAATTTTGTTATTATCCTCATAGGGGCTATTTGGTCTAGGACTGCATAGTGTCTGAACTGGGCACTGCTAATATTGATCTCCTCTTAAAGAAAGGGTTTTGGAAATGTATAGGGCCACTATAAGCCTATAGGGGAAAATCTGCAATACCCCAGATCTGCACTACTAGAGGGGAAGATACATGAACAACATGAAAAAACAAGGGAAGAAAATGATCCAAGCAAATCTAGATTCTATATTAATAGAATCTAATGACAGTATGTTAGAAGAAATGTCAGAAAAGGGCTTCAGATTATACATGATTAAGATGATTTGTGAAGCAAAGGATGAGATAAGAGAGCAAATGCAGGCAATAAATGATAATACCAATAAGCTGAAAGAGCACCTGCAGGAAGCAAAAGATCATTTCAACAAAGAGATAGAGATTCTCAAAAAAAAAAAAAAAAAAAAAAAAAACAAACCAAATGGAAATTCTTGAAATGAGGGAAACAATAAACCAAATAAAAAACTCAATGGGAAGCATCACCAAAAGCCTAGACCACTTGGAAGACAGAACCTCAGACTATGAAGACAAAATATTTAATCTTGAAAATAAAGTTGCCCAAACAGAGAAGATGCTAAGAAATCATGAACAGAATCTCCAAGAACTATGGAACATCATGAAAAGACCAAATTTAAGAATTATTGGGATTGAGGAAGGCACAGAGATATAAACCAAAGGAATGAACAACCTATTCAATGAAATAATATCAGAAAACTTCCCAAACCTGAAGAATGAAATGGAAAATCAAATACAAGTGGCTTACAGAACACCAAATGCACAGAATCACAACAGATCCACACCAAGGCACATTATAATGAAAATGCCTAACATTCAAAATAATGATAGGATTTTGAAGGCCGCGAGAGAAAAGTATCAGATGACATATAGGGGGAAACCAATACAGAAAGCAGCCAAATCTCAACCCAGACTCTAAAAGCTAGAAGGGCCTGGAACAAATATTTCGAGCTCTGAAAGAACATGGTTGCCAACCAAGAATCCTATACCCAGCAAAACTTACCTTCAGATTTGAAGATGAAATAAAAGCCTTCCATGGTAAACAAAAGTTAAAAGAATTTACAAATAGAAAGCCTGTGCTATAGAATGTTCTCAACAAAATATTCCATGAGGAGGAAATGAAAAACAAAAATGGAGATCAGCAAAGGGAGGAACTACCTTTGAGTGAGAAAAACCACTCAAAGAGGAACCAAGCCAACTTAAAAACCAAAAATAAGCCAAATGACTGGGAATATAAATCATATCCCAATAACAACCCTGAACGTTAATGGCCTATACTCATTAATCAAAAGACACAGACTGGCAGAATGGATTAAAAAGAAAGACCCAACAATATGCTGCCTGCAAGAGACTCATCTCACAGAAAAAGACATCCACAGACTAAAGGTGAAAGGATGGGAAAAAACCTACCACACACATGGACTCAGTAAAAAAGTGGGGGTTTCCATCCTTATATCACATAAAGTGGACTTCAAGCCAAAGTTAGTCAGAAGGGATAAAGAAGGACATTTCATACTGCTTAACGGAACCATAAGTCAGGAAGACATAACGATAGTAAATATTTATGCCCCAAACAACAAAGCATCCCTGTACATCAAACAAATTCTTCTCAATTTCAGGAATCACATAGACCACAACACAATAATTCGGGGTGACTTTAATGCACTGCTGTCACCACTAGATAGATCTCCCAAATAAAAACCAACCAAAGAAACCATAGAACTCAATAACACAATCAATAACCTAGACTTAATAGACATATATAGAATATTCCATCCATCAACAAGTGGATTCACTTTCTTCTCAGCAGCACATGGAACCTTCTCGAAAATAGACCATATGTTATGCCATAAAGCAGCCCTTAGGAAATGCAAAAAAATAGAGATACTGCCTTGTGTTCTATCAGAGCATAATGGACTGAGTAGAAATCAATGACAAAATAAAAAACAGAAATTACTCCAACACCTGAAGAGTAAATAATATGCTATTGAATGAAACATGGATAACAGAAAACATCAGGGAGGAGATAAAAAAATTCTTAGAGGTCAATGAGAATGATGATACAACATATCAAAATCTCTGGGACACTATGAAAGCAGTACTAAGAGGAAAATTCATTGCACGGAGCACATTCCAGAAAAGAATGAAAAATCAACAACTAAATGACCTAACATTACAGTCAAAGCCCTAGAAAAAGAAGAACAGAATAACAACAAAAGTAGCAGAAGACAGGAAATAATTAAAATCAGAGCTGAAATCAATGAAATTGAAACAAAAGAAACAATTCAAAAAATTGACAAAACAAAAAGTTGGTTCTTTGAGAAAGTAAACAAAATAGACAAACCCTTAGCCACACTAACAAAGAAAAGGAGAGAGAAGACTCAAATTACTAAAATTCATGATGAGAAAGGAAATGTCACAACAGACACCACTGAGATACATAACATAATTAGAAGCTACTTTGAAAATCTGTATTCCAACAAAATAGAAACTACCGAAGACATCGACAAATTTCTAGAGACATATGCTCCTCCCAGACTGAACCAGGAGGACATACACAATTTAAACAGATCAATATCAAGCAATGAAATAGAAGAAGCCATTAAAAATCTACCATCCAAGAAAAGCCCAGGACCAGACGGATTCTCAGCAGAGTTCTACAAGACCTTCAAAGAAGAACTCATTCTAATACTTCTCAAAGTATTCCAGGAAATAGAAAAGGAGGGTACCCTACCAAACTCATTCTATGAAGCTAATATCACCCTCATACCCAAAGCAGGCAAAGACACATCAAGGAAAGAAAATTTTAGACCAATATCCTTGATGAATATAGATGCAAAGATCCTTAACAAAATATTGGCAAACCGTATAAAAAAAACATATTAAGAAAATTGTGCACCACAATCAAGTGGGGTTCATCCCTGGAATGCAAGGATGGTTCAACATTTGTAATTCAATAAACATAATCCATCATATCAATAGACTTAAGGATAAGAATCATATGGTTATTTCAATTGATGCAGAAAAAGCGTTTGACAAAATACAACATCCCTTCATGCTCAAAACACTAGAAAAAATAGGGATAGTAGGAACATACGTAGGAACGTACCTGAACATTGTCAAGGCTATTTATGCTAAGCCCATGGCCAACATTATTCTTAATGGAGAAAAACTGAAACCATTCCCTTTAAAAGTGGAAACAACACAGGGATGTCCTCTTTCACCACTTCTATTCAACATTGTCCTTGAAACTCTAGCCAGAGCAATTAGGCAGACTAAAGAAATTAAAGGGATACGAATAGGAAAAGAGGAACTTAAGCTGTCACTATTTGCGGATGACATGATTCTATATTTAGAGGATCCAAAAAACTCCTCCAGAAAACCTCTAGACCTCATCAATGAATTCAGCAAAATAGCAGGCTTTAAAATCAACACACATAAATCTAAAGCATTTTTATACACAAGCGACGAAACAGCTGAAAGGGAAAAGAAGAAAACAACTCCATTTGCAATAGCCTCAAAAAAAAAATACTTGGGAATCAATCTAACCAAAGAGGTAAAAGATCTCTACAATGAAAACTACAAAACATTGAAGAAAGAAATTGAGGAAGACCTTAGAAGATGAAAAGATCTCCCATGTTCTTGGATAGGCAGAATTAATATTGTCAAAATGGCCATACTACCAAAAGTGCTATACAGATTTAATGCAATTCCAATTAAAATCCCAATGATGTACCTTACAGAAATAGAGCAAGCAATCATGAAATTTATCTGGAAGAATAAGAAACCCAGAATAGCTAAAGAAATCCTTAGCAGGAAGAATGAAACAGGGGGTATTGCAATACCAGAACTTCAACTATACTACAAAGCAATAGTAACAAAAACAGCATGGTATTGGCACCAAAATAGACAGGTAGATCAATGGTACAGAATAGAGGACACAGACACAAACTCAAATAAATACAATTTTCTCATACTAGACAAAGGTGCCAAAAATATGCAATGGAAGAAAAGATAGCCTCTTCAACAAATGGTGCTGGGAAAACTGGAAATCCATATGCAACAGAATGAAACTAAACCCCTATCTCTCACCCTGCACAAAAATCAACTCACAATGGATCAAGGACCTTGAAATCAGACCAGAGACCCTGCATCTCATAAAAGAAAAAGTAGGTCCAAATCTGCAACTTGTTGGCTTAGGATCAGACTTCCTTAACAGGACTCCCATAGCACAAGAAATAAAAGCAAGAATCAATAACTGGGATAGATTCAAACTAAATAGCTTTCTCTCAGCAAAGGAAACTATCAGCAATGTGAAGAGAGAGCCTACAGAGTGGGAGAAAATCTTTGCCACTCATACTTCAGATAGAGCACTAATTTCCAGAATATATAAAGAACTCAAAAAACTCTACACCAAGAATACAAATAACCCAATCAACAAATGGGCTAAGGATATGAACAGACACTTCACAGAAGAAGATCTACAAGCAATCAACAAACATATGAAAAAATGTTCACCATCTTTAGTAATAAGAAAAATGCAAATCAAAACTACACTCAGAGTCCATCTCACCCTAATTAGAATGGCGATTATTAAGAATACAAGCAACAATAGGTGTTGGCGAGGATGTGGGGAAAAAGGTACACTCATACATTGCTGGTGGGGCTGCAAATTGGTGCAGCCACTCTAGAAAGCAGCATGGAGATTCCTTAGAAAACTTAGAATGGACCCACCATTTGACCCAGCTATCCCACTCCTTGGCCTATACCCAAAGGACTTAAAGTCAACATACTACAGAGATACAGCCACATCAATGTTCATAGCTGCTCAATTCACAATAGCCAAACTGTGAAACCAACCTAGATGTCCTTCAATTGATGAATGGATAAAGAAACTGTGGTATATATATATATATATACACACATACACACAATGGAATATTACTCAGCTATAAAGAATAATAAAATTATGGTATTTGCTGGTAAATGGATGAAATTGGAGAACATCATGCTAAGTAAGATAAGCCAATCTCAAAAATCCAAAGGACGAATGATCTCACTGATAAGCGGATGATGACACATAGTGGGGGGTGGGAGGAATGCAAGAATGGAGGAAGGAGGTACTGTATAGAGGGAAAAGAGGCGTGGGAGGGGTGGGGGGAAGGAAAAAATGACAGAATGATTCAAACATCATTACCCTATGTAAATGTATGATTACCCAAATGGTATGCTGTTACTCCATGTACAAACAGAAACAGCATGTATCCCATTTGTTTACAATAAAAATAAATTTAAAAAAAAAGAATAGAAACTAGTAAAATTGAAAACGTGAAAATAATAGGGAAAAGTCAATGAAGAAAAATGGCTTTTTAAATAAAAAACCATTGATCATCTTTGAGCAGACTGACCGAAAAGAGGTAGCACCAGCAGACATCCAAAGGACAGGAAAGGCAGGCTAAGAATAACTCCCCACACGAGTCAACAGCCTAGATGAACTGAACTGATTCTTGAAAATTAACTGCCAAAATCCGCCCTAGATGAAATAAGTAATCTAAATAGTTCTATAACATTGAAAAATTTGAATTTATATTTCAAAATTTTTCATAAAAGGAAACTCCAGGCCCAGATGGTTTTATGAGTGACCTCCACCAAATATTTAAAAAGATAACACCAATTCTACATAATCTCTCCCAGAAATAAAAGAGCAGGAATACATCTCAACACATGTTTTGTGAGGCCATCATTATCTTGATAACTAATCCAGACAAAGTACAAGAAAAGACAACTCTAACAGAATCCTCAACAGAATATTATCAAGTCAAAGTTAGCTACATTTAAAATAAAGCATATACCATAACCATGTGGAGTTTATGCCAATAATGGAAGACCATTATTTTGAGACAATTTCTTAAGAAAATCCAACACCCATTGATGATTTAATGATTTAAAAAAATGCTCAGAAAACTAGAATTAGAAAAGTCTTCTCAACCTAATATGAGACATTTACAAAATATCTCCATCAGACTTCACTTAATGACGAAAGACAGAATATCCCCCATAAGATCATAAAAAAGGCAAGATGTCCACTCTCACATTCCCGTTCACCATCCTATGAGAAGCCTTGATGAGATAAATCAAGAAAAGTAATATAAACTAAATATTCACATTCACCCAAAATTCACGTCAAAACTTTAACCCCTAATGTGAATATATTTGGTGATGGGGATTCTATGGAAATAATTAAAATTAAACAAGGTCACAAAGATGGAACCCTGATCCAATAGGAGTTGTGCTCTCATAAGAAGAGACATCAGGGAAGGTGACCATCTACAACCCAAGAGAGAGCCCTCACCAGACACTAGCCCTGCTGGCACGTTGATCTTGAACTTCTCAGCTTCTAGAATTGTGAGACAATCAATTTCTTCTGTTCTTACCACCCAGCCTATGGCACAATACTAATAGAAAAGGTAGGAAGGAAGGAAGAAATTAAAATGTACCTATTCACAGGCAACACTGATTGCCGACATAGACAACCCCAAGGATTTTACACACACACACACACACACACACACACACACACACAAAACTGCATTTCCATACGGTAGCAATGTGTAATTGGAAATCACAATCCAAATAGCTCTCCCCAAAACAAAATACTCAGATACCTGTCCAACAAGATTGTACAGAATCTGTACAGAACCAGAAAAACATCAAATGCCAAATAAATAAATAAATGGAGACACATAATGCATTCATGAAGTTGGAGAGTCAGGATAGTAAAGAAGTCAATTCTCCCCGAAATGATCTATAAATTCAGTACAATTTCAATCAATATCTTGGCAGTGTGTTTAAAAGATATAGACAGGTTAATTCTAATGTGGCTATGGAAGGCAGGGAATTCAGAATCAAAAAAACAAAGCTGAAAAAGAAGAATAAAGTCAGAGGAAACACATTGCCCAATTACAAGATTTAATGTAAAACTATGCAAGCAAGACTGGATGGTACTGGTAAAAACACAGATGGAGACCAGAGAGCAGTATGAAGCCCCAAACAGGATGCCCAGGCACGTGGTCAGCTGATTTTTGACAAGGTGCAAAAGCAGCTATAGGCAGGAACGAAATACTCTTAATAAACCACGTTGAGAGTCATGAGTCAAAAATCTAAAATGGCATCTTTGAGTCTCACATTTATACTACAATAACCCAGAGCGGAACGCAGTGCTGCATGTGAATACAAAGCCACCAGCCTTCAGAATTAATCACGGGAGTCCTGATGACCACAGTGGACAGAATTCTCAGAAGCGAAGCCATAGCTCATCCACCAGTGAAGACACTGGACTTCATCAAAATTAAAACTTTAGACCTGTTAAAGTCACGTTCAAGAGAATGAAAAGACAAACTAGACTCGGAGTTAGCATTTTCAAATCACACAGCCGACGAAGTGGATCCAGGACATATGAAGAATACATGATGTAATTAGAAAGTGGTCAACAGACCTGAGCAGCTACTTTCTGGAGTGTGTGAGTGGCAAATGACCACACAGTGATGGTCACTGTCAGCAGCCATCAGGAGAACGTGAACCAGAAGTCCATGGAGGGCTGGGGACATGGCTCAGTGGTAGAGCTGAGCATGCATGGGGCTCTGGGTTCAACACCCAGTACTGGGGAATGAAATGCGGGGATATCTCCAGGGAATACCATCACACACCTATTAAAATGGCTAAAGTAAAACTACTGACAATACCAGGCCACAGTGCTGCCAAGGACACAGAGCAGCTGGGCTCTTGAACACTTGTGCTGGGAATGCAATGTGGGGTAGCCCCACTGGAAAGCGTCTGGAAATCTCTTAGGAACTTACACATTCAATACCCACATAGGATCTAGTGATTGTACTCCTACATATCTACATATCTGCCAGAGAGAAATGAAAATAAATATTCGTGCAAAAGTATACACGAAAGTTTACAGCAGCTATAGTTATAATCACCCCAAACTGGAAGCAACCCCAAAGTCCAGTATCAACTATGGTACCTCCATTGGTACCTCCACAATGGAGGGCAACTGGAAACAAAAAGGAACAAATCACTGGTGTGCACCACACCTAGGGCAATTCTAAAGGCAGCATGTGAAGGGAAAGCAGTCAGATCCCAAAGGTCCCATCTGCTCAGTCCCTTCCATCTGCCCTGCCACGAGAGATAGAATCACTGTTACAGAGAACATCTATGGCAGCTGGTGGCCCAGAAGGGGAAGAGGGTGTGACCACAGAGGAAAGGCACAGTGGCAGGGAGCAGGATCTGGGCTCATAGGTTTGTTCTGAAGGCTGGTTGGGGGGTTATATGGACCTAAACAATGTGATTACACTTCATACAGCTAGACACACACAAGGAGAAACATACAATTTTATAGTACATTCATTTGAAAAACAATTTTTAGAAGTATACCAAGGGTTCTTCTTCCTACAAAATGAACATCAGACTCAGCATTTGCGACTATCTGAAGCTCAGCTGCCTCCTGGCTCAGGCGCCTCCTGTGCACTATCATTTTCTGTACCCTTTGGTATTTGCCAGAATCCAAAGTGTTCTCTTATGTTAGCATCCATAGCGGTCCAAGAACAAAACCAGTATTTCTCTGGGCACTGAAGACCTTCAGTACCCAACAGTCTTGCAGCTGAGGTCTCTGTATGCACTGACATTCAATCCCAGGTACCATTCTCAGAACTTTAAATCCACACATCATACATAAGCCTCAGCATGAAATCACTGCTCTCAAAAGCATATTTTAAAGCTCTTCCTTATGACTATCATTCAGAGCCACTGAACTAACAGACACATGGATGAAGGATTCCTGTTTACCTATAGCCAGCTGTTGACTGGCCTTTCGCCATGGAGAGAACATTGCCAGAGGCCTAAAATAGAGTGACAGAGAGTTGCTAAACTCCTGCTAAAACTTCCATTTGCAGCCTCATCTTCTTTCCCTCCTTTAAAACTTCTTCACAGAGGTAGCTCGGGAGGCTGCTTTTTCTCATTTCACTGTCTGTTGGCAGACACAAGTGCGCATTGTATATTCAAGGGCAATTAAGTTGCTAATAGTCAGCTATTTCCAAAGTCGCCTGCTGCAGATGATGATATATTATGGAGCATCTGACGCCAGAAATGTAAGTGGAAAGGAGGCTACGTTCCCGCTCAACTCTTGTTAATAAAAGAATCCAGCACTGCTGAAATGAAGAGCTGAAGTTTTGTACTAAGCGTTTTATGTTGAACTTGCCGTACGATTAGGCGTTGCCATGCGAACTGGCTTATGATGCACCCGGGAAAAGAGACGAGACCAACATATTTCTTTTCCACTTAGCTCTACCAAATATTCTGTCTCTTTCCCTGCAAATTTCTTGTGAAACACTTACGTGAGATAAGATACTCTCCTTACCCCAGATAGAAACGTTTTAGCTCATTAAGTCCTTTCTTCCAGAATACTAATTCTGTGCTTGACTAGTGCTTTATTACAGATAAGAGAATAATTCAAAATTAAAAGACGTGAAATGGAGCTCTTTTAAGCTATCACTCAGCCATTTGAGGGAAAAAATACTCTTATCGAATGGGATTTTTTAATGATAAAATGGACACAAACATTTGTTCAAAGTTTCAAGAGCCTGGTTTTACCCTGTTTTCTGAACAGCACTTAATGTGTAATGTAAATAGCTTTTCAGGTCCCAAAGGCTGCGGTTCTAGGGGTGGTGGCTGGGTTGGTAGCTACACTCTGGCTACCTGCCCGGCTGTCCTCAAGATGTGGGGGGCTCCCCCTGCTGGCCTGAGGGCATATTGCCGGCTGTGCTCACCTGAGAGCCTGGCTCCAGGCTGTAGGACCCTGGGGCAACCCTCTCCGTGTGCTTCAGGTCAGTGCTGTGGAACTGGGAGTTTCCATCCTTTTGGTTTTGGTAACTGGGTGTTAGGACATACGGTGTGAGCTTTGTCCTCAGATGCTTTCACCAACATAGGAAAAAAATGTCACCCCAGGCTGGCACAAAAGTCTCCGAGGCACTTTCCTCTTGTGAGCCCCTCCCCGGGCCTGCTCCCTCGTCAGGTTTGTCCCTAAAGCTTCAGACGTGGAACTGCATTTGTGCAGTAGGCACCGTCCAGTCAGGAGGGGAACGCTTTCGGAGATTTCAGCGTTTTAAACCCGCAGTCGAAATGTGGAACAAAGGGCTTTTTCCTGCAAATAGTTTTCCAGGCTCTCCCCACACAAGGAGCAGCCGCTGCACCCCCTAGAGCCCATGAACTGCTCTGACAGGAGCCAAGGAGCAAGCCCGACTCCCCCAAGGCCAGCCCCAGTTATGGGCTAAGTCGCAAGGGGCCCCCCTTGGCCCGCAGCAGGAAAGTGGCTGTGGAGCAGATTTCTCTTGTCCTCCAATATTATGCAAATAAGCAAATCAAATTAAGTACCTGAGAATTTTTTTTTAATTAAGGGTTTTGATTAGACGCAGATCTGTTGTAGGCAGAAGAAGAAATTTTATTCCAAAACCCCAGACACTCGGCTTTTCTGTAGGTCTCCAATCAGGGCACATCTCCCAGAACTGCAGGGAGCTCATCTTTAGATTCTCTGGTGGGTGGGCACCTGGGACTCCAGGGCAGGAATAGAGACTGAAAATAACAGGAGAGAAAATTCCTGTAACTTCTTAAAAATCAAACGCAGCTGCTCAGCCCCTCTGACCTTTTTGTGCACAGAAAAGTGAAAACAGCAAACTAGAGTCCATATTTACCCAAAGAGGGTCACTCCATCTCGTATACCAGAACTTGAACATCAGAAGCCCCTATTGCACCAACCACAACAGAGAATGTTCCAGCTGGAGAGTGTGACCTCTTTATCAGGAAGCATTTTACCTTCTACCCCATTCAGAGGTGTTCCGTTCCTACAGGAAAAGAATTATAGGGGATGGGGCTTTAGCCAAAATAATTGTTTTCAAATAAAAAATTCCAGCTCTTGTCTTGCATGGGCTGGGCACAACGTACCAAGCACCTCATTAACATCAGCTCGCTTAAATGTTCCCCAATTCTGTAAGGTAGGAGTGATAGTATCAAGCTCACTCCCACTCCACAGATGGAGAAACTGAGGACCAAAGGGAGTCTTGAACAGGATCAGTAAGTAAGAAACTGGGATTCAAAGCCAGAGCTGGAGCGCTGTCTGGCACATGGTAGGTACACAGCAAACACTTGGTGAGTGAGGGAGTGAACAGATGGGTGAGGTGCAGGGAGAAGACTCAGGCTTTGAGCCATCCTCTGAGCAATGATGACCAAGTGATACCAGGTAAGTTCACAGCAGGACTCCGTCCCAGCAGGAGGAGGACCCGCTCCATATCCGGGCTCAGGGTTTGCTAAGCCAGTCACGTGATCCGATTCCTTCTTCTTGCAATAACTGGAGGTTTGCTTAGGGGGATCCCAGGTGGTTTGTGGGGTCCTGGAATTGGACCAAGCAACTCACGTGAAGCCACTTTTAGACAGCTGGGTAGGGCTGAACAAATGCTCCCAAGGAAAATGTCCCTGGGGAGTGCCACATCAGAACAGTCACCCAGGGTCAAGTCACTGTTGGCCACAGGCTCAGCTGATCAGGTGCAGAGCCCAGCTCAGTCCCAGGGAGCTGAGCCACAGGCTCCCCATCTCACCCCACCCCTCACACCAGCCTCTGTAGGGCTTTGGTTGTAAAAGTACAACATTGTTCTCACTCCATTTAGAGGAAATTACAAGGGGCAGGGAAACTGTGTATAGAAAAGAATGATGTCGACAAAGACAAACAACAAAAGTAGAAATAGATATATATTCACAGCATACCTAATAATGGTTTTATCCTCAAAATACAAAAATTGACACCATTTCATCCTTTACCTAACTGAAAAAATGCAAATTTGAATGTAAAAGAGATAGAAATGGGTGATAGATATACCAAAGATACTCAATCTTCCCAATAATCAATTAAGGCAAATTAAAATAATGGGACACCATTTTCGCCTACTCAATTGGATCTTGTCAAAGATCCAAACTGATCCTATTCAGTACTGACTAGAGTACAGAAAAAAGAAGATACTTCTACATGGCTGGAGGAAATATAAAGTGGCAAGACCTTTAAGAGGGTAATTTGGTAACATGACACAGCCCATTAAAGTGTCAACCCCTTTGAATAAACAATTGGAAATACAGGGCAAAGAAGTAACAGAATCCGGACGCTCACTGCATTTCTGCTCCTGGATGGAAGAAGTGGTGTTTTAGTTTTGCACTGCTGTGACCAAAAGACCTGATGAGAACAATTAGAGGAGGAAGTTTATTTGGCACTCACAGTTTCAGAGGTCTCAGTCCACGGTCAGCAGGCTCCTTTGCTCAGGGCCCAAGATGAGGCAGAACATCATGGCGGAAGAGCATGGAGGAGGAAAGCAGCTCAGGAAGCAGAGAGCTCTGCTCACCAGGGACAAAACATAAACCCTA
The DNA here is from genome assembly GCF_902686455.1 of Sciurus vulgaris. Lineage (NCBI taxonomy): Eukaryota > Metazoa > Chordata > Mammalia > Rodentia > Sciuridae > Sciurus > Sciurus vulgaris. The sequence goes on from NC_136464.1 coordinate 4,604,954, forward strand.
AAGCACACCCCCGGTGACCTGCTCCTCCATCCACCATCTACCTGCCTGTAGTTACTGCCAGTTGATTCCCTTCCATGTATTCGTGCTCTGATTAGGTGAAGGCTCTGGTAATCCAATCCTTTCATCTCCAAACTTCTTACATAGTCTCAAACATGAGCTTTAGGAGGACACCTCATATCTAAACCACAACAAGTAGAAACAAAATAAATATCTAACAGGAGTATAGGTGAATAAATATGGTGGAATTACATTGTGTTTTAGAGATGAAGACATACAGTTATTTGTATATTTATTTATCTATCTCTAAGAGAGGAATCCAAATTTATTCAACAAACAGAAGATGTAGCACACAGCACAAGAGAGTAACCCAGGCAGACATCCAGAGTCTGTAAATTATTCCATGAACTGATATAACAGCCTTGGCTGAGAGATGAGAAGTGATTTTCACTTCTTTATAATTTCAGATATTATCTGATAATTTTAACAATCATGTATTAATATCATGGTCATCAAATAATGAAGCTCTTTTAAATTTGTTTAAAAAAAAAAAACAATGAGTGAGAGTAGCCACTGACTACCCAGACAATGAATATGGTACAGCCTCCAATTGCCAGAGAACTGTCTTAATTAACAAAGGAAATTCATTCATTTCCTGGCATTATTAGTTCTGGTACTTATACAGATGGCAAAAGTAGAAACAGGAAAAGAAAAATGAGGAAAGCTATACATTAAAGTGAAGCCACAAAAAAATCACAATTTAAGGAGACATAAAAATGAGCTAGTCATAAACTGAAACTATGAGGTAGCAGGACCAGCCTAGCTGCATGTTAAAGGCCACACGTATGCCTCAGTGGCACTGGGAAAGGCCATGGGCACTGGTGCAGGGGAGACAAAGCCATGGACAGCAGTGCAGAGGACACAGGCTCAGGAACAGGAACATGTGGGAACTCAGAAAAGGGGAAGCTGGGCGTGGTGGTGCACACCTGTAATCCCAGCAGCTCAGGAGGCTGAAGCAGGAGGATCATGAGTTCAAAGCCAGCCTCAGCAAGAGTGAGGTGCTAAGCAATTCAGTGAGACTCTGTCTCTAAATAAAATACAAAAAAAAGGGGGGAGGCTGGAGATGTGGCTCAGTGGTCAAGTGCCCCTGAGTTCAATCACCGATACCTGCCCCCCGAAAAAAAAAAAAAAAAAGGAAGAAAAGGGCAGGGTTAGCTTAGATCCTGAGCTGTCACTCTACAGCCAAAAAAATTCCACAGGAGTTAAAGACATTAAAAACAAAGCCTCCAACTCTATTCATTTACCTGGAAATGCCATAATTTTATTCTTCTCTATGGCTGAATGATATTCCATTGTGTAGATATACCACAGGTTCTTCATCCATTCCTCTGTTGAAGGGCACCTAGGTTGGTTCCACAATCTAGCTATAGTGAATTGCACTGCTATAAACATGGATGTGGCTGCGTCACTGTAGTGTGCTGATTTTAAGTCCTTTGGGTATAAACTGAGGAGTGGAATAACTGGGTCAAAACGTGGGTCCATTCCAAGTCTTCTGAGGATTCTCCACACTGCTTTCCAGAGTGGCTGTACCAGTTTGCGACTCTACTTCATGCTAAGTGAAATAAGCCACTCCCAAAAAACCAAAGGCCGAATGTTTTCCCTGATAAGTGAATGATGATATCTAATGGGGGTGGGGGTGGGGGTGAGAGAAGAATTTTAGATTATGTAGAAGGAAATGAGAGGAAGGGGGTATGAAAAATCATGGAATGAGACAGACGTCATTACCCTATGTACATGTACCATCACACGAATGGTATGAATCTACATCATGTACAACCACAGAAACAAAATGATTTCTGTACAATGAATTTCTGTACAATGAATCAAAATGCAGTCTGTGAAAAATAAAAAATGAAATAAATTAATTAATTACATTAAAAAATAAAAAACAAAGCCTTAGGTTATGAACAGAAAACTTGGGCAAATATTTTTATAATATTGGAGTGGAAAAGATCTTTTTAAAAACAATGCCATGACAGAAGCCATAAGGAAAAGATGGCTAGCCATCTTTTCTATAAAATATTAAGAAATTACAGTAAAAAAAAAACTTTATATAGAAAAATATGCTTTTAATGAAGTAAAAGATAAAAGTAGAAAAATATATATTTATGATGTGCCTAATAATAGTTTTACCCTCAAAATATAAAAAGCTCATACAAATCAATAATAACTGATAAGAATGAGTATGAATGGAATACTAACCATAAAAGTACAAATAGTCCATAAATATATGAAAAGACAAATTTGAACAAATGAAATTTTGAATGTGGAGATGAACATTTTTGGCCTGGGAAATAGGTAACAGGAAATAGATTGAAGTCTGTTTGATATTAGACTTCAAGTAAATGTGCCTGAGTCCCCACACAGCTTCACCTACTGTATATTCTACAAATTACAAAGACTCTCGTTGTCACAATTTAGCACCACTACTTAACTGCACTAAACAAACTATCATTTCTTCAATAACGTGTGGATGAAAACAGAATTCAGCCAGGTACAATGGCACACACCTGTAATTCCAGCAGCTGGGGAGGCTAAGGCAGGAGGATCATGAGTTCAAAGCCAGCCTCAGCAAAAGCGAGGTGCTAAGCAACTCAGTGAGACCCTGTCTCTAAATAAAATACAAAATAGGACTGGGGATGTGGCTCAGTGGTTGAATGCCCCTGAGTTCAATCCCTAGTACCCAAGAAACAAAAGCAAAAAAATGAGAATTTGCAAGAGAAGGTGACATGTAGAATGGATTAGTTCTCCACTGCTACTGTAACAAGTCACCACAAACTTAGAGGCTTACAACAACACAGATTGACTGTTTTGCGATTCTGGCCATCAGAAGTCCAAAATCAGTCTTGTGGGGTTCATATCAAGGTGTCAGCAGGCTGTGTTCCTCCTGGAGAATCCAGCAGGAATCCCTCGGGTCTTTTCCAGCCTCAGAGGTGTCCATGTCCGTCTTCAAAGCCAGCAGAACAACATCTTTCTATCACTCCACTTTCCACTTCCATCCTTCAAGGACCCTTGTGACCACAGCAGCTCAGTCAGATGACTCAGGATAATCTTTCTTCCCCAAGATCTTTGACTTGATCGTCTGTAAGGTCCCTTTTCCTCTTTAAGGTAACGGGCACCTTTTGGGGGCACTAGGAAATGATCATTTTGGGGAGGGGGTTATTTGGCCTGCCACAGTGCCATTTGCTGCACAAACTCAGACCACGGAAAACTACAAGCACATAGAGTGTTGGCTGTTCTTAGGAGTTATTAGAGACCAAAGAGATATGCCATATTTGGGGTCGTCGATGAAGGGGAGGAAGGAGTGATCTTGGACGTAGCTGAGGAGGAAAGTAAACTAGAGGGACAGTGAACACAGACAGCCTCTGAGCAGACTGTGTCTGTGAGCTCAGCTGTGGGCACTGGGCGCGCGGACCCAGCTGAACACACATGGGCACTCACTGGAGCCATTTTTACTAAACGCAATGTTCGTGACTCCACCCAGAGCATCCTCACTGTGGAAAACAGTGCGCTCATCCAAAGTGATGTGCAGATGTCTAGTCATTGACATAGAAGTCATCTCATGATACGCTAAAAAGAGTGACATCTCACTGGATTCTGTTTTTGACAACCACACACATGTGCGATTGTGTGTCTGTGTGTGGGGATGTAGCCAGGCATAAGAGGCAGGGAGCTGCCCACATGGCATCACCAGGTCGCTCTGACTCTCCTCGTGACTGCTCCAGATCTCTTGCACAGTGGACAGGTTTCCCGGGCTCGGGAGATGACAGGTATTTTTCTTTTTAAGCACCACCAACATCCCAAGGAGAACACCAGGGAACTAAGAACCAAGAGGCCCAGCGTCTTCCAGAAATTTCATTTTTTCTGCAGTTCACCCTGTTCACATCAAATACCACCCCCAATCTTCACAGAGCAGTCATTAGGGCAAGATGAGAAAGTCAAAAGACAATACAAATGTGCAAAGATCCAGGCACGTTCCAGAAATCACCTCTCTACAAGTCCAACTACAGCTGACTCCAGCTTCCTGAGATCAGGGGCCTCGGTCCTCACCTGGCACAGTGCCTACCTTGCAGGTGCTCTGCCCTGGGAACCCACGCACATGTACACACCTCTCCTCCCTGGCTAGACCCTCCCCAGTCCGACTGACTAACCTTAATCTGCAGGCCCTTGAGTGTCTACATTCCAAACCAGAGACCAAGGTGGGTGATAAGAGGCTAATCCCATGGGGAACTCTGGGAAATGGTGCAAAACAGATCCCGCAGTGCTTTCCCACTGGAGTGGTGAGGGGCCCCCATGCTCATACGCGTCTCCTGGAGTCCCTGGTAGAGGGCGTGGGTGCTCATTCCCAAGCACTGCAGGTCTGTCTCACTGGCTGCAGCCAGCAGGGCTTCTCCAGGCAGGCAGGTGGAGGCAGGGAAGAACAAGCATCAGGCAAAGAAGGCAGGTACTGGGGCCCCAGTTCCTCTGGGCGGAGGCACTGCTAAGCATGGTGATAGTTGTGTGTGTGTGTGTGTGTGTGTGTGTGTGTGTGTGTGAGAGAGAGAGAGAGAGAGAGAGAGAGAGAGAGAGAGAGAGAGATGTCTTATTAGACTGTAAACTCCCTGAGGGCAGGAGCTTCACCCAAGCTCCTTACAGTTGGATCTCCAGTGCCCACTGCAGGGCCTCATGCACAGTGAAGCCTACGACCAATATTAGTCCAACGAAGGATCACATGAGTCAGTGAGTGAATGAATGTCCCAGTAAGCAATGCGTAATGCCAATCAGACAACATGCCATAATTTCATAATATTAGTATTCAAGTTTTCAGAAATTCTTAATCAACTTGACTTCAACTCGAATTGTTAACTTGGATTATTCAGCATAAATTACTACCTGTGACCCAACAAGATCTCTCGTTAATAAGACCTTCTCTTTAATAGTGTAGTTTGTCCAAATAAGATGGCAAGTTCAAGTTCTAGAATTTGAAATAGATGAAACCGATGAAATAGGTTATTTGATAATGAATATTCTAGGATGTTGCCATACAGCAGGACTGAAAAACTACAGGCTGCAAGCCAAATCCAATCCACAAGCTAAGGAATAAGATTTCTCCTTTTAAAAGGCTGAAAAAATAAGAAAAGGATTTCAGCCCACATAAAGATTGTATCAAGTCCAAACCTCAGGATCCATAAGTAAAATTCGATTGGAACACGGCCATCGCCATTGCAGATGATTGTGTATGGAGTGTTTCAACCACACTGGTAGAGCTGAGAAGTTGCAAAAAGCCTAAATTATGTACACTCTGGCCCTGTGCAGAAGTTTTCCAGGCAATAGGGTAAATGGTGGACCTCACAGTCATCCACACCAGCTGGAGAAAGAACCTCCCATCCCTTCTTCGCCTGATCTCAGCCAGATCTTTGACAGAGCCTCTTTCCCTGCAGAATCCCTCGCCCATGACCTTGGAGTATCCCAGTTAGGAGGTCTCTTCCTTCTCTCCGTATCATTCCGGCATCCCAGACATGGTGCTGGCCAGGACATAACCTTCTGACCAACTCATTTCATCGGATTCTCTTGGTTCAATGCATTCTCTTCTACCAATAAAACAGCACGCAGAAAACAGCACCAAACATGCACGGCCACACACAGAGCTCTTATGAGATCCATTTCCCATGAATATTGCTTAATCTAATAATTTCCCCTGTTTTAATACCATCAATTTCCCTCCTGATCAGTGCTACCCATCAGGAAGTATCTTCAGGTAATTAACATTTTTACATTTTTAATTATGAAATCTTTCTTGAGCTGGCAGGGTGTCAGAGATTAGAAGCACCAAGCATCAATGGTACAGCGATCTAAGGGCTTCCTGAGACTGGAAAATCAGCGTGGGAGTGATTTGGGGCCATCGGCTGTGCCACCTCATCTAGGATGGAAGTGGACATCCATGCACAACACCGAGGCTCCACTGAAGAAGTCACACTTGGTGGTCAACTTTGCTCTGAAACTCTGACTCCAAAAGCAAATGACTCTTGTAAGGGGCACCTACCGTGGGTATGCAGGGGGATTGAAACGGTCAGCTGCAGGACAGGGGGACAGCACAGATGCCCTTCCAATGCTTCCGCTTTACCAGCCAAATGCCCATCCACCTCTGTCGTCACGACTTCAATGTTCTCCTCCCTCAGCTTCACTCTTTCTCCCACGGGTCTCTCTCCTGTCCAAATTCTGTTGAAAATTCTACCTAATCCCCGTACGTATCAGAAAAGGCTTCCGGGCCCAGCACAGTGACCACGCTTATAATCCTGGCAGCTCAGGAGGCTGAGGCAGGAGGATCTCAAGTTCAAGACCAGCCTTAGCAACTTAGCCAGACCCTGTCTCTAAATAAAATGCTTTTAAAAAGAGGGGGCCAGTGATGTAGCTCAGTGTTTAAGTGTAAATTCCCAGTACCAAAAAAACAAAATAAAAAAAAAAAAAGGCTTTTGGCTTTTCCCCAATTCATATACTGCTGTAGAAAAAGCATATCCTCATAGAAGAGGCTAGGACATTAGGACAAGCACAGATAGAAAAGTAGAAAAGCAATATGCACTTCCGACCCCACGGTGCAGACCTCCCCAGGTGGCCTTGGGGACCACCGCCTTGGTTTGACCATCTCAAGTCCACTCCCTGTGGGCACAGGGGTCTTCTAAACCCTTCCTCCTTGGCATCTTTGGCTGAGTCCTCACACACCGCCCTGAAGCACAGGTGAAAGGGGACGGTCTTAAGCCCAGAGAGGCTCCGAGGCTGGTCCGAGACTACGTGGTATGGGGGCAGCCAGGGCCAACCCATGATGCCCTGTCCTTCTCCAGGGACAGGCCACATGGGGGCCCTCCAGCCGGGGTTCTTCCCTCTCAGTTTCCCTCCACCTGCCCCACTCCACCCCATCTCTGCCAAGACACTCCCTTTCTTCTTCTCACCTTCGCCCCTCATATTTCATCTATCCCTCCAGGAGCCCACACATGCAGCCATATTGACCCGGGCACCAAAGTCCTGTTGAAGAGAAATGGACAATGAAATGAGTCCGTTGAGAGGAAAGTGCTGCTTCTTTCAGTCTCGTGCAATGGACCCCTTCCTGCTAATGTCAGATGCACCCAGACTGAGCTTCTGCTGAGGCCTAGACTGCAAGAGGCTGACCGGTATACTGGCTGCCTAATCTGATGGGAAAAAGAAACAGTGGTGTGACTTTGCCTGATCTAACTCCTCTCACCTGCTCAGTGCCCTGGTCACCGGAGGCAGGCATGTCACTAGTGGAGGAGAGCCACCCTGAGGGACCGTGCCCGTAATTCACAGCACCAACAGGGCTTGCTGCAGGACCCTGGTGGAATAGCGCAGAGTCCCAGGCATCCAGTGGGCTCCCCTCAAACAGGCTGGAAGGACCACAGCTCTGTAAGGGCACACATCACAAACGCCTCGCACAGATTTATCCCTACACGTCTCATTCTTACATCCATGGTTAAGGTTCTTGCTTGGGTATCAAGAAATACAGCTGGCCACAACATTTAAGGATCACCAGAAAATCACCAGGCTGGCCCAGGGCAGGGAAGCCTGCAGGTGCTGCTCCCAGCAGGAGAAGCCAGCTCTTTTGCTTCGAGGTTCTGCAGGTGTGGACAGCACGCATCTCCTCCCTCCTGCACTATCTCGCCTGGGACATAGGCTGCGAGTTTGTTTTCAGCTTAAATTGCTGGACTAATGCGTGCCAGGTGAAGAGCACCCAGGCCCCACAAATCATCGCCACTTTGCTCCACCTTGCGGTTTTCAGAAAGCAGAGCAACTCGAGCGCACGTTATGGAGTCTGTGAAGCCAACAGTCAGCTCTCCTCTGGTGGCTGTCTCCTGGGTATATGCAGCAGGACTTCTCCCTGCTTCACCAGGGAAGCCACCTTTTCTTTAGAAGCTAGAGATGACTGCCCTTTCACCAAGATCTTGGAATTATGGAAGCACACAGGCCATGGCTCAGCCTAGATCAGAGGTCACGGTGGCTCCCTGACACCATGCCTACCCACACTTTCAAAAGTGAACAGGAAACCACTCCGACTGCCGTCAGCTTGATTCTGCTGATTATGAAGCTTTTTTACACAAGGCTAAATTTCAAACAGAGAAAAATCTATGCAGTTAAGGTAAACAAAGCTATTTGAACAATACCTCCCTTCCTGCGAAGTAACGTTTAATCTGGTGTTTTAAAAGATGGTACTTGCAAATATGGCTAAGCCGTGTATTCAATTCTGCTCAACTACTGGTGTGAAATTTTAATCAAAAAACTAGAGAGCTCATTCAAAAAAGAAATTAGCGAAAAAACTTTGGTCGTCTCTCATCACTGAAAACTGATTTAGTTATGCAAATTACTGCTATGAATATTAAACTACTGATGAAAGGTTCTTAATGAAGGGATCTTTTGTTTTGGAAATGCAAGGGTATATGCTTTAATTTCTTGCTAATTTACTGTTCTTTGATAATGTTCACATTTTCCCCAAAGTGGCCTTGCTGATGGGTTTAATACTGTGAATAGAAGTACAGACCAACAATACTGGTTTTGACAGGCTTTCCCCTGTGTAGCTACACATCATGATTTGCAGCCCCTTATGCACAATTCTATTAGGGTGAATTTTGTCTACAGGGCTTTCCCTGAAATGAATTCTCATTTTAATGTTAGCCTCCTGCAGTTTTTAATTTTTAATCTGTAATATGAAATTGCAAATTTTACAAACATCATTTGAAAAAGCCACTAGGACAGAACCGAATGCCAAAGTTTACATATTGCCTAATTAGACTGTTATGAGAGGCAGCTTATCAATGTCACGCCAAAGATCATCAAAAAATCCAATTACTAATTTGAAAAACACATATATTTATAGGTTCATTTTGTTTCATTTGCATCCGGTTAGCTCAATAATTGTTTTAAAATTGTATTAAGGCTAATAATTTGGGTTCGGCTGGTAATATACCTGAACTGCCAAGGTGGCGCCCTGCCCTGCTGGCCATGGTCAGTGGCAGTGACTGCCCTGGCAAGGCCACAGGGAAGAGACCTCCTAGTGCAGAAAGCCTCCTCCTCAGGCGCTCTCCAGAGAAGTCTCTCAAAATGCAAAGGCCCCGCAGCACCTCGACAAGGAGGCCAGGTTCCAGTGGGTCAAGTCCCAGCATCCTGCAGATAATTAAGAAGAAGTGGGGAGGGAATGCAGACAGCAAGGGAGGGAGCAGAAGGGCCCCAAGGACAGGTGGGCGGGAGACCTCCAGCCTGGGGGCTGGTTGGAGGCATCCCAGAACAAAGCAACGTTCTTCCAACTTTGCTGTTGTGGAAAAGCAGAGGGCACAGTGGTGTGAACCCAGATACCTCCCCTGGACCCAGCCTCAGTGTTTAGCAACTCAACTGGGGTTGGTCCTGACTCCTTATACCTACCCACTTCTGCCCACCTCCCCACCTGGTCACAGAGCAAATATCCTGGCAATTTTTGCTCAAACTCTAGATATTTAGACTGTAGCATGAAAAAGTCTTGAGAAGACTTAAACTCATAAGATATTCTCACAATTGAAAATTTTCCTTAATATCATTAGGTAAACACTCAGAGCTCAACTTGCAATGGTCCAGTGAGCATCCTGAATGGCCGTTTTACAGTTTGAGTCGGGACACAAAAAGTTTCACACCGTAAGTAACTGATTCCTTTAAGTTCCTTATAATTTCTAAGCTTCCACTTCCCTCTCCCCTCGCCACCCGTGGCTATCTTACTCTTCAATTTACTTATCAATTAAAGAAGCAGATAGTTTGTCCTGCAGAAGTTCCTCCTTTGGATCTTGCTGACTAGTCCCTGTGGGGTCCCTCACTGGCTCCTCTGTCGCCTGGTTTCCTGGAAGTAGAGACTTCCTGCCAAGCATCACAGAAAAGTAGAATTTTTTCATTTGCTTCTTATTTACAAATGAATGTCCAATGTAAGCACTAAAAATAGCTCAAAGGAGGAGACGTTTAATCAGATGCACCTTCCAGATATTTTACTGTGAACACATGCTGTCTTTTTTTTTTCTTCTTTGTATTGTTTTTATAAAATGGGATCATATTGCACATATTTGTCTTAGAAATTGTGCTTTTTGTTTAGTAAGATGTCATATGCATTTCTTGTTAAATCAATGAACTCTCCTCAAGCTCTTCTGAAGGCTGTTAATTCTTCGTCTTATTAGGGATGTTTCCCAAAGTAACCCAGAGATTGGATAGAGTTTCTATGCCAGACTCACAATTTCGTACACATTTTTATCAATAATTTCCTAATTTGCTTATTCCACACCCAGCTTTTGAATTAACAAAAGCAATCATTCCTTTTGAGTATTAATGATGCATTCGTATAAGTTCTGAGAAGATACTGAGCTAAGACTGGTGTTTTCCACTCATGTAAAATCCTAATGCTGCCTTAAATGCTGCCTTAAATGTGGAGTTTCTAGGATCCTTGGGCTGCGGGTGGTGGTGGAGCCCTCCAGGGGAACTCCAGTCCCGAGACACAGGAGCTGCTCCTTTCCATTGAACCTTCTGGCTCAATCCCCTGCCCCTCCGTCCCTGCCCTCAGGAGGGCTTCCAGGTCCAGGGTCTGAGCCCAGGAATGGAGGGGGTTTTGGAGGGGGTGGGGCGAGAGGAAGTGGAAAAGGACAACCTGTTTCTGGGGCGTCCTGTTTGCTTGCATCTCCCGCACTGGCCTCATTTCACTCTCAGAGCTTCCCTGAGATGTACGCGTGACCCTCTCACAGACAGGAGGCTGAGGTTAGGGGACTGAGCAATGCTAAGGGCCGCACAGCCGGTGGCAGAGCCTGTACCTTCCACAGCCTCTCACTGGGTTTTAAAAAATCTGGGTCTCCTGCTAAAGGAACTGGCAGTCTCAAACCAGCGGGTCCTAGACCTCTTCAGAGGCCGGCTGAGAGATCAGGTCCTTCCAAGAGGCTAGATGGATGGGGACCCACATGTCCTCCTCTTTTTGAGGGACTTTGTAAATGACCCACCGAGGGTCAGGTTGGAGTTACTCGGGAGCTCACATGGCAGCTGTCTCTGCTGAGAAATCATGCAGTTCCCTGCAGCACTAACCAGCCTGCGGGGTCTCCACTATGCCCCTTTTAGGGACAGGGAAACTGCCCCACGTGGGCCGAGCAGCTGCACGGTGTCGTGGGCTGGGCCCAGCTCATGCTCAGTGCCTTAGCCCCTCAAGACGGTGCCCCAACCCAGGGACCTTCTTCAGAGGGGACCATCATCTCAGATAACCAGCCCCAGGGATCACTCCTCTGTGTGCCCGTGCGGGCTCCCCTCCCCGAAACCTCTCCATGTGCAAGACCTGGCTCATTTCCCACAGACCCAGGGCGGTGGCGGGAGGTTGTCTAATAGCCAGGTGAGGCGTGGAGGGCAGTAACAGCTGGAGGCTTCTCAGGGCTGCTTCCCCTATGTCCCCAGCATGGCCTTGTGGACAGTAAACACTGGCTGAAATTCCTCTTCCCTGTAGGAGATGACAGCCCCAGACAACTCAAGTAAGCCACCAGTTGCTTTATTCGTGGTATTTCATATTGTGGGTCCAGTAGGCATATTTATGCACATTTATTTCCATATTCTATTTTATGTAGAACAGACCAAAAATGCTGAGATATATGTTGATAGGTTTAATAAATTCTAATCAGATTCCTATATACTCATTCTATATTATTCAGGGCTTTTTTCTTTTCCTTTCTCCATTTTTTTTCAATGAAATCTTGGGGGCTCTGCCATTAATGGGAGGAATGGGTGGTGGGGTCAGCACCTCTGCCCCCAGCAGGGAGGGCTCTGGGAGAGCCCACAGGCACAGCCGCCGGAGGAGGGCAGCTGCCCCCCATCCCTCTTCCTCCCATTCTTGATACTCTTATTTTTTTCTTTCTTTTCCTTTTTCTTTTTTCTTTCTCTTCTTTCTGGCTCAGGCTCATTATATTCTCTTCCTAAATGTTTGGGACACATCCAGCAAGGAAGCCTGTTTACAGGTGAGGAGTAATGTTTGTCAACACTGGAAGACAGGTAAGAGCCAGAGGGGCCCAGTGCCAAGCACTGAGGACTCCGTCTCATGCTCTTCATGTTGGAGGGTGGGCATTTAGGTTTACCAGGAGCAAATGTAATGCACACAACGTTCTGCTTTAGAAGTCTAAATCTCGTAGCATTATCACACTCATTGTGGGAGAAGGACAGGGCTGCACAGGGAGATCAGCAAGAATTTGTGCGGAAACCTCTAGAATTGCCCAGACGTGTGCAGGTCAGGTCTGGGAGGTAAGGGCAGGGGTAAGTGGGCATGGAACAGAGGCAAGAGGCAGCCAGGTGTTAGGGTGGGTGGGTCCTTCCCCCAGGATGGCATTAGGGATCTGGTACAGTGTCAGAACAGCTGGCACCTGGGTGAAGGCTGGTTCCCCAAATGCACACGGAGAAGTCTGAGGAAGCCATTGCCCTGAGGCAGAACTGCTGGGCTGGACTGTGGGCATCAACCCAGAGCAGTGTTGAAACAGGGCTGCACAGGAAAGGCTGGGCTGCAGGGTCCCTTCCCTGCCTGGCTCATTCCACCCCATGCCAAGCACACCTCAGCTCTTTTCCTTTGAAGAAAGGGTTTTACGAATGAAGGAAAAGGTTGGAAACCACATCAAGATTTAAAGATGGGAGACTAAGGTCTGCAAGGACAATAATTGCCCAGGTCCACACAGACCCAGTGTCCTCTACTCTCTCACAGCAGGTCTGGGATGATTTTTGAACACACACCAGGAGCATCCAGCAGTCAGTTGGAGACAAGGGGACCGACAGTCTTGCTCACTTCTTTAGAAAGTGAAGTTTATGAACCTACTGTGTATCCATAACTGTTCAGAGCTAACAGGCCATAGCTACTCTGCAATCCTAGGACAGGGACAGTCACTAAAAATGACTGCAGAAAGGTAAAGAAGAATGTGAAGGAGAGCAGGCATGTGGCAATCAGGAGTGGGCTTACAAAGGACCACTCGGGAGAAGCGGGGTGTGTGGGACTGGTTTGCATCCCCCAGGTGTAGCCCACTTCGTTTTCCTGAGCCTGGTATCCACTAGTGCAGTATTCAGAATCCCATTGGACCTGCACCTACTTTGAAAGACCCGAGGATGCAGCAAGTGGCCCATCCCAGCAGGAGGCCACCTCTCAAACCCAGAGCCCCCACTACTGCCCCCTGCAGGCTGCTCTGAATGGCCACCTGTGCCTCTGCAGGACCCAGAGAGCTTCCTTTACAAAGCCAGCAAACTATTCACAGTGCTTTACTGTTTGCCACTGAAACTAGTAATTTTAGTTTCTAATAATGATGATTTGCTGAGCTCTGAAAAGCCCAAGCCTATTTAGCTGCTGTAAGAAATGCACGAGGAAACAGCCCCCCATCCGTTACCCAAGAGCAATTTATGAAATCCCTGTCCGTATTTACAGAGGAAACTGCCTTGGCAAGTGTCATGGTGATGAAGAGACAGCTCCAGGACAGCCGCTTAATCCAGCCCCGCCTACCTGGTGATTCTCAGTCTCAACACAGGCCGCAGGAGATTCCTACTGCAAAAACCCAGGGGCCTGCCTCTGGGAGAGCAGGCTCCTGCTTCCCTCTTGTGCAACCCTGCTTGGCTGGCAGCCAGCCACACCCACCCAACGGCCGCTCTTCATCTCACTTCTTAGACCCTTTACCAGGGCAATTAGGAGCAAGCCGGGGCCAGCCAGAGAATGTAGACTGGTGAGCGCCGGCGGTGCTGGCTTCTGAAACCGAGGTGCTTTCCTAAGAGATCGCCCTGCCTGCCTCTTGCTTGCTGGGGGGTGACTGGTGGTGTCTGCTTCTGATCTTTAGAGCTGGCGACAAGCAGGTAGGAAGAGCCTGCTTTCAAGGTGGGCCTGTGATCAGTGCCCTCCTCTGGTTCTGAAGAAGAGGGAAAGGAGGTGACCAGTTAGCAAAACAGGAGACAGGGAGAGTAAGGAAATGGTGAGAAGGCACACCGGGGAAGACACACCAAGCTGACACCTCTGCACCCAAACCTGGGCCACCCTCCCAGACACTGGCCCCTGGAGGCCGTGCCCAGCACCTGCCAGCCCCACCTGGTCTGCTCTCTCCCACGTCCTTCCTCTTTCCCTCCCCCTCTCTCAAGTGGGAGAGTGAGACCCACATGGCAGTGCTCCAGGCACGGACAGGGGCCTCTCTTGCCCTGCCTGCCCACAGCTAGGCAGACCCAGCTGAGCTTCCTCGCCCATGCTCCACCCCACAGTCCAACTCTCCTGCCCTCTGCACCCAGCGGGACGGCACTGCCGGAGCACAGTGTGCCCACAGGAGGCGGGCAACGCCAAGAAATCACACCCAGAGTGGGAAGCGAGGCGGAGAGTGCCTGGGAGGCGCCGGAGAAGAACATTTAGGGCAGCAAGCCGGGGAGAAGAGCCCCAGGGAAAACGGTCAGAGAAGGGATGAAGCCAAGACAAGGGCGGCAGCCTGGCATGAAGACAGAAGCTGAAGAGCAAGGATCTCGCACACATGCGATTCGCATGCCCGTAGGTGTTCTAGAAACAACCCACTAAGGGCGGAGGGGGCCTTCCTGAAGAGGGAGACTGCCAGTGTGTGCGTTCAAACTCGGCTGTGAAGTTTTGAAGGAAAAAATATTGACAAGCTGAGCTCCATTAAAATCTTCCGTTCTGAGACACACACTGTCAAGAGAATGAGAAGCCACGCCCCCGGAATAGATGACACTGCCCAACGCATATCTGGTAAAGACTGCTATCCTTGGGGGTGTGGTGGCGCACACCTGTAATCCCAGCGGCTGGGGAGGCTGCGGCAGGAGCATAGCAAGTTCAAATCCAGCCTCGGCCACTTAGCAAGTCCCTAAGCAACTCAGCAAGAGCTTTCCTCTAAATAAAATGTTAATAACATGGGTTGGGGATGTGGCTCCGGCTCAGTGATTAAGCGCCCGAGTTCAATTCAATTCCTGGTACAAAAAAAAAAAAAAAGAAAAAAAGAGTGGTATCCAAATTATGTAAAGAACTCTTAAAACTCATCAATAAGAAAATAATCAATTTAAAACAGACAAAAGGTCTGAACAGACACCTCACCCAAGAAGATTTATAGGTGGGAAATGAGCACATGAAAAGGTGCCTAACATAGGCCATATGGGATCGAAACTAAAACGAACAGCTCTGTGGGCACCTGTTAGACAGCAAAATCCACAGGCTGACGCGCCAAAGCCGGGAGGATGTGGAAGAAGAACTCCCCTTCATGGCTGAGGAGAACAGAAAATGCACAGCCGTTCTGGAGACAGTGAGGCAGCTTCCTGCAAACCAACCCATGCTCACCACATGCTCCCACAAACACGGCCTGAGGCGTGTCCTCGAATGAGGTGAGAACTTAGATGCCTGCTTTCTTCATGACTGTACAAGCCGGGAGCCACGGAGATGTCCTCCAGCAGGTAAATGGGTAAACAAGTGGAGTCATAGCCGTGCAGTGGAAAATCAGTCAGTGAAAAGAAAAGATCAGCTACCAAGCCATAAAATGACAGGGAGATATCTCAGTGCATATTGCTAACTGAAAGAAATCGATTCAAAAAGTTTACAAACCACCTAATTCCATCCTAAATATTCTGGAAAAGGTAGAACCCTGGAAAGAGTGAAAAAAATCATAGTTGCCAGGCCTTCAGGATGGGGAAAGGTAGTAGACAGGCAGGGCACAGCAACACTACTCTGCACAACACTGTGATGGTGGACACCTGCTCTCACCCATCTGTCAAGCTCCACAGAACGAACAGCACAGAGCGTGGACCCTGAGGTAAACTGTGGACCTTAGTTAATAAAAATATGTCAATATTGGCGCATCGATCATAACAAATGGACCACACCAAATGCAAATCAGGGAAACTGGGGGTGGGGTGGGGTATTTGAGGGGATCTCAGAGAACTCTACACTCTGTTCAATTTCTCCATAAGCCCATAACTTCTCATAAAAGTACATTCCAGTTCCCTGGCCCACTTATTGATTGGGTTCTTTATAGTTTGGGGTAAAGTTTTGTAAGTTCTTTATAAATTTTGGAGATTAGTGCTCTGTCTGAAGCACTGATTTTCTCCCACTCTGTAGGCTCTCCTTTCACATTATTAATTATATCCTTTGCTGAGAAAAAGCTTTTTAGTTTGAATCCATTCCATTTATTGATTCCTGTTTTTATTTCTTGCGATTTGGGGAGTCTGGTCCTAAGCCAACATGATGAAGATTTGGGGCTACTTTTTCTTCTATTTGGTGCAGGGTTTCTAGTCTAATTCCTAGGTCCTTGATCCACTTTGAGTTGAGTTTTGTGCAGGGTGAGAAATAGAGGTTTAATTTCATTTTACTACCTATGATTTTCTAGTTTTCCCAGCACCATTTGTTGAAGAGGCTATCTTTTCTCCATTATATGTTTTTGGTTCCTTTGTCTAGTATGGGGTAACTGTATTAATGTGGGTTTGTCTCTGTGTCTTCTATTCTGTACCATTGGTCTGCCTATTTTGGTGCCAATATCATGCCATTTTTGTTACTATTGCTTTGTAGTATAGTTTAAGTTCTGGTATTGTGATACCTCCTGCTTCACTCTTCCTGCTCAGGACTGCTTTGGCTATTTGAGGTCTCTTATTCTTCCAAATGAATTTCATGATTGGTTTCTCTATTTCTTTGAGAAACATCCTTGGGATTTTAATTGGAATTGCATTGAATCTGTATAGCGCCTTTGGTAGTATGGCCATTTTGACAATATTAATTCTGCCTAACTCTAAGATTTCCTCTCACTCCAATTAGAATGGCTATTATTAAGAACACAAGCAAAAATAGGTGTCGGTATGGATGTGGGGAAAAAGGCACACTTGTACGTTGCTGGTGGAGTTGCAAATTGGTGCAGCCACTCCAGAAAGCAGCATGGAGATTCCTCAGAAAACTTGGAATGGACCCACCTTTTGAACCAGTTATTCCACTCCTTGGTTTATGCCCAAAGGACTTAAAATTAGCATACTACAGTAACGCATCCACATCAATGTTTATAGTAGCTCAATTCACAATAGCCAGATTGTGGAACCAACCTAGGTGCCCTTCGATAGATGAATGGATAAAGAAACTGTGGTATATATACACAATAGAATATTATTCAGCCATAGAGAAGAATAAAATTATGGCATTTGCAGGTAAATGGATGGAACTGAAGAATATTATGCTAAGTGAAATAAGCCAGTCCCCAAAAAAACAAAGGCTGAGTATTTTACCTGCTAAGTAGATGATGATACATAATAGGGGCGGGGAGTAAGAGAAGAATTGAGGAACTTTAGGTTATGTAGAGGGAAATGAGATGGGGGAGGGGGCTGGGATATAAAAGATGGTGGAATGGGACAGACATGTATATATATATATTTTTTATATACATATAAAAATATATGTGTATACATACATGTATATACATGTATGATTACGTGAATGGTGTGAATCTATATCATGTACAATAATAAATAGAAACAAAAATTTGTACCCCATTTGTGTACAATGAATCAAAATGCAGTCTGTAAAAATGAAATAAATAAAGTAAATTCCATCAGTGTTCATCGTTAAAGGCGGGTATGGGAACAACGATGGGATTCAAAGTGTGGAGAGGCAGGCTTGAATCTAACAACTGTAAAGATGGAAAGCTGCAAACTTGCCCCAGTGGAAAGGCCAGGCACTGTTGAAGGGTGTCAAAACCCACCAGGGAAGCTCCTGGGGAAAAAACAGTTACGAAGGACTTGGATTTGTTCATGAAGAAGAGACGTTTCTGAGAACAGGACTTCTGTTGGTCAAAGACTGATGCAGGGACTAGAAAGGTTACAAAGGAAATTAATGGAGCGGGGGATAGTGGAGTGAGTTAGGAGTGTGTGTTCACACATGTTCGCCTTCCCACGGAAAACCAGACTCCAAAAGACATCAGTCAGGTCCCAGCAGGATCAGTTTCGTGGGAATGGACAAGCCGATTCTAAAACGTACATGGAGGGCAGAGGATAGAGCTCAGTGGTAGAGCACTTACCTAGCACGTGCAAAGCCCTGGGACTGGGTGTGGCTCAGTGTTGGAGTCCCTGTTCTGCAGGAGTGAGGCCGAGTTCCGTCCCCAGCACTCCCCAGAAAAATAAAAAAAGACAACATCACCAGAAGTCAAGATCTGTTATAAAGCAAGGGCGGGATAGTTTGGTCCTGGTCAAAGAAAGAGAATATGACTGATGAGACACAGCAGAAGCCCCCAAAAAACAAAGCACATATGTGTATATACAGGGAGAATTAAAGAGCAAATGCATGTCATATAATAAGCTTATAAGTTAAGCTATCACTTCACTTATTATATACACATAAATATGTATTTTATAATATTTAGGGAAAAGATGACATAGTACAGAGGAGAAAGGTGAGTCAATTGGATATCCACTTAGAAAAAAAAAAAAATATATATATATATATACATACCCCTACCTCACACCACTCACAAGAACCAATGCTAGATGGATTGTAGACTGAGATGAAATAAAACTTTCAGGAGAGCATTTTTGTGACCTTAAAGAGTTCTTAAATAGGACTAAAAAAAGCACTATTAAAGAAACAATTAATAAACACTACTGGATTAGAATTACAATTAAAATTAAGAGCACAATTAGGAGCATGAGACACCAGCACACAGATTAAGGTATATGTGTGTATACGTCCACATGTGTACACATATATATGCATCTATATATCATTATACACCCCAAAGTAGTGGCATCCTGAGTATATTTTTAAACATAAATAAGGAAAGACAATTGAATGGAAAACAGGATCAAGGACATAAGAGCCAAAGACCACTGAACACGTGACATTTGCTGGACATCATCAGACCACAGGGGCATGTGCTGAGCCCACAAGGGGACAGAGACTCAGGACAGAGAGCTCACGTGCGCTCTGTCCCACGCGGGTGAGGGCTCAGGGGAACACAAAGTCCACAGACTGCTAGAGCAGCAGGATGGATCTCATCACTTTGGGAAACTGCTGAAGGTAAACATCCACCTGGGTATATTCCCAAGAGAAATGAGTACGTGAATGTATCAACACACATACAAGATACTCAGAGTTTGTCCAACTGGAACTCGCCCAAAGCCATCACCAGAATCTATAATAAGGGAAACACTACACCCGAGTTGGAACTAAAGATGTAGGGTACAAGGACAACCTGGAAAGAAGACACTAACTGGGGTCACGGGGCTGAGCAAATGGAAAGAAAGCAAGTTTCTCAATGATCCCTAAGATTAAAGGGATCCATTCATTTGCCTGAAACTCTCAAGTCTTCCTGTAGGACGTGTTTGTGAACAGGTCAAGACATTTCCCCCCTCTGATATCTGAAATGATGAAGGTGTCCGCCCAACCCATGGGTACTCACCCACCATCACCACCACAGGAGGGCATGCGGCTGCCCGGTCCCTGTGCTCCGGGATGCCTCACCCCGTGACTCACAGAGCCGGCACCTGATGCCCACCGGCGAGTCGTGCACCTGGGTTTGGACCTACTGCCTGCCCAGCTTTACCATTCCCTCGCCTGGGAGGGTGAAATCAACTTAATGGCCCCCAATTCTAGATGCACCCCCAAAGAGAAGTTTTTAATAAAACCAAAGATTCTAATTATTTGGGTTCAAGGTAGGGTCCAGACTTCAGTGAAAGCTTCCTGGGGCTTCTACTGTGATTCCAGGTTGAGAAACACTGGTCTGTATGGAACTTAGCACGTGGGCATGCAGTAAGCGCTCCATAAGAGCTGTGCTGCTGCTGTTACCCCATTACAGCACACTGTTCTCCCATCCACCCCTGCATTCAAGCAGCCCGTGGCAGAAGTCAGCAACGAGCACAGGGGAGAGGTTGGGTAGCAGTTCTCGCCACTCCTGCCCTCCAGGGAACACCGATGAAGGGGACTGTGTGAAACCCCGGCTGCACTGGCTGCTCTGCTCTACTCCAGCTCAAGCCCATCATGCTGCTGAGGTCCCAGCTGTAGCAAGTGGAAAAGCCTCCAGACAGAGGCAGGAGCAGACATGACCTGTGAGCCCAGGCGGAGGCTTGTTCCAACTGCGGTCACCTTCCCCAACGTGCTTTCCTCAAGTTCACCCTCATGACCCTGAGAGTCAGCCGGGCGGAGGCGAGACTGCTCGGGGCCGAGGGCTGCCGCACTCCAACATCGCCTGCACACACTGAAGGCCTGGGAAGGCCAGAGACCGTCAGAGCAAGGCCAGGTGAGCGGGGGCTCATGTGCTGGGCTCCTCCTCTGGGAGGGGTACATAGGAGCATGTGGCTCTGGGGCCTTTGCTCAGACCTGCTGGGGGTGCCCCCAGTGTCCACTGGGATTCTGGTCTAGAATAAGGCAAGGTTCAAAGCCCCAGAGCCACAGGACCACCTCCTAACATTACTCCCAAGTGGTGTGGAGAGGGGCTGCCTCCATCACCCCAGCTGGGCACCGGACCTCCTTACTGCAGAATCTCACCACAATCACTGTTCCCCTGAGCCAGTTACACCCTTCCCTCTCCTTCTTATAATAACCTGTGGGTTGTCTGAATTCACATAAATC
The DNA here is from genome assembly GCF_902686455.1 of Sciurus vulgaris. NCBI lineage: Eukaryota > Metazoa > Chordata > Mammalia > Rodentia > Sciuridae > Sciurus > Sciurus vulgaris. The sequence goes on from NC_136464.1 coordinate 4,625,571, forward strand.
CTGAATAAAGAAAGGTGGGACTTTGGAGAAGAGCCCAAAGCCTCAGAAACCTGTTGTTCTTCTTGGAGGAAAAAGGACCAAATCTACTCAAACTATACTAGGAGGATCTTAATCTTTAACAAAAATAAAAATAAAAGAGTTTCTCATAAAATTATGGAGAATAGAAGAGTGGAGAATGGTTGCAAGAACAGGTAGACAAGTGGTGAGTGACTAGGCAGCACCCAATGTTGAACTTGAACTTGGCAGGAGAGGACCAACTGGTCTACCCATGAGTTCAGGCACAGGACCTCAGTGCATAGGAGTTCGGTGGTGTGGAGGGGAGGGCAACTCAGGGTAGGGGTCCTGGAAATCTGTGATAAGGCAGTGAGAGCCCCCAATTCCTCTCCCGCTCCGCATGCCCAGGCATGTCCATCCCCACTCTGGGGGAAGGCCAACAGGCATAACAGAGGGCCCTGGGCTCTCAGAAGACTGTCAGTAAGGTGTACCCTCCAGGCAGGAGACAGGAGCATCTTCCCTGGGAAATCCAACCACCAAGAGGAAGGAAAGCACCACCCCCAGGCCACCCACCTCTGCCCAAGCCAGTCCACAGGTGCTCAGGGGGCCCAGCAGCCTTTTCTCTGTGTTGAAAAGGAGGCACTGAACCACAAATAACCCAGAAGAGAAGGACCAAAACAAATGGACAGAAATAAGCTGAGGGATCACGTATGGAGAAGGAAAAAGAAAACTATCAGTATCCTCAGAGAAGACAGCAAAAGAGACGCTGGACATGCAGAATATTCTAACAAGTAAAAAAGTCAAAGAAATACTAGAACAGAAAAATCAGAGAGTTCCCAGATAGAGCAATAAGAAAAATGAAAAAATAACTGTAGAAATGAATAAGAAATCAGAGTTGGTCAACAAAGTCAAACCTCCAAAGAGTAGGAGTTTCCAGAAAGAAAGAACAACGAAGACGAAAGGGAGGACATTAGCTGAAAAGCCATTCTAGAGATGATGGCGAACATACCCCAGGTCATGCAAGCCCAGATGAAAGGGCCCTGCAGCAGTTCAGAGGCAGTCGATGGAAGGCACCCGCTGGTGACAGCTCTGGGGACTTCCAGAGCGGAACTGACCAAAGGAGAAGCAGGGCCACAGAAGGCTCGTAATCGGTGGGTTCTTGACAACAAAATAGGGAGCCGCAAGGGTGGGCCGAGGCCCCCAGAGCTCCGCAGGGAAGCGGTTTCTCACCGAGGGGCGGAGCAGGTGAGGAGGAAGAGGGCTCATGGCAGCCTCATGTCCCAGGCCCTTTCCCAGGAGGAGCCGGGAAGGGCAGGAATCAAGAAAGAAGAAAAGGGCTCTGGAATTAGGGGCGGGCGCAGGGAAGAGGGAGAACCCGGCCGCGGGAGGAGGCCCTGGCCGCAGGGTACTGCGGGGAGCTCCCGGGAGCCCTGGGGGAGGGTTCCTCAAAAGTCTTGAGGGTTACGACGCGTGGTGACTCTGGGATGAATTCACCAAAGTGAGCAAATGGGGACACGTTTTTTAAGGAAAAGTGATTCCAGGAAAAACAAGTGGAAAACCTGCCATAAGCCAAAGGTAGCGGCAATCCGCGCGTGGCAATCCGCGCGTGGCAATCCGCGCGTGGCAATCCGCGCGTGGCAATCCGCGCGTGGCTCCGGAAGCACCGCACCGCCAGGACCGAGGGCGCGGCTCCGGGGGAGCAGAGGGAAGAAGGGCTGGAGGTGTGCCTGGCCCAGAGGCGGCGAGCACAGTGGTGCCGACTCAGACGTCATCAGAGCAGGTGTTCGGCTGAGGGTCAAAAGCGGTCACCGCTGGAGAAGTCGTGGGAGAAGGATGGGCAGGGAGCACAAGCCCTTTAAAACTATGCGACTGCTTAAAAGTCAGGTGTACTGCTCTAGTTTGGAATTAGGGTGTCCCCAAGACCCACGTCTTGAAAGCAGTGGCAGTATTGGGGGGTAGTGGAAACTTTGAGGGGTGGGGCCTAACAGGTCTTCCAATCATTGGAAATGAGAGCTTAAAGAGCATTGTGGGGCCTGTCTCTTCCTCTTTTGTGCTTTAACCTCCCTCCATGATGTGAATGGCTTTGCTCTGCCACATTCTTCCTACTGTAATGTGCTGCCTCACCACAGACCCAAAAACTATGGGGCCAAATGATCACGGACTGAAACATCTAAAATCTTGAGGCAGAATAAACCTTCTCTCTTTAGAAGTCGATTGTCTCATGTATTTTGCTATAGTAACTGAAAGCTAATACATATATATAGTTTTGATTAGCAAATGTAAAAGTTTATATTGTTGTTCTATTAGCTCTTAACTGTGAAACCAGCAAGATGTCTTTATGATCACCATCCTCTATAAAAGGACAAAGGACCCCCTTGCAGAGTTTTGGAGAAGATAAATGAGATGATCCATGGAGTTTAGCAGACACCTGAAACATGTTTGTACTCAATAAATACCAGTCTTTTTTTATGTGTATGACAACCTGCAGGCAGAGCCAGTGAGGGGAGGGGCTCTGCTTGGGTCAGGCCTGGGGGTAGATCCACCATGATGTGAAAGAGTAAAGGAGCCCCAGACACACAGGGGACTCTCACCCTGCTCAGCTCAAGCCAGGGTCTGTAATTATCAGTTCCCCAATGTTTTACCAATAAAAGACCCTGAGAGTTCTCCCTCCCTGGGCAGTTAACCGGGAGATGGGTGCTAGCAGGAGTGTGCATTGCCTCTAAAGTAAAAGAAGGTGAGGCCAATACACTGGCAAAGCAGCCCAGCTGGTGTCTGATGCACCAGGAGGTCTTGAGGCTGAAGTGGCCCCGGGCTGTAAGAGCTTCCACTGGGGTGGAGGCACTTCAGTTGCCCGGGGGCTGAAGAGCAGGAGTGGGCTTCTCTCTTTCTCTGGGCCTTGAGCTGTTTCTTCCTGGAGTGTAGCCCATGGCCCAGCAACTCCCAAGGCCTCCACAGGTGGAGGCCCTCTGTAGGGGAGGCTGAGGCAGGATAAACTACCCAGGGGAAGGAGAGAGCTTGCCCATTTCTCTTATAGGAGCTGTCTCCTTGGGAATCTCTATTAAGAACTCCTTCTAGAAGATTAGAGGGCACTACTGAAACTGAAATAGTTATCAAAAAGCTTACTAAGGAAGCTTTACCTCCTCCAGGAAATAAAATTAGAGCTAAGCTTCATTTGCCTTTTTTTTCTTTTCCAATTTGGAATGATTTATTGGACTATAACATGCTTATAGGAGCATGCACAAATCACAAGAATTCAGCTCGTTTTCCACAATCTGCAAACGCCCTGGTCCCAGGCGCCCAGACCCAAAAGACTTCAACAGCCATTTGCAGCCCTCCCCCCCCACTTTCCACCTAGGTAGCATATCCCTGGAGGTTCGCTGGGCACCCCTTCCTGTCTGCCTTCTGAGCTCCACATGGAGCTGCGAGGCGCGGAGGCTACTGGTGTGGCTGCAGCCTGCTCTCCCTCTGCACTCCCCCATTGTCTGCTGCTGGCAAATGTGCCAAGAGGTCAGGTACTTGGCATTTGCCTGCTCCCGTCTGGATCTGGAGTAACCCCAAAGGCCCAGGTGCCAAAGTCTTGGCCCCCAGCTTGGCAGTACTAGGAGGTGGAGTCCAAGTCGGGCATGATATAATCGCACTATTCAGGAGGCTGAGGCAGAAGGATGGCAAGGTTGAGGCCAGTCTGGGCAACTTAGCAAGACTCTGTCCAGGAATATAGCTCAGAGGTAGAGCATCTGCCAAGCATGTAGCCCTGGGTTTATCCCAAGTTCCACAGAAAAGGAAAAGAAAAAAATGTGGAGCCTAGTGACAGTTTTTAGGTCATTTGGGGCACTCCCTCGAGTGGAACTTTGGAACCTTGTTTACTTTCCCCGTCTCTTTTGTTTCTGATCATGATATGCCACTATAGGCCCAAGGCAATGGGACCAATTGGTCATGGACTGAAATCGCTGAAACTTTTATGATCTGGAGATCACACCCAGGACCTCACATTTGCTGGCTAAATACTCTACCACTGAGCCACATATTCAGCCCAAACCTTTTTTTCTTTAAAGTTTATTATCTCAGGTATTTGTTACAGTAACGAAAAGCTGTCTGACACTCTGCCTTCATTTGTCTTTTGTGAATCATTGACTAGAGAGGATTTCAAACTAGGAAAATGGGGGAAATGGGTGAACACAGTCATGTTTATGCAATGTACATGCAGGTTGTAACTACTTATATGTCACCCTTTAGAGGCAGAACCTGTGGGGGAAAAAGGAATTGTAGTCCACTAGGAGAACAAAATGAGATAAAGTTTTTAAACTCCTTTTAAAATCCCTCAAAGAGTAAGTAACTACCTTCTCCTTTCCACTAGAATGTGCCTAATTAAAACTAATCATTCAAAACCCTGTGCCAGTCAAAGGCATCTCCTGCAGTTTGCAGCTCTTTATTTCTGTCCAGATGAAAGTAATAATTAGTTCATCCTTGAGGCTAATGTGACCCAGCTAGTGTGCAGAGCGCCACTCCTAGCACTTAGGAAGGGTTGTGTGTAACATTTCCACAGCTAGCTGAACTTCAGAGATGTCGATGTCTCTTCTTGCTGCACAGCCTCTTGGAGACTTGTATACTTGTGAGGGAGTGTGTACTAAATCTTTAGGCAGGAAATGAGCTATCCAGCATCTCCCAAAGTCATGTGGTCAGGGCAGAGCACCTTTCAGGACACTCTGCCACTTTTGAGAAAAGGTGTGCAGGTCTATCCATGCAGCAAGCTGTGCATGCATGTCAGAGACAGCCCGTGCCAAAATGACGTTCAGAAGGTCACAAACTAACAAAATCTCGTCCTCCTAAAAGAGGCAAGAAGAAAAAAAGAAAATAGGACTTCCTGGGGGCCTAATATGTACTTAAGACTCAGGAAGCTGCCATATTAGTTCAGTTGGGGCTGCTATAACAAAACACCACAGACCAGGTGGCTTAAACAATGGAATATTATCTCCTCACAGTTCTGGAGGTTGGAAGTTTAAGATCAAGGTGGGAGTAGGGATGGTTTGTTCTGAGGCCTCTCTCGTGGGCTTGCAGATGGGCTTCTCGGAGCATCGTCACATGGACTTCCTCTGTTCCTGTCTGTGTAACTTTTTCTTGTAGGGACCCAGTCATGTTGGATCGGGTCCACCATAATGAACTCATCTTACCTCAATCACCTCTTGAAAGGTCCTATCATCAAATACACACATTCTGAGGTTCTGGAGGTAGGACTTCAACACAGAAATTCCAGGGGACACAATTCAGCTGATAACAGTCATTCGATCTCATGTAATACTGAAAATAAACTGTCAGAGTCAGTAATTGTCCCTTGGAATCCATGGGGATTGGTCCCAGGAGCTCCCATGGATACGACGTCCCTCATGCAAGATGAGGCAGTATTTGCATATAACCTATAAACATCTTCCCACACACTTTAAATCATCTCCAGATTACTTACAATCCCTAATGCTATGTAAATGATATGTAAATAGTCATTAAACTGTGTTATTTAGGGAATAGTGACAAGAAAAGAGTCTGTACATGTTTGTGAGTACAGACATTTTTTTTTTTTTTCCCCCAAATACTGTTGACCTGCGTTTGGTTGAGTCTGGGATGCAGAACTCAGGGTGATATGGCTATGTCGCTACTGCTCGGCTGCAGCTTAGGGAGGTCGGCATTGCCTGATGAGCAGAAAGGGATCATACACAAGCCCACCTCTCCCCAAGCCCAACTCCTCAGCCTCCAGTTACCCTGAGGAGTGAAGGTGCATTTCTACGCACAGAGATGATTTTCTGGATATTACCCAGAATATGAAAAAAATCTGAATGCATTTCACCTTTGTAACAGTTTAGAAATAAACTTGATTCTCTGCATATCTTAGCATGCAGCAGCTAATGGCAGTTAACCAGTCTTTTTAAATGCTTCACCAAATAGATTCACATTTTAGGACACGTGAAATAATCTGGTCATTATTTTTTATAAATGTTCAATTTAAACAATATTGTTAATGTTTCAAAAATATTATTTCCAAAATTTTAATAGCAGGGTTGTATTAACTGTTCTGAGCATTTAGCAACCAAATGTCACATAAACAAGACAGCAGGGGCTAGGGTTGTGGCTGGGCTGGGGTTGTGGCTCAGTGGTAGAGCATTTGCCTAGCATGTATGAAGTACATAATAAATAAATAAATAAATAAATAAAGGTATTGTGTCCATCTACAAGTAAATGAGAAAAATAGTTTTAAAATATTTTTTAAAAAAGACAGCAGGCTACCCAACTTCAGCTGAGTTTGTCTGAGGCAGGTGACATCCATCCAATGGCCATCTGCAGCCAGCCTGACACAGGGAAGCTGCAGTGTCTGGGACAGCAGAATTGCAGACAGACCAGCCCTTCACCTGTTCTGCAGCACAGTAGTTGTGCAACACAGACCAAACCATGTCACACCCTGAAGTTCAAATTTTCATCTATGAAATGGAGGTGATGCTTCTCCAATGAGACTATGAGCAAAGACCGTGAGCTCCTGTTAGGAGCCTCAGCCTAAAGACTAGACTACATGGGAAACAAAGCTTTGGTCTTTGATAAGTGCAAGAGGCTAGTGTGGCCTCAGCCATCCCGGGAGAAGAGGGAGGCTGGTCTCGTGCAAGGCAGAGCAGGGTGTTCTGTAAGTGGGCCCTTCCCCTGTCAGCCTAGATGCTTGGCCCTAATGTGGCCACATCACCTGAGTCGTGACACACCAATCCTAGCCCAACAGGTACTCACAGCTCAGGCCAACCAGGCACCTGGTGCAGTCCACCCCAGAGGTCCTGCTTCCACTGGTTTGTAAGCTGGTCTTTTGCCCATAGTTACGAGCAGAAATATCTGGGGGATTAAAAAAAAAAAAGCAAGTAAGTCAGCCTTGAAACAGAAGTAGGTACCTTGGGGCTGAGGGCTCCTAGAGACGAAGACAACAGTCAGAGGTGGGTGGGAGTGGAGACTCCCAGAGCCAGACAGAACCATGCACTCGCATCCCAGCTGGGAAAAGCTCATAACCTCTCTCTGTGTTAGTTTCCTCCTTGGTAAGATGGGGATCACCACCAGGTGAGAGCATCTGGGGCAAGTGGAGAGTCGTCCTCTGAGAGTGAGGTTTCCTCGGATGAGCACCCCGGTGCACCCCTCGCTGCACCCTCAGGCTGGCGCTGGTGGTGATGGAAATCAACAGAGACTCAGGCGGGAGGGACCTGCACTAGGAGCAGGGTGTTCCATGTAGGACAGGCCCTTAGCAGGAACGTTAGCTACGTTAACTCGCTCTGACCCATTAAGCTTCCACGTCCCACATATCTCTCCCAGCATGACCTTTCTTCAAATTCTGAACACCTCAACAGCATAAAACGTTTCAACATAAGTAAAATAGGGTTCCTCCCGCTGCAGACCGCAGCGTGCAGCTCATGGCTGAGGTTGATCCCAAGCTCGGCCTCTAGATGGCGGCAACACGCCGAGTCCACTGCAGTCGGCCTCACGGGGTGCACGGGATCCGGGAGCCTCTGGTGTGCTCCTCGCGGGCTGTGTGCCCAGGGACAGCACGAACTGCCTCGTTCATCTCTCTACCACGGCCTGACACGTAATCGGAGAAAGCGTCTAAAACTCAGAATGGCGTGGGCAGACGCGTCTTTAGTTTTCACACTAGTGAGTTTGTGACTTCGTAGGCTAATATTTACTAAATATTTAGTGGTAATAACTTAAATGGCTCAGCATTGCAATAGTGACCCGTAGGTTTCAAGAGATAATCAGGAGCGTCTGTCCACAGTGTTCTGGAAGGGTCGTAGTTCAGAGGCGTTCGGCTGTGGGTGCAGGTTCCCGCATACATCCTGTTCCACAGCACGTGCGCTTGGGTTTCCTTCGGAACGGACTCGTGGTCCCAGCAGTCGCGGCAGGCAGGGCCCTAGAGCCTCCGGGACTCCCTACGCCGGCCGCTGCGGGCCAGGGCAGAGCCGCCCCGCGTTGGCACTGGTACTGGCTCTCCACGCCCTGGGTCACACGTCCCTGAAAGGTGTAAGGACTCCAGACACACCCGCTAGGTGCAAAGTGGAACCGTCTTCCTTCTAAGGCCGCGTCAACACCGCCCCAGCTGCTCCCAGGGAGGCGGTCCACGCGGGTCCCAGCGCGCTCGGCTGTGCGCCTGCGCGCACCTCGCGCACTCTACACCCTGCAGCCCGCGTTTCCACCCGAGGGCCGCGGCTCCGCTAGGGCACCAGGTGGCGCTGCAGCCCAGCCTTCGCGCTCCCGGGACCACGGTGGCTCCAGCCCGCCGGCTCCAGGCTTCCCTGAGGGCCAGACCCGCCGAGCTGCGGAAAGCCAGCTGCGCAGAAGCCACGAGGGGCACGCTGCGGGGACGCGCGGGAGCGGGGCGTGTCGGCGCCTCTGGCCTCCACTGCGGACAGCTAGCCTCCAGCAAATGGTGGAATCGGCCTGGGGAAAGTGGCCTCATTGTTTACTCTTTCAAGAGATTCCAGAAAGCTGGATTTTTGTTTGAAATATTCACAATCCGTGTACTTTAAGATTTTTAATAGGGATTCCTTTTCTGAGGGGTGGGCGGGGTGTCGCCTGACCCTGCGTCCTTCTCTGGCTGTGGGACGCAACGGGACTGAGGCTGCGGAGGTGCATGCGGGAAGATTGTCAGGTCATTGCGTAGTGCCTGAATTTAAGCCCGGAGAACCTTAGGCAGCCAGGACGCAGGATTGCCTGGACAGGAGGCGGTGGGTCCCCGCTTGCATTTGGAGACTTAACTTGCAGCACCTTAGACAACCTCGCTGCGGGGTCTCTGCCTGCCTACTCCAACTCCTGCCCAAGAACCTCATTCCTAAGGTTCTCAAGACTTGGAACTCTTGTTTTGAAAACCTTTTTCTCATGGGAAAGTTTAAATATAACAGAAGTCGGAAGAGTAACAAAATGCACCACCTCATACTCATCACTCAGCTTGGCCTACCGATTTTCATGGCTGTCTGGTGTCTGCACCACCCTCTAGGATGCTGAACTATACCACTAACTATATGGTCTAAAACTTCTGGCACATGTGCACACTGTGTGATCAACGCGTCTCGGCACAGAAGTTTTCCACCACCCCTGCAAACTCTCCTCCCCCAATCAATCCTCCCATCTACCCCACCTGAGGAAACTACTGATCTGATGGGTCTCCCAGCCCTTTCACCTACTGTAGACATTCACACAAGGGAATCAAATGTGGGCTTTCCTGCCCTTGCTTGCATTATCAAAATTCAACCACAGCACTGCATAGGCCAAAAGTTCATTCTTTTTATTCCTTTGTCATCTTTCATTTTATGAATAGAACAAATTTATATTGATATGTCCTGTTAGGAAATACTCTTGTTGATGGATATCTAGATTGTTCCTAAGCTTGGATAAAATAAGCCCCCTTAACAGTCTTCTACTGGCAATATGCATTTGTTTCTCTTTGGCAAAATTCTAGAGGCAGAACTGCTGCATCCTAAGAAAGATGGGTCCCCACTTTTTTAACTTTATTAGAAGCTGCCTGAAAGTTTTGTTGCAACGTGGTTGCATCACTATATTCCCACGCAAAGTGTGCCAGTTCCACTTGCTCCATGTCCTCCCTGATATTGACTGTTCTCCCTCTTTTTAATTTGAGCCCGTGGGGTGGGCGAGTGACTGTATCTCATGGCCTATGCCCGGTATGGTGTGCATGAGTTCCCTGCGTTTTTATTCAGCTGAAAGTGTTTTAATTTCACCTTATTTTAACAAGATATTCTCTTGTACATAAAAATCTAAAGGCAGGGTTTGTTCCATAACTGTTCCCTGAAGTCTCCTTGAGAAGGTCCAGCCCAGGCCAAGAACTCACGCCCACCCTGGAGACATTCTGCACAGCTCCCTCCTAACAGTATCATGGCCTGCAAGTCCCTTTCTCAGCAGCCCAACCTCCAGTGTTCACCTCTCAGCACAGCGACATTGCCACTGTCCACCAGGTCTCTCTTCCCGGCACTCTGGCCAAATGGATCGGCAGCATACGGAGTCACAGCACACACTCGAGGAGGCAACCTTGTGCTAGATGAGGCAGAATACCTGGAAAGATCTATTGTGTATTGTTTTAGAGTTGTTTGCTGTAAGAAAAAGAAGTCAAACTAGTTATTCCACCACAGTTGAAGTTCAAGTTCTTCAGATCTGGTTTTTAAATACGCAGTTTCCCTCACCCTCCTTGTTGTTTCTTTGCAGAATATTGAAGAAATCACATTCTGTGTCCCACAGAGTCACCCACATTCTGGAATCTGCTTCCTGCATCCCCTTAGAATCAACTGTCCCCAAGTCTCCTGGAAGCTGGGAGTGCCCCTGGAGGCTGGATTGGATTCAGGCTGACTTATTTTCCAGACCACAGGAGGTGGAGATGGATACCTCCCTCAGGCTGCAGGTAGCTCCAGCTTCTCTGTGATGGGAGCTGCCTTTGATGTATGTGATTACCTGGGTTTCTTTTTTCCAGTGAGGATTTGCATAGCTGTGATATTGTCAATTTCCCTTCTCCGTTCATTTATTGAACACGTCTATAAAGAGAAGCTCCCCATGCTCGCTGTGTGTGTGAACTGAAGTACAGTTCTTCAGGAAAGGCAGGAGGCCTGATCCCTCCCTGCACAGTCAGATGTGTGGTCCAAAGGTGTCTGATGAGTTTCTTCTTCTTCTTTCCTTTTTTTCCCTCTCCTGTCTTCCTTCCTTTTTTGATATTGTTGTGAACTTGAGGAATTTAAACATGTTTAATGTTTTTGATCCACAGCAGTCATTATTTTTAATGACCATCGGATTTCCCTATGGTGGGCAGAGGAAGCCTCCTCACTTTGGCCCTGGGTCCTTAGACATGACCCCAGAAGCTTCTGAGAGTAACTTTGCTTTCTGGTGTGGCAAAGTGTCCCAAAGACATCATTCATGCTTTCTGCTCCCTATCTGGAATCTGCTATTTCTGAGGAGGAAACTTGGTTCATTTCAACGGAGCACTGTTTTGAGATCATAATCCAGAAGGTAGGGACATCATGATTACTGGGTAAATTCCAGGTCTCTTCAGTGAAGGTACCCGGTGTATTCCTCACTATAATGAAGGCCTGACACAAGTTTTGAGGGGAAAAAAGTTAATTTTACACACACTTTGGAGGTTCAAGGGTATGGTGCCCGCCCAGCTCAGCGGCTGGGCTCTTGAAGGCCCCGGGCTTCAAGATGATGGTGGAGCCCGTGGGAGAAGCCTTTCATTTCCCAGAGTGGAGAGGGCGGAGCGGAGCCAGCCTTGCTCCTTCTGCGCCAGCCTTCTGGAGAGAACTCGGGAGGTGGCAGGAACGACCTCGCACCCTCAGGGACCAGGGACCCTGCCTCTTAAAGCTCTGCCACCTCCCAACCCCGGGGGCCGAGTTCCCGACAAGGGAACTTCAGGGAGACACAAACCGTGTTCCAACCATAGCACAGGGAATATGTATTTTCTCTTAGATTTTAAAAACGATCACACGCCCTGAGTTGATACTCACACTTCCAGCTAAAATCCTGCTGCTGGTACTAAGCGTAGCCGCGTCGGGAGACGTGTGACTGCTGGGAGCTCTGAAGCTCCCGCTCCCTTCCTGCCCACGGCCCCACACCTGGGCCAGCTGGTGAGAAACCCGGATACTTACGGCTTTGGCGCCAGCGGGAGATTCAAACACAGCAGCCCCGCCCTCCGCCCGCACCAGGCCCCGCCCCTCCAGCCCCGCCCCGTCTGGCCACGCCCCCGCCACGGCCGCGCACTCCCTCCTGCGCTCTCTTGAGCCCGCGCAGAGATCCGCGCAGGAGCCCGGAGCTCAAGGACTTGAGTACCCTCTTGGCGGGTGTGGCCTCCTCAGTTTCCACTTCCAAACGGGATCTAGGGTGGGGTCCCTGTCTGCTTTTATGTGAGGACCACACAGCACTTTTTGATTTTACACCTACAGTCCTTTATTTAAGCTGAAAAAAACTTCCTAGTGAAGTTCATATAATCGTTTTATAATACTATATAAGTTAAGAGTAATAATCCAAAATTGCCACCACTACAATTATAATTTTCAGGTCATTTTATCTTTAGGGAACGTTTATGTAAGAATATGCCATTTAAATCAATTTTAAATAACTATGTTTCTCTATGCGGCCAGGCTTCTGCCTTATACACAGTTTTAATTTCAACTTTTGTTGCTGCTTCTTTATTTAATTGAGTGTGAATTTTGAGAAATATGTGGTTTGCAAGTCAAATATACTAAAGAACCCAGGTTTAGTGGAATCTGGCTTCTATCCCTGTTCTCTCTTCTGCATTTTTACATCATATAGTTTATCTTTTCTTTCTTTTTAAAGTACTTTTTTATTTATTTATGTGGTGCTGAGGCTCAAACCCAGTGCCTCCCACCCGCAAGGCAAGCACTGTATCACTGAGCTACAGCCCTGGTCCCTCCACTGTTTCTTTTTAACAAAGCAAATATGTATACATATTCCTAAGCCCATTTTTAGATAAAAATAATAGGGCATCCACGATTCTTTCTATCATAGCTTTTGCATTTGATAAGTAATATCTAGCGTCAGTCACACCATTGCATTATATAAAAATATTGAAACCTTCTTGTTGTGATAGACTAGAAGATTGATTGTTGGCAGACTAATTGAGGCCACTAAAAGGCACTGCATCCATCAACACAGCTGGCACCAGTTCTGTTACATTAAGATAAATGGATGCAGAGACACAGCCTCTCACTGTGTGGCTGTGCTCTCTGTCTCTCCTGGTGGTTTCTTTTGATATTGAAGATTGTTTGTATCTATGATCTGATGGTTATGCTTGTACTAATGTCTTCATGTGTCACCTTAGTCCCTTGTTTTACAATCAGTTGATCCCATATTATGAGATTATTGAAAATTAGCTGAAATCTTTTCTCACACAGCATTTAATTTGAAGTAATGTTCTTTTTCAGTTGGAAGGTAGTCAGGCAGCTTATTTTCCTGTGCATTAGCCCCCACCTCCAGCTACTGTCCACTGTGTTATATCCATATTACCAGAGTACATGCCTCTGCATCATGTGTTTTCCATAAAACCATCCCTCTAAGTTCTGCATGTGCACTTACACATCAGATTCTCCACACTAGTACTTGAGTGTGTTTTCAGCCGTGCTGATTACCTGAAGCTGGATCTCTCATACTTTCCTGGATAAGTTCTTCCAGGTCCAAAGCCACTTTTCAGCAGTCCTTATGCCAGAAGGGTTCTTTGTGGAAGTGTATTTGTTCAATGGTGTCGATGTTTTCTAGGGAAGTTATTTTATTCCTTACTCTTCATTGTGATGAGTGTGTGGAAAGTTCTAATGCAGTCTTCTCTGTGTTACCTAGACCAGGGGCTTCTTGTACAGTCTCGGAATAAGTTAGACCAGAAAGCCTACAATCAGAATTCTAGGGGTCCTGGTTGTATTTTTAGCAAGAATATTCAAAATGACCTGGACTTCCTTCTAGTTTCCTGCTTCCCTGTCTGCCCTACCTACAGACCCTCTTGCCACTGGCCTTCATGTTCCTGTTCTGTTCAGTTTGAATTTTGTCCCCCAGGGAAGTCCGGATGCCCAGATACACTTTTGAATTTTTGTAGAGCAAATTTCTAAACCTTGCCGGTTACCAACTTTTCAGCACACCACAAAACTCTCTTGTTTTGCAAGAGAACATATGTGAAAGATATTCTTTAAAACTGGCAAAAGAGAAATGGATTCCCAGGAAAATGACCTTTCCCTGTCGAGAAATGTCTAAGATTTCAAAGGCAAAATATTAGGACCGTAATGAGAGGTTTTCCTAACAATAGTAATAAACTTAGGATTTTAAGATATTCTCCTAGCTACATAAAATTAGTCATTGATTATGTCTAAAGATCATGTGGAAGTAAAAAAGATTATAATATAGAAACTTCTCTGGACTGTATTAAGGCTGATCATTGAAACTCTCTTCTAAAGCAATACAAATATCTCAACTCACGCTTATGGATCCTTCCTTTATTTGGTAAGGATCAAATGCTTAAAGCCTTTCCATATCTCCTTTCCAGAATAACTTGAATGACAAGGCAGCCCTGGTCCTGCGGAAGGAGCTCTACAAGTGCCTCTGGAGGCACCTCCAGCCCTGAGATTCCAAGAATTACAGGCCTACAGCTTTGGGAGTTTCAAATTTCCAGTTACTCAAACTTCTGGCAGTGGAAAGAATGATCTTTTAGGCTAGATCCATCACATAGTTCAGCTTCCCATGTCATTTACACCTAGAGTGCACGGTGTTCCCAAATGTACTTCCTTTCCTGTTGCGGCTGCCCTTGGGACTCACCCATCATCCGCACGTACCTCCATTTGCCAGTAGAGCCAGTGCTGGGATTTACTGCTGACATGCCAGGCTCCCCTGCTGGAATTCCAACCATCCCCGCACAGGGATCAACGTGCACACCAGCATCCCTTCTAAACTTCCTTTACTTCGTTACTTTTCCGTTTTATTCTCAAGTGACTCTATTCTGGGACCTTTACCATTGACTTTGGGGTTATCTTTCAAGAGGACTTTTTAGGTCCCCTTTCTTCCCCCTTTGCTCCTCCCAAATGGGTCAGTTACACGTGGAGTTTGCTTAGAGAACTGGACTGTTCTCAGTCCTTACACACACTTTTCCAAGGAATCCAGTATGGGGGTTTTCAATATCTTTTGGCCTGATGACTGACTTTTAAAACTCTAGGAGCTCTGCAGAAAAAAAAAAAATTATGTATTTATTAAAGAAATTGATAAGGGAATCTTTAAAATAATAATAGATAGTAAGACAAATGACAAGAAAGATAATGAACTAAAAGTCTGCAAATTAAAAATTTAAGCATGTAAGGACAGTATTCAAACTTACCAGTAATTTTAAAATTCAAATTGAAATGATATTCCATCTTTGGCTTACCAAAATAGCAGAGAATTTTAAATACTAATGAAAAATGGTATATAATAGGCATTCTTAGGGGCCGAATTGGGTGAATAAATTGTTATGATCTTTTGAAAAGAAAGCAGAGTTGATGGCAGAAGCAAGCACTACCTGACAGGTAACTAGATGCTGGGAGGTCTACACTTGAACATAACCCGAAACATCAGAACAGGCCTGTTTCTTTAAAAGTCCACGAGAGGGTTATTTGTGTCAATAAAATGCAGGAGAAATAAGAAACGCTCAAACAGAAGGAAACAGAGTTATCAAAGTGATCTTCACTAAAAGTGAATGAAAACCAAAATCCTTGTAATGCTAAACGAAAGCATAAGAAATTTAAAGAGTTTGTCCATACACAAGTGTAACATTTCCAATGTAAAATAAAGATTACTCAGAGGAAAACCTGGTTCTAGTTTTTGTGCATCGCTAAGTGACATCTTCCTGCTACATTTGTATATTTTCCAGATATTCCATAGTAAAAACATGTATTATTCATTCCCTAAATTAAAAAAAAAAAACCAATGTTTATCAAAACTGCATTCATATTTTCAATACCAGTTTCCTTTCCTAAATGCTTCAGTTTCCTTTCCTAAAGTCAGAGAGTTAAGGTCAGAGCCCGGGTCCCCTTTCTCCAGGCAGTTTGGTCCCATGTGGGCACTTGGGCTGACACCCAAGCCCCACGCTGGCGCATTTCTGCGCTGGTCAGAGCACAGCCTCTCCTGGAGCTTCTTTAACTGCCTGTTGCAGGAGTGGCCCACCCAGCGGGCAGGGCTCACCTCCTCTTCTCCCCAGGAGGCAGGAAGAGCAGAGTCAGCAGTCCCCAGCCTACAGGGAGCTTGGCATCTTCCAGGAAGGAAGAAACCCCAGGGATCTGAGCACACAGAGTGGACTGAGAGGTCAAGAGGGTCCAGAGTCAGGAGGCACAGTTCCTCAGAGGGCCTGGCAGGAGTCTGGACTTTGTTCTAACAGCAGTTAGAAGCTCTGAAGGATATGCGCCCAGGAGTCACATGATCTGGTGGGACTCTGGAGGTCGCCCTACACAGGGACTTGAGTTGGGATCCCAAAGTTCAGCAGTGGGTTAGGTCACATCATTTTCAGAGTTGGGACACAGGGAAGTGCTAACAGAATTTGAGGGAAGAGGTGTGTCCCCCCTGTACTTGGGCAGGTTGCCCTGATGAAGGCCACCTCCCAGATGGCCAAGTATATAGGACAGGCCCAGAGCGCGGACAGAGATGGTGGAAGCAAGGAAACACTGGAAACCATGTCACTCTACCTGTGAAACACTGGCAAAATGGGAGAATTGAGGATTCCAGCTCGTGACCAGCCAAAGAACCAATAGGCCTGGAGGGAGGAATACCGCATGAGTCCAGGGCTGCAGGAGCAGAGTTCAGTCCTGGGGCCAAGGTTGTACCGACGCAGGTGCCCTGGGGTCTGGCTAGTATCTGGGTGTGGGACCCAGAGCACGGGACGCTGCTGCAGGACACTTTCCAGTTTCAGCTATTTGTTTGCCCTGGGAAGGAAGAGTGTGCCAGGATCATTACAGAAAATCTCAAGCCCTCCAAACTGCCCCCACAGACTGCCTCAGGGCCTAGGACTCCCACTTCAAGCCTTGAGCCTCACCTGCTAGGAGGCTGGAGAGGGTGTGATGAATGAGGGGTGTGGCAGGAAAGTAAAGTTTGCAAGGCAGGTTTCCTCTGATCAGTGTAGTGACCAGGACCTGCAGCACAGAGGGGGAGGGGATCCTGTCTGGGATCTGGGACTCTGGCATCTGCCACCTTTTCCCCCAAAGTCCCAGAGGAGGACAGTGTGTGTCTGGGGTGGGGGATCACTTCCAGGAGCACACAGCCTGCCCAGCACAGCACTGAAGCCTGGCGACTCCCTCACCTGCCCTTCTGCACTCCAAGGAGAACCCTTCTGTTGCAGGATAGACACCCCCTTTCCCAAATGGAAGAATCTAGTACAATTAGCTCCTCACTGAAGGTGGCAGTAAAATGAGGGGGTCTCTTGTCAAGTTCAAGAAGAAAATGACAAACCAACAGAACTAGTGTTAAAAACTAAACAGGTACCCCAATGATAGGGAGGGGTGGGGCGGGCCAGGACACCCACTCAGACTGATAGCAGGGTCCGAAAATTCAATTCCACATAGAATGAAAGGTCATCCCACCTAGCACAGGTCCATTCTCCTTTAAACATATACAAATATGTCCCAACAAATATAATGAACCAGTGTGTTTAAATTATCTTAAGGGTATGAAATTCATGGCAAGTAAATGTGCCTTGGACCAAAACTTTAGATTGCCCCTCTAGCCTAAAGCAGCCTTTGGAACTTTCTCCAGGCTGCTGTATGGCCTGATCCCTGAGACCCCGATGTGAATCAAATCTTCCCTTCCAGTGATGAAAGCCAGCGGGGATGAGGGCCAGGACAGGACCTTCTAGAACCTCAAGAGAAAAGGCCAGAGGATCCCAGGGATTGCACTTCACCCCAACCCCAGTTATTCCTTTCTCTAAATGAGTATTCTTTCCATGCTCTCTTTCTACCCTCCTAAAGAAAATGCC
Source organism: Sciurus vulgaris (assembly GCF_902686455.1). Classification (NCBI taxonomy): domain Eukaryota; kingdom Metazoa; phylum Chordata; class Mammalia; order Rodentia; family Sciuridae; genus Sciurus; species Sciurus vulgaris. The sequence continues at coordinate 4,643,056 of NC_136464.1, forward strand.
TATCTCCACAGGCATCTATTTTTTTTTTTTTTTTTTTTCCATCAAAAGATCAACTCAGGGGCTGGGGTTGGGGCTCAGTGGCAGAGCGCTTGCCTAGCATGTGTGAGGCACTGGGTTCAATTCGCAGCACCACATAAAAATAAATGAATAATTTTAAAGAAGGTCTATCAACATATAAAATTTTTTTAAAAGTTTAACTCATTGCAAAGGATGATAACTTGTGACAAGTTACAAACATTGACACATTAAAACAAAACTGTAACAGTGCTGTTTTAAATGTACCCACATAAATTTAATGAACTAAGGATTTCGTGGGGAACACCATCTACTTTGGAAAACCTCTTGCTGAGCCACTAGGAATCTTACATCATTACTTTTTCTCTTTGAACCTGTTCTTCTTTTATACATTTATTTTTAATGGACAAGTAAGTGTGTGTATTTGTGGGGTGCAATGTGATATTTTGATCTGCGCATTCACTGTAGATAAACCTGTATTTCTACTCCACTCTCACACCACATTTTATCCTCAAGTCACTCAGAGCTTATAAATAAGCCTGCCATCATTTATTCACTTCCATCCTATTTGTCTGCAATTTGTTTCTTCCCCCTTCCTTCTTCCCTGCTTCTCTCCCTTTCAAAATCACACATGCATATTTTTTATACACACAAATTTTACTAAAACAGTTGTCAAACAACATAAAGGTAAATTCAATGTTATTGGCAGTAGAGCCTCTGATGGCCTGGGCAGGCGGGGAGTCAAGGGTATTGCGGAATGGTAAGATGGAGGGAAGGTGGAAGAGGAGGAGGAGGTTAGCGGTGTTCACATCCCTGAGCCGGTCAGTGGGGGATCAAGGTCTCTACTGGTGAAGAAAAGGACAGCTCAAGCATGTAAGAGGCACTTGGGGAACACGCATCTCACTCAACTCTGCTGATACGTGCCCTCTGTTCCAAAAGGTGACGGGCTAGACGTCCCCTCCTGCATTTCCCAAAGCTGGCGGGTTGCACGCCTGGGATATTTTAAAAGCAACTTTATTGGGATATAATTGGAAGACTAAAAGTGCATGTATTCCAGATGCACTTTGATGACGCTGCTTACGCCTCGCGCACCCTTCGGAATCAAGAGAGCGAAGGGCTCGAACCCCGGGCAGCATCCGGGGCAGCTTCGCGAGTTGGTCCGCGGGCGGCGGGCGCGCAGGTGGCTGCGGGCGTGCGGCGCCAGGTGAGCGGGCCGGGCTCGGGCGGCGGGCGCTGTCCCGCTCTGCCCGGCTCCTGGGGATGGGAGTGGAGCCCGAAGGCGCCCGCGGGGTCCCTGAGTGGCTGACAGCTGCCGACTGCTTTACTCGCCGCTCCCGGCCGCGCTGGCGCTGGTCTTGCGGGGCGGCGGAGGGCTCGGCCCTGGAGGCGCAGAAGCCGCCCTCCCTGCTCGGACGGTACTCGCACCGAGGCAGCGGTGGGACCCGCGGGGCGCCTGTTCCCGCTCCGCGCAGGGGGACCACGTCCCCAGTTTCCGTTGCGCCTCTGCACCTGGCCCGTTCGAAAGGCGACCCCGCGCGGCCTGTCGCTGGGAAAGGGCGAGGTACCCCAGATGACGGGAGAAACGGGCCCCCACATTTCCTTAAGGCTGTGTACATGTCCAACGTCACGGTAGTGTTTTTTTTTTTTTTTTTTTTTTAACCCAATAGAGCTTTGAAACTGATGCTTATATGTATAAATGCGTTTATTTAAAATATAAAATTTATATGTTAAATGCGTTTTAAAAAATTAAACAAAAATGTTAAAATGGTGTGATAAAAACCTTGCCATGCAGAGAAAGTATTTTCAATCCTGATTCGCGGCAGGCCCTGCGCCCCTGACCTCTGGGAGTACCCTGGCTGCTCCCCAGGCCTTGAGAACGGAGGAAGGAGACGGGCGCTCAGCTCTGCTCCTGCTCTTTATGGGGGGAAAAAAACAAAAACAAAAACCGAGAAAGAACCCACACACACCGCAGGCCCTCTGCGGTGGCCTCCCTTTACTAACTTGTCTTTCATATGCAGAATTTCCACAGCTAGATTATGTCACACAGGACTTAATTTTAAACTTTGCATGATAAGAAAAAAAAATCTTCACATATTCCTCAGTATATTTTTCCAGAGGTCCTAAGGTAGGAGGTAGCTGGAAAACCAGTTTCCACTCTCAACATCTCGAACGTGTTACTCTGGGCAGCCAAGCAGACATCCAGGGTTACACTTCCTGTAAGATGCCACCAGTCTCTTGGTTCCACTTCTTGTGAATCATGGACCTCTAAGGAGAGAATGGGTGTGTTTACTCATATCCTTTTTGGAATTCCCCACTTCCTTCTGGAAGTTCCACCCTGGAACTTGGTTCCCTGGTGCTGTCTTTATACATTCTGTTCTCACTGCAGCCAGAATGGCTTTTTAATTTTAATAAGGTATTTTCTTGTTGAAAACCTTCTCAGCAGCTCCTGTTGATAAATAAAATCCGAAACACACTTGGGCAAATATCTTAACTGTGAAGAGCAGAGAGGCTCAGAAATCAGACTAAATTAGATCCCATGTTGAAATTGAAATCATGAGCAGGAGGTCAGTGGGCTTTGGGGAGGTCAATTGTTAAAACATTTTATTTCACTCTCTAACTCCTTATTAGTTCACATTTGTCTTGTAGGCAATGTTTTTCCACTTCATTTCCACATATCCAACACAAGCTAATGAGTTGGCTACTGATGCACCTATACAAGTAAATCAGGAGATGGAATGAGCATCACGGATCCATCTTTCAGGTAGGTTAAACCACTGGCGCTAACAGTAGGAGGGTGGGCTCTGATTGAACTACTGTCAAGTTCACCTGTGATGCTCCCTGCAAGCTGATGAAGTTAAAACATTTCAGACTGTCATGATCAGCACTACTCTTAGTCTGAGGGTACATGGATCTGGAAGGTGGATGGGGAGGAAAACTGTCAGAGAAAATGGTGAACCTTTTAAAAACAAGCATAATAGGGGAAATCCACCTTAAAACTCACTTGCTACTACAACACTAGCCAGCTAAGTTGGCTTCAGCTGCATGCTTCCTCCTCCTCCTGAAGAATATTGAGTCTTCTGTGAAATATCAGGCTCACTTTGCTTGGTGGAAGTTCTCTTGAAGACCAGTTAGCCTTCTTTCTCTCTCTTAGGAAAGCCTGTCTGCCAAGATTTGCATGAGTAGCAGCAGAAGCCCCTGGGATGACCCAGGGCTGTGATCACTGCAGCTGGAGACCTTCCATAGGATCAAGAGCTGCAGAGCTCCTGGACTGTGCTGTACAGCCTCTTCCAAGTGGATCTCGGAAGACCACTCTTCTTTTCCTGGAGGCTGAGGCTGTTCCTTGAAGATTGACATGGCCCCCACTCTCAGTCAAGCACTTATGCAGTGTGGTAAGTGCTGTGTCCAAAGCTGATGTAATTGTGGGAGGTGACAAACTTCAGCACTCTCTTCTGTGAAGTTGAGGGCCCATTGGCCCCACCCCAACAAGCTTAAAAATGTCCTCAGTCCAGGAGCCACCCCCATCTACTTGATGATCTCCCCTGTTGGGTTTTCCAATAGGCCTCTCAGATCCAGAAGAGTCCAAGTTTTCTTGCCTTACAACAGGACTAAGGGAATTCACATTCAATTAATGGCAAAAATTGTATAAGAACTTACCACCAAACTAGAGTTCACTTTTTGTTTAAAATTGTTCACTTAAACATCATAACTGCAGACTCTGTCCTTATTTTGTGTGTAGGGAACTATAACTCTTAAGTGATTTAGGGACCAAATTTGGTAAACCATTCTACTCTGCACAAAACAAATTCTTTCTGGGTATCATGCAGGTTTTTTGTGCTAGATAATTAATTTTGAGTTCGTAAATGCGTTTTAACTTCTTTAAAACTGTTTTTCCAGATGTTTAAGCTGAAGCATATTTTTATCTTTTCATGGAAACGTTTCCATTCTACTTTTAAATTAGTACATAACATGAAAAAGAGAAAATTTTGTTATAAATTTTCACAAGTTAAAAATGCCACTCAGAAAAAGCGAATTCAAATATAGAATCCACTCTACACACTTCAGGTCCCAGAAGACTTTCTCTCTACAGAGACACTCTGTACCCCTTGAGGGAGATGGAATTCCCCTGGAATGTGTCATCTGGAGGGGGCAGTGTCTCGTCCCATTAGCCAGGTCCCTGTAGTGCCCTGCTTATTCCTATTGGAGACACAAAGCTTTTTATGTACAGAACACCTCTTTTTCATCATTTTTGGTTCAAATGTGACATACAGAATTTACCTAGGAATTTCTTACTTCACAGGGTCGTGTAGACATTTAGAATACTCTAAAGGAAACAAAAGATGATATTTCTGTTTTAGAGTGGGTATCCCAAGCCAGTGAGGGTCTACAGTATATGTCTCAATTACCGGTGTTCACAGCACAGTACCACAACCTAGCAGCCTGTCAGAAAAAGCCCAGGGTGCTGCAGGGAACTTCAGAGCAGCTTAAAGAAGTGATTATGAACAGTAGAGAAGAGTTAGAACAAAAGAAAACAATTCAGAAACTCTAAGACCTAGCTCGAGTGCAAATGATCTTAAACAAGTTAGTTTCTGAAGGCCCCAGTGCAGTACTTCACAAATGCTCCTTAAACCACTAATACCAGAAAATGTCAGATTATATGTAACATTTGGGTGTATAAAAGCACCCATTCTCTGTGTGTGTGTATACAATTAGTTACCTTCTTTAGGTTTTCTGCACATCTCTTGGGTCCTCCCGTGACTCTCTTGTCAGATTCACTCTCCAGGCTGGGCTGCGTGCCTGGCCACATACTATCAGAGGTCAGGTGATCTCTCCGCTGCCTTTCAGGTGGCCCACATCACACGACCTTTGGCAGAACAGTGAGTTCACACACCCATTCTGAGCTGTGGCCACAGCCCTGGTGTCGAGTCCCCAGCCGTCCCCTCCTGGTAGTCCTTCCTCAGCCTCAACGCTGCTTACCGCGAGAGACAATAGCTGCTTCTCATCAGTGCCAGGATGTGCTCCCCTCCACCCCATCATCTTTCCACCCGCCCCTGCTCCCCACTGGCACGGGGGTTCCTGTCTGCTTCCACTAAGGGCAAAGGGACACGGAAAAGGTGACCAAGTTGGGAACCTGTACCTGGAGGAACCTACTTCCTACATAAGCAGTTCTGGCCTCTGGGCAGCCAGAGCTGAAGCCCATGGTGGACCCCAGCTGAGAAGCCCTGCAGAAACCCATCAGTGTGTGTGGAGCCTTCGTGGGTGCTGGTGGGTGACCAGGAAGAGGCCGAGTGTCCCGGACAGAGCGCCAGGCCTGGCTCTCCCTCGGCTGGGCTGTGAGTTGAGGATCATCAAGGGAGAGGGTGGCTTCCACGCCTGCAGCTTCCTGCTCATGAAGCACCACTTTCCAGACCAGGAATCCCTAAGTGTTTACAGCCCAAACTTTACTTTAACATGGGAGCCTGGTGCACGTGTCAACTACATGGGCTGCAGGAGGTCCTGGGTCCCCCGGGCTCCAGGACCGTGTCTTGCCACCATCAGATGGCTTCTGCTTCCAGCCAGTCCCTAGCACGAGTTCTGACTTACGGCCTCTGCCTGGGCATCACTCTTTCCCTGAGCTTCTCCTCCTCCCTCTCTCTGGAACCTTCTGTCAGTGCCTCCCCACTAGGGCTTCCTGCCACCACCCCACAGCAGGGGTCCTCCTGCCCAGCTCACTGCTGACCCTGTGTGGTCTTGGGGGCATCTGGGAGTCTGGGCTGTCCTTGATGCTGTCAGCTCAAGCTTCCTGGCTTGAGTGTGCCAGCCTGGACAGCTGCACCTGACACACCAAGTGGCCACTGCTACCTCTGTCACTGGCTGATCTCAGGACAGGCAAGTGCGAGGTCCAGACTGCGTGTGCTGAGAACGACTCTGATGCCACTCCCAAAAACAAACTGCCCACCCCTCCCTTTATCTTATTTATTCATTTACTTCTTGGGAGGGGGACGGGTCTCCCAGGCTGGCCTGGAGCTCTCAATCCTTCTGCCTCAGCCTCCACAGCGGCCTCTGGGACCACAAGCCTCCGGCTCAATCCGGGATTCTCCAGAGGAACACTAAGGAGCTTAGTGATGCTGTGGGGTATTCAACTTAGAGATGGCGCCCTTGCCCTGATCTTCACAGCACCTTCACCAGGTCAGCACAGACGTGGTTTGGCTGGGGAGGGGAATGTCGCACAAGCTTGCCCTGTGTGGACCTTAACTCCTGCTGTTTGCCTCCTGGACCCGCCCGCCTTTGTTTGGCCTTTCCAAAGGAGGCCCACACTGGAGCAGCTTTCCCGAGCAAGCTTGGCAGAACCGAGGAGAGAATGAAGACGTTCCCCACATCTCAGTGCGCGCTGTGTCCCCAGCAGTCAGACAGAGGTATGACCTGGTACATTCCCAGCCTGTCCTGAAGGCCTTCCGTGACCTGCACTCACACTGGAAGTGGAATTCCCAAAGGAAATACACTCCCCGGACAAAACATGTGGCTTACATCAGTCCTTCTAACATTTAACTGTGAGCTGGCAGCGTGATGTCACGTATGTGCTTCTCGTTTGCCTTTGCGACTCTGTGTATAGATGCACCCATTCTCTGTGTGTGTATACAATTAGTTACCTTCTTCAGGTTTTCTGCAGTCTCTTGGCTCCTCGTGTGACTCCCTGGTCAGATCCACTCTCCAGTGTGGGCTGCGTGCCTGGCTTTCTGGACCTCAGACACCTGAGGTCTGACTGTGTGGCTGCTCCTTTCTCTTCCTGGTTCCTCGTGGGGATTGCCAAGCCTTTCTCCCTCACTTCCTGCTCTGCTGTGTGAGGCTGGGAAATCCGATTCTGTCTTCCAGATCTCAAGCACACTCTCCTTTCCCTGACTTCCCTCTAGACAAAGGTTTCTCGTCTCCATCATCTGGGTTCTGTGGCATCCATCTCCTGGGAGTTCTTCACGGATTCTTTTCCTGTCTCTTTATTTCACATTTTCCTGTTGATCGAGTAAACTCAGTTCTTTGCTCTTCTCCATTAGTTTTATTTTGGGTCTCTATTTTAGGGACATTTCCTGAAGAAGTCCTGCAATTTGAATTTTTTCCACCACCAAATTCCTACCATAAGTAGAAAAAAGCTCAAATCCGACATGAAGAAGAGCACGCATAGGTAAAGTCAAATGGGAGTGCATTGGAAGATTTCATATTGAGTAATCGAGGTAATGCTTGCCAATGTGCTCTAGGGAGAAATGTTCTCTGCTGATAAACGCAAATGAGGAATTAAGGTTAAACTTCAGTCAAGAGGCCTAGGTGGGACAGAAGTCTAAGCTGATAATAACAGTTTTTCATTAACCAAACTGCCTGATATATAAGCAACAAATGGATTCCTGATTCTTCCCTAAGCCTTGTCACGGTGCAGCAGGAGACGGGTGCCTCTGTACCTCCCTGGTCTTGGTGGCATCACAAGCAACAAAGAACAGAACTACCCAGGGTCTTGGGGTGAACTTTTCTTCAGGGGTTCTTAGTCAGCGTCTGTTCCAGTTCCACTTTCTGCTTTTGAGCTTCCTTAAACCCTCGATGCCTTCATCAACACCTAGGGCATGGCCCTGACCTTGCTGTCAGCTTCCTGACCACTGGCAGCTCTTCTTCCCCAGAGGTGCCTTGAGCCGCCTCTTCCTGCGTGGTGGGTGTGGACGGGTTCTGACTGTGAAGAGTGCAGGCCTTGGGTGGTTTCATCCTCCTCGTCCTGGGATCCTCTGCACAGCTGGGTGTAGACAAGTCCTGAGCCACTGCTGGGTCTTTCGTGGGTCTGCCTGGTGCAACCTCTCAGGATCTTCCAGGTGGACTGTGGGCTCACGTTTCGGCCAGCAGTGCATGATTCCTCTCAGCTATCACCTTTTGGGGTTTTCTTTGGATTCAGTGCTTCCTCGTGTTTCTTAAGTGCTTTCCCTACCTTCCTTCTCTCATGGCTTCCGGCTATGTTCTGTTTAGATGTCTTCCTCTGATGTTCTCAGCAGTGGCTGCCCTGGTTTCTGCACCCTGGCATCAGTTGGCATCTGTGCATTTCTGAGTTCCAGAAACCTAGACTTATTGGCCATGAGTGCTGCATGGGAGGCTGTGTCTCAGGATCTGGAGTTTGACCTCAACAGCTGCTGCTTTACAGGGGATCCTGAAGCTTTTCAAGATATTTTCATTATCTTTCATAAAGCTTCTTAGTGAAGGGCTTGCAGAAACTTTATTGGATGGCTCCTTTGGGGCATTCTGAGCTTGTAAACACATTATCTTCTGTAAGAAACAAAATATACGATATGTGTATTCTCTTCACTGTGGGGATCAAGCTTAATGTCTTCATACAGTACTGAGAGTGAATAGTTCAGGTTCATGTCTATCTAACTAAGCTAGGTGGTTTAGCTTCCTAGATGCAAGGGAGATTGTTCTTCTCGAGAGTAAATCTTCATGACTAAAGAAGCAAAGTTTTTCAGATAACTTAAAGCAGAAAAATATTGGTCAAAACCAAATGTTTCAGTTCTAGAACAATCAGTTAGTATGACTGCAAGAAGGGGAAATAAGAGCAAGCCAGCTCTCTGTACTAAAATGTAGCTCCAACTTTCTATACGTATACTTCCCTCCAAGGTAGAGATCTGCTGTGTTTAACCTGTACATATCTGCTTCATGCTCTGCCCATCTGGCTAGTCTCCTGTTCACATGCAGTGGGTCCTCCTCAATGTGGATGCTTCTACCAGATTTGGGTCTTGACTGACATGATGCCAGTAGTGATTCCTCCTTGTATAAACACCAGCACTTGCTTTTTCTGTTGCATAGTCTGTGATTCTGATTTTCTATAAGCCCGTGATTTCACATCGAACTCTTTCTTCATTGCCTCATTACGTTTTCAAAGAAACCCCCTCCCCCATTCTCCAGGCATTCTTTAAAGGGAATAGCCCCTTCTCTCCATCATAGGTCACTAACATTATACTGGACTTTCCTTTACATCCCCTGCAGTGGTCTCAGCTGCATTTCTGCTATATTCCCAGGACATTTTGAGAATGAACAAAAGATATTTTCCTGGTGACATGTTCTGAGCCAATGAGACAGTTCCATCTCCTTTGACTTTGCTGACAGGCGCCAGAGGCCCTCCTGAAGCATTTTTTCAGTGGACTTTGAAAGGATGTTTCAATCTTGGTCTTTTCCATCTCAATAATGAATTATGAAAATAAGTTGATTATATGTTTACAAACAGAATAGAAATAAATACCACCTACTGTGCAGATGGTTTTGTAATTTCTATGTGCCTCAGTTTCCAAGTAAGCAAAATCCCTCTAATGAGAAGTTTTCAGTACAAGAAAGTAGTTTTTTTTATTTTTTTCCCCCTCCAAGACCCTGTGTGATCTAAAGACCTTAATCTCTCCTGGGCTTTTACTCATTCTTTTCCTGCCATCTTCTGCCTCCCTTATGCAGTATCTTATATTGATCCAGGTGCTCAATTAGTCATTGGTTGTCTTTAAGCTACTGGCTGAAGTAGTTTAAAGTGGTAGAGTGCTTGCCTAGCCTGGGTGAAGTCCTGGGTTGAATCTTCAGCAAGGAAAACAAAGGTGTTAAAATGAGAAAGATTATTATAATATAGAACTTGTCTGTTTTAATGATTAGAATACCAATCAGTTGGAATTCTCTCCTCAAGCAATACAAATCTCTGAATTCAGCTTCACTGATCTCCTTAGTTACTTGCAAGAATCAGAAGGGAAAAACCAATTTGTGAGTTCCCTAGCCCTACAGAGGGAGGACATGTGAGGTGCTCCCAACAGGAGCCCTCTGCCTGGTGAGTCCAAGATTATGAGGCCTGAGCACACAGAGTGGACTGAGAGGTCAAGAGGGGCCAGGAGGCAGGAGACAGATGTCCCTCAGAGGGCCTGGCAGGAGTTTGGACTTTGTTCTAACAGCAATTAGAAGCTCTGAAGGATGTGAGCCCAGGAGTCACATGCCCTGTGGGACTCTAGAGGTTCACACTGTCTATGGAGATCCTCTTGCAGGGGGGCCTTAACTGGGGTCCTAGAGCTCAGCAGTGCGTCAGGTCACATTGCTTCAGAGGGGTCATGAGGAACCAGGAAGTGCTAACAGAATTTGAGGGAAGAGGTGTGACACCTGTGCTTGGGCACATTGGCCCGATGGAGGCGACCTCCCAGACAGCCAGGTGTACAGGGCCAGGCCAGAGTGGGGCAGAGCTGAGGTTAGGGAGGGCAATCCTGCAGAGCCTTGTAAGTAAAGAACCCAATGAAGGAAGTAAAGAGAGGGAGAGGGGCTCGACAGTAACACAGGTTTATTGGGGACAAACCTGAGGAGGGGGTCCTAGCAGTGGCTGGAACCTGTCTTCTGCTTATAGCCTGGGAAGATACAGTAGAGTAAGGGAGGGGGAATTTCTGAGGTTAGGCCACTGCTGGCGGGTTGTCAGGGAAGGGTCCTTGAGCTTATCACCTCCTTTGGAACCCGGTGCTTTCCAGGACTGCAGTCCCAGATAACCATTCCCTTGGTTTGTAAGGATGGAGCATCGTCTGGGGTTAGGTCAGGTTGAGTCAGAGTGACCTATTGTGGAGTGACTGTTATTCCAAGGTGGAGGACATGTTTTCAAATCCTATGTCCAGAACTTCCTAACAACCCTGTCACCCCACCTGTGGAACACAAGTGTTGGGGGCGGGCGGGTGGGAGGAGCCACCTCTGCCCTGGAGCCTCGGCCCTGCCTTGGGAGCCTGGTCTTGGCCTACTGGAGCTGGGCTAGGATTGAGCCCTGGGAGGTACCGCTGTGAATTGTTGGGTCCCTGTCTTTGGGACTGGCAGGGCAGCTCAGTGATGCAGCTGCCCTCCCCGCTCAAAGCCCTGGCCTTATCTCAGAAGAACCCAGCCCGGCTCTTCCCCTGGCTCAGCAGGCTGATTTCTGACCCTAACTCACACCCCTGCATTAAGGTCTCTGTCCTCAAGGATTGAAAAGCTCAGAGGGACCCAGTGACAGTGACTAGGAGACAGGGAAGTCAAGTTTAGAATGCCGTGTGTTCTACTGATGGCTGCAGTAGTCCCTATCTGCGGTCACTTGAGAGTCCCAGGGCCCAGGTAGGGACTGGGGATGACCAAGATCCCTGGTTTGTGGTGGACTAGGGCACCTCTCACTCACTGTTCTTGGAGTGTTGAGATGAGACACTGCCTGACCTGACCATATTTGTTGGGGGACACTTCTCTGGGCCCAGGTTTCCCAAGAGTGGAACCAGGAGTGTCCCACCCTGTGCCTCCCTCTTCTGCCATAGGACCAAGGATTTTAGGATACCCCTTCCCCCAAGCCCAGGGAGCCCCTGACCAGACTCTCACTGTAAATGGTGATGCAGGAAGGAGCCTCAAGTGAAGTTCATGAAGGAAATTCACAAAGCAACAGGGATAGAGCCAAAGTTAGAGACTGCCCTAATGGTAGGGAGGGGCTGCCTGGGGGACCCGCCCAGAGTGATAGGAGGCTTCAGATGAGTTCCTTTGCTCTTGGAAACTGTGTTTCTGCTAATTTTATTATAAAGCAATTCATGTACTTGTATGCTTAAATCTTTATTCACTCCCATTTGACTTATCTCTTTCCCCCTCCATACATATTATGTATACATATTTACAAGTAATATTTACTAAAATAGTTCATCAAGCAACATGAATATCTTCAAACTTTAATAAATATGTATTGAATATAAACTCAAAACCTTTTGGAAATAGTCCTGGAGTCAGGTGGACGAGCAGAGTTTAGGGAAATGCCGGGTGGTCCCTTTGCGACCCTCCAGTGCAATGCACACTGTCAGATTCTGGCAGGTGAGATAGGTGTGTGGGAGGAGTGAAGGGCCCAGGGGCGGGGAACTCCCTGGAAATGTTTCTTCTGACTGATGGATTTGGGGCATGAGTGCCTGTAGCCTGTGAAGACACAAATTAATCCCTGAAACTCCCAGGTCCATATGCACCCCTGGGAAGGCTTTTCCAACCATCCAGAGTCTCTGGGTCTCTAACTACAGGGTCTCTAGTCCTGGGACTGATAATGCTGGAGGAACTGTAGAGCCAGAAGCCAGCCTGGCAAAAGGATTCATGAGGTTCTCCTTATAGAAGTGAGATCTGTGTTCATAATGAAACGGTAGGCTCTAGGGCAAGCCTCAAATTCAACAGAAAGTACCACTACGAAAGTTTGTCACAGAACACTTTAAAGACCGCCCTCCCACAGATCTGGGACCACAGCTCTGACCTTTCCTGCATCTTTCACTTCCTGCTCTCTTGAGAGTTGCTGGTGTGCACTCTGTAATGTTCACAAGGTTGGTGACATTCTACCCCTTCACTCTCATTAGGTTGCCTCTGAGAATGGAAGAATTGAAAATAGAGAAAAACGCAGTCTTTTAAGGGGTTAGTCAGAGATGAGCTCTGTTTGATTGTTAAATGGGGTGGGGAATGGGAACTAATGTTTAATTTAACTGCACCAGCCTGTTCATCTGATTATATTACCCCATTCCAAAAAATAAAAATTAAAAAAAAAGCAAAACAAACAGACAAAAAGCCTAGTGAAAACAGCATCTTTGCACATGTTTACAAACCTCTAATGCCAGGCCTGATGGAAGACAGAAGCCTGATTGTCCACGGGCTGGGGACTCCTTAGAGGACCCTGGAGAGGGTAAGCAGCCAAGGCCGGGGCAGACCGACCAGGACGCGCCCCGAATGGTTTCTGCAGGCTCCACCGCTGTTAGCTCTCGGCTCCTGAGGCAGGAAGCCAAGGTCGGGGCGGCGGTGGCGGTGCCTGGAGGAGTCACCAAACGCAGGTTTAGGCCCCCGGGGTGTTAGGGTTCGTCAGGCACGTTGCTGAGCACTAGGTATCTTAATTGAACTTTTTCGAATAGTCAAGCGTTCTAACTCTAAATGTGTGGAGAGAGGAGTGATTAAAATAAATCGTGGTTTCTTGAAACTGGATACTCTGTCGACAATTAACAGGATATTGTGCAAATGGAAATAACCGCTGCCCTCAGCAGAGAACACGCGCCGTGGAACCCTGTGTGCATTGCACTTCTCCCGCGTCTGTGGAAGACTGACACTCTGCAACTGGAAAAGGCGCACGAAACTCCTCAAGGTTACTGGTTGCTTGGTGAGATGGAGGAACCGGCGAGAGAGGGCTTTAATTTTTAAATTTAAATCTTCCAGCAATGAGTGACACGTGGCGTCCCTTGTGTTTGGTCCTTAAATTAAAAGGAGGAGGGGTTCTCGGTGGCGAGGACACGGTCCATCTTTGCACTTGTGGCCGGGGTGATGCCCATGCTGAGCTGCTATTCCTGTCCGGCAAGCGCCGGCGGGCCGCGCGCGCCCCCCAAGAGGAGCTCCGCTTTTCCGCCCTCGGCCCCGCCCACGCTTCCCTCGCGCTTCCCATTGGCCCCGCGCCGCGCCTTCTTGTCCAATCGTGGCCCTTAGCGCCAGAATTTGAACCGCCGTTTTGGTTTGAATCCGCGGCGCGGCGGGCGCCTGGCGCGGAGCTGCTGGGACACCGGACGCGGAGGGCGGCGGCGAGCGACAGTGGGGCGGTGCGGGCGCGCGTGGACACCGCTCGCGTCCAGCTCCCCTGCCGCGGATTGCGGGCGGCGGACGGCGCCGACGGCGCCAGGTGAGCGGGCCGGACTCGGGTGGCTTGGGCCTGGGACCGCGGCGGCGGGCGCTGCGGTCCTGGCCGCGGACCTCCGGGCTGGGCCCTGGGTACCGCCGGGCCTCTGAGGGCCACTCTGAGCCGCGGCCCGCAGCACCCACCTCTTCTGCAGGGAACGCGGCGAGCTTCGCAGGTGCAGTCGGAACCCTGGGTCCTGCGACCCGGCACACAGCTAGGGTAGAATGCGGCCCGCGGGACGCCTGGTGACCATCAAGAGGAGCGGGGCGGACGGAGCCCACTTCCCGCTGAGCCTCAGCACCTGCTTGTTCGGAAGGTGAGCGCGCCGACCGGGGCGGGTGGAGGGCTGGGGCTCCCGTGCGCAGCGTGAGCCACGCTTCCCGTAAGCGTCGGTCGGCTGTTGAACATATAGTTGTTACATGTGCTGTGTGATTGACATGCATTATGTGCATTTTTAATCAAGCATATTTTTGCAATTGGTCTGACAAAGATTTTGCAATGCGGAGAGGTATCGGTGATTCTTAAACCCGATGCACAGCAGACTGTCTTTAGAAGACACTGCCCCTCCCAGTAGACGAGACACGGTGTCTCTGCACCTCAGCAGTATCCCCTGGGCTGCTGCTGTGTCTGGGAAGATAAAAACCGGAAGGAATGCCTCCCCACACCTGCCCTGTGCTCTGATACCCTCCTGCCCTTGGCTCCCTCTTTGGGGCCAGTAATATCCCTGGTCCCAGCACGATGGGCACAGATGCTAATGGCATGAGCCTCACCATCTAAGGTGTCCCTGTAGGTGTGTTATAAGGTCACCCCCATGGTCTGGTCCCTGGCCCCACTCTGGGTGGCATCATCCCATCCTCTTCATCTCTCACCATCTTCCTGAGGCATTCCAACTTCTTGCTTGTGTTGGTATTTTTATGAAGTTTGAACTCGATGGCTGCATTATTCCCCCTACTCTTGTGCTTGAGTGACTCCTGTCTTTCAGGTATCTGTCTGAATTGTTACCGGGAAGCAAGCCTTTAATGAACACGTTTTTCCTAGCATCACAGCATTGGTGTTTTTGGTTAGTGTCTCCTGGAGGTCTGAGCTCCAAGGGCAAGGGCTGTCTTGTTAATAGTTATGCGCTTGGGGCCAGGTGTGGGGTCTGGCACATGAGAGGTGATCAGTATATACCATTGGTACATGTCTAGTAGAAAGACGTGCTGGAGATTGAATTGGAAATCAGGGCATAACAGTAGTGCTCAAGAAGCAGGACCATTTTACCCTGCAGGGGCCTTTGGGCAGGGTCTGGGGATATATTTACATGTCACTGGGAGAAGTGTGTGCCACTAGTGTCACTGAGCAGAGGTCAGGGCTGCTAGGAAGCACTCAGCAGTGCACAGGACATCCCTGCTTGAAGACTTCTCTGGCCCAAAATGTCAGCTGCAGTGTTGACATTAAGAAATACTAATGGGTTCTCCTGCCGGCAAAAGCCAGTTCTCATTACTGGGGTGTTCTGGTATGTAAAACCCAAATTCTCTTCTTGACTTCAAAGAAGCTGTCACCTTGCCTAATTTCCTTTCTCTTGAAAAGAAAAAAAATTCCAGTCTTGAATGATGTTCATTTTGGTTATCATAAATCGTACTTCAGCATGTGTTTTGCAATTTTATTGTTTTGGAGCTTCATAAGTGCTGTGATAGGTGCAGGTGTGCTAAGACTCTGGAGGTTCATCTGCAGGCCAGACAGGAAATGAGAGTACGTTCCACTCCTAAAACACAAGATAGAGTCCGATACCAGAGACTCCTGAGCACTGGCCACTCTCCAGCTAGTTTTAGGGTTTCCTTCTGGGCTTTTCCATGGTGTCAGCTTTCTGTGCACGGTTGAATCTAGATATTGCTTTTTGTTGCCAGCAGGTCAGTATTTTTAATGTTAGGAGAATCTTGAACTTATCACTTAGTAATGTATAATTTTAAAACAGCAGTGAAAAGCTCACACTTGACATGACTGCATGCCCAGCACACGGTTACATGTGCAGCTCATTGGATTCTTGGAACAACACTGACCTGGGCGCTAAAGTAGCCTTTTTGTATATGAGGAAGCTGAGGCACAGGGAGTTGCTAGCCGGAAATGTGGCACTTTGGGGTTGATTGTCTTTAAATGTACATAAACTACTTAAAAACAAAGCTTTAAAAGTAATTATGCTTCAAAATTTATATAAAATGCTTTGTGTCTTATAAATAGCATAGCTATTTTTGCAAAAGGTAATTGAATTTGTATTCAAGTATTTTTCTGTTAAAATTAAGTACTCCAGTTTTAAAGATCTCAAATAGCTTTTTATCCAACATTTATAAAAACTTTTTGCAAAATGTGAAGACTGTTTTCATTGCCCATGTTTTGTGGGGTGGTTTTGTTTTTGTTTTTTTTTTTTTTTGTTATGTTTTGTTTTTGGTTATTCCTCATGTCATTATATTTGCAGATCAAGCACATTAGTCCACTTCTGTTTTATTTTGAAAAATTGAGGTAATTTTTTATGAAGTTATAACAAAAAAAAAAAAAACTTAACTCTTTTGTATTAAGGGGTACCGAATGTGACATTCGTATCCAGCTTCCTGTAGTGTCGAAGCAACATTGCAAAATTGAAATCAAGGAACAGGAGGTAAGTGAGTTTTTGGAAGTTGATTCTGAAACTGTAATTTGCTTTTTATCTTGTCATTAGTTACCTATTTCCTCCCCTTTTTACACTTGTAGGCAATATTGTGTAACTTCAGTTCCACTAATCCAACACAAGTAAACGGGTCTGCTATTCAAGAACCTGTACCACTAAAGCATGGAGATATAATAACTATTATTGATCGGTCCTTCAGGTAGGTAAAAGTTAGTTAGCTAACAACAAACGGCATAATCTGATTAACCATAGATGGTGCCACAGTTCATCTGTGATTCCTCTTTGATGGTGGCAATGTGGAAATACTTCAGGCTCTCATTTGTGGTCCTCATAATCTAGAAGCATAGGACTCTGGGAGTGACACTGGGCCCAAACGAGATGGAATTCCAGCATTCGAGAGCACAGAATTAGGTGGAAGATAGGTAACCTGGTCCTAATGGAGGTTATTTTCTTCTGAATGTTGTGAAAAGGTATGCTTTTTCAGTTGCTTTTTATTTTAAGCAGAATGCATTCATAGATACTTAGAAAACAAGGTGAACAGATGAAATCATCATGATCTGAACACTCTAGGGATTGATTACCACCTGTATGGACTGAACTGTGCTTCCTCAATATCTGTATTTTGAATTCCTAACCCTCAGTGCCTTAGAGTGTGCGTTTGAGAGAGGGCCTTTAAAGAGAAGTTAAACTGAGGCCCTTGGACACAGACATCAGAAGAGCAAGCCCGAAGGCACGCTGCGTGAAGAGGCCAGGGCAGGGCAGAGGAGCCGTTCTCTCAGATCCCTTGGTCTTAGACTTTCAGCCTCCAGAGCTGAGAGCAAAGTTCTGTTGCAGACACCCTGTGTGTGGTGGTTCATTATGGCAGTCCTAGCAAACTAATATGCCACCCACGTCTTGGGAGTTTCCAGAAGTTCTTTTGTATTGCCTCCAGTCACTACTTCTCTCCAGGGAGGCCACCATGGTGGTGTACCACATAAGCTTTGAGAACGATCTCTAGGCTCTACAGATGTCTGTCTTCTGTGACACTCCATAACAGTGAAGTGATAAGGTGGTTGTGTGCCTGGCCCCTGCTCTGTATGTGAGACTCCTAGCATGTTGGGTGTCTCCAGTTTGTTCTCCCTCAATGCATAAATATTGCATTTTAAAATGTGCATGGCATGCACAATAACAGAAGACTAAAGTACAAATAGTCATTCTTGATGGACATTTGAGTAATTTTGTTTTTGAAGTATGTTGAGGCTTTCTTTATGATCAGAGATGATTAATTTCTTACTAAGCCTGTGTATTTGAAAACAGTGTATTGTACAGCTACTGAATGCAGTCTTCTATCAGTTTAGCCATTAGATTCAAGTCTTCTATATTTTTAAATCATTCCCTATTTACTAGTTACTCTAAGAGATATGTTGAAATCACCTGCTGAGAATTTTTTGATTCCCTTTTTTAGCTTTATTGATTTTTGCCTTGTATGTTTGGAGGCTATATGGTGGCATGCAAATGTCCTCCTGGAACTGATCCTGAACAATACTTTCAACTCTGTCATCAGAGCTCTGGCACAGAACTCCGTCACTTAAATGTCCTCTACCTTTTGCCTGATGTTGCCTTTGGATGATAATTATAGCTAAATTAATTTCTTTCTGATTAGTGCTTACACAGTGTAACTTCCCACCCCCTTAATTTTAACTTTCCATCGTTCTTATGGTCTCTTGGAACCTGCTGTCAGGTGACTTGTTTTAATTGGAATATCTTCTTGATGGATTGAACTTTATATCATGATAAAACGTCCTTTATCTCTATGTACAATTTTAAAGGACATTCTTAATGAATATAGACTTCTAGGTAGGAAGTATTTTATCTGGAACGGAGACTAGAACTATTTTCCCCAAAGAAAATACTTTTAAATGGAGATCGGCTACAACGATTAGACATCCCTAACAAAGAGCAGAAAACAGACCTGAGGGAAAGGACTTGATCTAGTGCTCTGACACCATGAGACACTGTTCCAGACACCTAAAGACCTCAGATCAGGGTGCCGTGAAAATTCAGATCAGGCCCTTTCACAGAGGTCCTGAGGTTTCATTGTGCAGAATAGTGGATAGTCTCCATGATCTGACTTCAGATCAGTCAGAACAATTATGGAGCCCTCCTAAGATGCACCTGTCTTGCCGAGACACAAAGTAAGTGGGAAACTGGCATGATCGTGGTGTTCTGAAACAGCTCAGCAGTTACCTGTGGTGAAGTCACAGCTTTGTATTCACCTGAAGTGTGTCACTTCATGGTGAGCGAGTCGTGTCGGCTTGCTGGTCGACTTCACGCGGTTCACTGGCTTCCAGGGGTGTGTAGGAGAGGAGCCCACGGTTCTGCTCCTATTCGACGGGCATTGACACAGGCACTCAGAGAGGTAGTCTAGTCATACCC
Organism: Sciurus vulgaris; assembly: GCF_902686455.1. Lineage (NCBI taxonomy): Eukaryota > Metazoa > Chordata > Mammalia > Rodentia > Sciuridae > Sciurus > Sciurus vulgaris. Next base: position 4,661,751 of record NC_136464.1, read on the forward strand.
AGGCCAGGCAGTTAAGAGTTAATATGGGTTCCCACTCTGACAACAGTATTCTAAAAGAAACCTGAGAAAATTGATAAAAGTTTCTAGTGTAAAACACTTTTCTAGCTCTAAGTTCATTTCTATGTATAAGGTAATGTTCTGAACAAAGCCTGAAATTTTGTCCTTGCACATGACCCAATGTGGTCATGTGGAGGCTTCAGCTAGAGGTTGCGAATCCCAGTCTAACTCCGTCCACCCTTCCTGCACTGTAGGTATGAGAATGAAAGTCATCAGAATGGAAGCAAGTCAACAGAAAGTCCCGGGACAGCACGTGAACAGGTGATGGGAAATACCTTTCAGGGCTGGGCTCTGATTCTTTTTTGGTGATAGGAAATCATTTTTAGACATTTTGAAAATGATTGTTTTACTTTAAATCAGTGAGAATGACTTTCTGGTTATAGCAGAAAAATAAGGCATGAAAAGAAGTTGAACTTAGACATAGTGAAATAATCTAAATCTATGTTTCTTCTTTGTGAGTCAGAATGAGTACTGCATTGTCTTGGGCTTTTGGCCAAAAAGTCTTGGCCAATATGGAAGCCTGTGGGTGGGACAGTCCTGACACATGGAAATGAACCTTGGGATCTGCACTGCCCCTGTCTTCTACTCACTGTTCTCTTCCATCTTTGTGTGTCTGAACTAATCACGTAAAAACCATGAGACCCAAGATGCTTCCTGTTCTGATGTGGAGCAAGTCCCAGGGATTGGCCATGTAAGAAGATCTAATGAGGGTGTTGGTGCAGAATGGGAACACCAGTGGCCAGCTTATTAAGCTCGATTCTGCTCATGCATGGACGCTTAGTAGGGCCCAGCAGCTCTAGGAGGGGGCCTGAGAATTTGTCTTTTCTACTCTTTGGTATGCCGCTCAAGCTGGTGTTGGGCCAGGTGGGAGTCCTTGGTTTGGAAACCAAGTACCCCTGCAGTTAGCAATAGGCACTTCCATCTCAAGACTTCTGCCATGGTCTTGGTGAAGCGGGGAGCTCAATGAACCTGGAGTTCATCGGCTCCTGTGCTGGAAACTATTCTGGGTTTATCCCACACACCAGCCATCATCCAACTTGTTACTAGGTATAAAGAAATAAGCTAAGTAGTTAGGGAACTATGGACTAGACTGCTTGGCAGTCTGTCAATTATCTTGTTACCTGTTTGATTAAAATAAGTATTAAAGTTGAGTGTGTTAAAAAAATCACAGAAGTTTGACAGGAATTTTATGGCTATTAATAAAATTATGCAAAAATGGGATCGTACATTATACATATTACAAATGTCATTAGTAGTTCATTTTTGTTGTTTGGTCATAAGATTCTTGGTCCACTTTGGATTGGAAATCAAACAAGACTCATCTTTCACAGGTAGTTTTAGAAGTTCTTAAATATCAAATTTGTAGTTGAATCAGTGCAGAGGTTAAACTCTTTGCCTTTGGTAACCATGTTTGGAATTCTTCTTAGTATTCCAGAAGATAAAGTTTCATTCTAGGAGTATTGGGCTCCTGTATCTTGTATAGGTGTCATTTGTTATTTCTTTCCTGTTGGGCTGCGGTGGGGGTGGGTCCGAGACGCAGCTGAGGCTGCAGTGCCCCTGGCAGAGCCCACTGGGCCCTTGCCCTGAGCTCCCAGGTGAGCGCGGAGCATGCCTGTGGCCTCCGTTCACCCACAGGTCCTGGGCCTTTCTGCTGAAGCTTGTGATCAGCTCTGCTCGGGTGGGTGTGCAGAAGTGGGCCATGCCCAATTTTAGCTTTGATTTCTGATATTGGGCATTCCCTTGAGGTCACAGAATCTCTCTGGGGGTTAATCATCTTATGCTGGGGTTTGTTTTCTCCTCTGTCACTTGCTCTTATTTAAAAGCCAGCTAGGATATGTCTGGAACTTGACCATTAGCTTCGCAAAGTCTCTAAAAGTCAAAGGAGCAGTTTGGCAAAGAAGATACTCAATAAAAAGAATATTTGCATTGTTATGACCATCGGCATTTAGGAAGGCACTGAAATCACTCTTCTTGTTTTCCCAACACATAGGAACCAGCGCGGCGAGCCTCCAGAGCTGGCTTCTCGGCTGACCCTGGTTCGTACTGTTGTGTTCAGTTCTGGGATCCTCAGGGTCAGATCACTGCACAGTGGCAAGGGGGACCACTGGGGGGCCTGAGTGTGAAACTCTAGTAGGTGTGCCATGTGACCCAAAAAGCCTGGGCAGAGAGCTATTACCTGCTTCCCTGGTGATTGAGGGGGTGCTGTGTTTAGGGCAGAGTCCATGGGCACGTAAATTGAATTTTTCAGTGGTCAGCTTAGTTCTGGGTCATTCAAAAGATTATGTCATTTCATACTGATTGGAGGCTAACGTGATTTATTTATTTGGATCAAAATATTAATGTCTTAAGACTTAACACAGTTTAGGCATTAAATAATTTGTAGACTAAGGGAAAAGCTAGGTTATAAGGCAATTTGAAACAATTATGATACTAAATTCCACAAGTTTCAGTCATTTAGAAAATATTGAATTTCTGTTTCTTATTTCAAAATTTACTATCAAGATGGGAAAGAGCAAGATTCCAAAGCCCATTCAAAACTCACGGAAAGAAATGCTGGGGGAAATCCTCTGGAGTCTGCCAAGAAGCTCACAGGAGAGGGTTCTGCCTTGGATGGTGCTGACCCAGAACCACCTAGCGCTTGGTCCTCAGAACATCAGGGGCATGATGGCGGAAATGCAGGGGATCCCTCTTCTGGGGACTTGAAGGCAAAGCCCAGGGTAACAGTAGGGAGCGGTTATGGAACACCGAGGTCTGTTCCCTCTCGGCAGAGCTTTGACAACCCCGAGGGAAGTGAATCCCCCTTTCAGAAGCTTTATCAGTCACTGAAGGAGGAGTTGGATGCAAAACCAGGACAAAATGTACAGTGCTGTAGAAAATCAGGGTCACGTGGTGGCACAGCAGGGAGAGAAAGTGCTGGTGGCTTGCACAGGGAGCCCCAGCTGTCCTGCAAACCAAGACGGAAATCCGGGAGAAGCACCCTCACGAAGGAAGACCCTCCCTCTGAGCCAGAAACCAACCAGACTGAGAAGGAAAGGGCCGTGGAGCCTGCAGAGGCCTCCGGGAAGCTGCCAGTTTCCAGCGTTCCTCTCTCTAAGACAACCAGGGAGAAGGCCCTTGTGCAGTGTCCTCAGCAGCCAAGTTCTGCACAGGAACACAAGGATGAAGACCTGCGTGCAACTCTGGGTGAAAGCACCTGCGTCAAGGCCGTTGATGAGCCAGTCACTCCTGGGAAGCTTTTAACTAGAAATCAAGCACCACCCAAAGCCGAAGGTGCTGCCAACCCTAGCAAAAAGCCAGAAAACCTCTCTTCCGGAAGCAGGAGGAGTGCGCCTTCAAATATGGGAGCACTACCCACGGAAATCCAAAGCCAGCCTTTCTTAACTCGGTGTCTCCCTCATGTTGAAAGGAAGATTCAAAAGGATTCCTTCAGCAGGCCTGAGAAATTGGGCACAGCGGCTGGACAGATTTGTTCGGGGTTACCTGGTCTTAGTTCAGTTGATATCAGCAACTTTGGTGATTCCATTAGTAAGTTTGTTTAATGATAAATCTACTTTCCCTAAAAGTTTAGTGCCTACCTTTTATGTAGATATCAATGAGACCGTCATTCAATCAATGTGAGCTTCGTGGTGAGGTACCTACTAAGCTCCAGGGTGCAGTGACAAGTGGCGTGTTCCTATTTCAGCTGTAGATGAGTCTGAAACCCGGATGATTGTAGCAAGGAACACTGGGGAGGTGTACTTGTTAGGAACTGTGCAAGGGCAAGAGCACACAGTTCTCTTCCCTTCTACCACAAAAGAGGAAGGAGAATAACTGCTTTTCATTCAGGTTCAGTTTTGAACTACAGCTTACTGAATCAGATACATTTGGTTGGAATGAATCACTGAAATCCTTTGAGAATCACTGAACATGGTGGCAGCTCTTAGGGAATCCATGCTTTGTTTTCAGTCTCCTCTGAGCACTGTGTTTAAACCCTGGACTAGGTGCAGGGGCTTTGCATACTTTGACAAAGGAAGGGATGTCCATTAGAAGGTTTTATTTTATTTTCCTATTGCAAATGGGGAAACTGACAACCCAAAGCCCCCAATAAGTGGCTAGGAGTGGAGCCCTGACATCCTCTTGCATGCTCCGGGGCCTGGCTTCTGCAGGTGGACCACTGTGGGTGGGGAGTCACCTGTAGAAGGAGCCTGTGTCTGTCCACTAAGCCTCCTACAGGATGCTCGCTTGCACAGGGCTTTGTGTTGTGGTTCAGGAGTTTAGTGGGGCTGGGGCACATGACCCTCCTGGATTAGTTTCCATGGCTCACATCTACTCACTGGGCAGGTCTGGGTCGGGCCCAAGCATGTGCATCTTAGAAAGTTCTCTCCGGCCACTGTTAGCGCTTTTCTCCATCATCCCTCTGCCCCAGTGCCAGCTGCTGCTGCAGACAGTCACTTTCTTCAGCTTCGTCTGGGTTAACCATTTTCAGTGTGTTCCGGAAAGCTCTATAGTGTGCAGTTGGCACTTGCTATCGAGTGGTTCCTCCTGAGGTCTTTCAGGGAACCTTTGGCATCTTTGCCCTCATCAAGGCTGCAGAAGAGCCCAGCTGTCAGGTTCCAGTCGGCCAGATTTCATTGGTGGTTGGAAGTGAATCTCGGGTCCTGCGAGGGTTGTCATTGCCCTTTGCACTTTTGTTGTCCTTCCTTAGACAGGAGTGAGGACCTGCCTCTGAAGAGAAGGCGTGTGTCCTTTGGCAGTCGTCTAAGGCCTGAGTTATTCGATGAAAACTTGCCTCCTAACACACCTCTCAAAAAAGGGGAGACACCAGCCAAAAGGAAGTCTCTTGCAACTCACAGTCCAGCTGTCCTGAAGAAGATCATCAAGGTAGGCTGGACGGTCGGTGTTGGGTTTGCTCAAGTGCCTGAAGGTGGCACACATTCCACCCAGAACCTGCCACAAGTAGAGTCACCAGGCAGATCTGCAGTTGTCTGAAAGCATTCACTGAAAGCCCGCTTATCTTATTCGGGTCTGGAAGGTGACCATCTCCCAGCTGGCTCTAAGGTGGCTGAGTGTGTCGAGGTGTGTGTGACACTTCATTTTGGTGCACAAGACCCCTGACATCTGTGTCCACAGGTTCCACAGACCCACCTGGGGCCAAAAATGTCCCATTAAAAAGATTCTGGATTCCTTGACACATGGCCACAAGGACCGTTTCATTTTCTCTTACGGTTATGAGGGTAAACAGGGCATTCAACTGGTGAGGAGGAAAGTCTTTGGTAAATTATCTCGTGCACAGTCAGCTTCATAGGCATTGTCTTCACCTGCTGCTGTGCTTCCCTCCCTGTTTTCAGGCCCCTGCGGAGTGTGACCCCGGGGCTCCCTGTAGCCAGGCCTGGCTGGCTTTACTTCCTCTTAGCAACAGGAAGGAGTGGGAAGGCCCACCTCTCTCCTTCCTGCTTTATCCCAGCTCACAGAGTGGGCAGTCTCAGGACTGGGCATCCATAGCCAGTTGGGCCAGGACTGAGGTCAGGACTACCCTGTCTCACTCAGCAGGCCGTTCTCTCCATCTTTCCACCCAGAATGCCTCAAGTCCAGCTGGATTGCTGCTTTTAGCCCCTTTCTATTTCTCTAAGTGAGTGGGACAAGCTTAGCTCTCCTTAACCTTGTAAGACTGCTTTGAACGTTTGGCGCTTCAAGATTTTAACAGCTTAAATTCTTCACTGAATACATTTTGATAGGCCTTACAGAAATGTAACGTTTCCTTAAACTTTTTGGGCGAGGGTTTCTTATGACCATTTCTGCCTCGTCAGGAACAACCTGCATCACCAGGAACAGAGTTGTCTTCAGCAGTCTGCTGGGAAGTGAAAACACAGAGAGCGTCCACAGGCTCCCTGGCTGCTGGTCCCAGAGAAACTGCACCAGGGCCAGGTGATCAAAGACGCAGGTCAGGCAAGGCCTCGGCTGCCTCTGGTGGCAGCAAGTCCCCTCAAGACACTCCTAAGAGAGTGGGAAGGAAGAGTGGCCACCTGTCTTCAAAGAAGACATCTATCAGCCGAAGTCAACATGGTATTTTGCAGATGATTTGTTCCAAAAGGAGAAGTGGTGCTTCTGAGGCCAACCTCATTGGTTAGTGTTGAGTTGGTGAATGTGTTTTTAGGTCATTTTTTCTCATTTATTAACAGTTTATTTTTTAAGTTTCACTATCCTTTCTCTGACAGTTGCAAAATCATGGGCCGATGTGGTTAAACTTGGTGCAAAGCAAACACAAACAAGAGTTGTAAAACATGGCCCTCAAAGGCAGATGACCCGGAAGCAGAGAAGACCTACCACTCCCAAGGTATGGCTTCCTGTGGGTGGCTTGTTCGCGCCTGCTGCTGCCCAGGGCGCCGAAGCGTGTGTTCAAGCTCTGCTGTTTTATCCTTTCACCTCTCTCCACAGAAGCCTACTGGCAGCGTTCACAATCAGTTCAGCACCGGCCACGCAAACTCTCCTTGTACCATAATAATAGGGAAAGCTCAGATTGAAAAAGTCAGTGTACCTGCTCGGCCCTACAGGATGCTGAACAACCTGGTTTTCAGTCAGAAAATGGACTATGATGAAGATCTTTCAGGTAAAGCGACTTTCGATGTCCCAACTGTGACTTTGTGGCTGTTTGCCACCTTTGTTCTTCTGCTGAGTGGGAACATAGAAGACACAACTGAGGCAGCTTGCCAGGGCCAGGGACTTCACAGAAGAGAAAGCTGGTTGAGAGGAGGAGGCCTTGCCTGCACACTGGGGTCAGGTGTCCTTTAGAAAGAGCGTGTAAATGTCAGATGCTTGCACGCCTTTTCCTGGAGGGCAGTGAGGGCAGGGAACTGGGAAGTGCTGTGGGGAGAAGGCCCTGCCCTTCCCGGGCCTCAGCTGGGCACGTGGACAGGCTGCCCGAGGCGGATCTGATCAGGTGCTTTGGAGCAGTGTGTTGCTTCTTCAAGCAAAGTTTGCTCTGAAACTCGACTGTATCTGAGTCGAGAGATACAACCCTATGGGAGGGGTTGTTTTAAGCCACTGATCACTGAGCAGATGTTTCTGCGCAGTTCCCATTCTCAATGAGAGTGTGACCTGACTTGCTTAGAGATCACAGCTGTGGCGAGGACGCAGAGCTCAGGGTCCATGTTACATGGTATGCGCAGTGGTTCACACTGTGCAGTTCAGGAGGGAGGTGAGTTTCGAATTGAATGGGTGGGATCTTATTTTTATTTCATGGCATATTGGGAATTGAAAGTTACTGTATTGCTCAGTAGGCAAAGTACACCAGTAAGAGTAATACTTGGATCAATCAATTTGTCTTTTAAAAGAACTACAAAATAAAAACAAAGTAGGTAAATGTATATATATGTATTCTTGGAAATTGTGAACATGTATAGGATATTGATATACTTTCTTTTACCAAATGTTAAAAACACCCTCAAAAATACTTTTTATATATCAACTTATAATTTGAAATGTATCATTTTTTAGTTATGTATGACATTAGGGCTTGTTCTGACACAATCATAACAACATGGAAGGAGATTCACTGATTCAGGTCCCCCTTTACCCATTCCTGCCTCTCCTCCCCTTCCTCTTCCTACTGGTCTGCAGTTGTTTTCTTGGTGTCTGGTGGATGTGTATGATGATGAGATTTGCTGTGGGATGTTCATCTGTGTACCTGGGAAGTCCAGCCAGGTTCCTTCCGCTGCCTTTCCTTATCCTGTCCTGCCCTTCCCCTCCACTCCTTCATCCATCTACTCCACTGATCTTCCTTCTGTCGTAAGGGCCCACCCCCTGCATTTTCCTCTCTCTCACTCTCTTATCAAATAAATGAGTTCCTCTCTCTCTCTCTCTCTCAAGATAAAACGAACAAGATTTTGAATGCTGTGCCTGGGACACTGAGCTGTCTCAGCATTTCTTCCTTTAAGACTGTTCCAGAAGTCAAGCAGTTTTCACCCTGGGCATAGCTTCCACTTGGAGTCAGTGACTGCAGGACATTAGACCCTGGGTGCTTTTGGCAAGGCCTGGAGGACTGGGAGGGAGGAGACCTGCGTGAAGGTCTGGGTCAGGTGGGGCCTCAGGCGGCTCCCCAGACTGTCCTGCAGCTGAGCGCTGGCCTGGGGATCCACCACCCCGTGGCTCCAGCGCAGGGAGCGCAGGGAGGGCGTGAGCTTCTCAGGAAGTTCAGCCTGACGCGGAAGCTACTTCATTCTTTTTCCTGCGATGTCAGTACTGCTTTGCAGTGTTAAAATTATATGGTAGTGCTATTTGGATTTGTAAAAATACATACCATTGTCCACACTAAAAATGGGCAGCATCCTGTCACATTCTGAAAGGTGGGGACATGTTATTTGTACATAAAATCTAGAGCGGAGGAACCCAGGACTCTTGGGACAGCCGCAGGCCCTTGGGACCTGGATGCCTGGAGGGGAGGCCAACCCTGAGGGAGGGTGTCCACTACCAGTTTCTGCAGCACCTGCACTTCTGTTTGGGGCCTAGTTTGGAAGATCGCGCAGGACAAATATCTCAGTTGATTTCCTTTCCTGTTGGAAAGGATAGAGGAGAAGCTACATACACTTGTTTTCTCCTTGTCCTCTTTAAAAAAATAAGCACATTATGAATGGATTTCCCCTTTATGTGAGACCCTGAGTACTGAAATCCTAGGGACTTAGTTTACCTCCTATCACTTAGTCTGTTTTGTGTGAGGACTGGGGTAGCTCATTGTACATAAGTAATAGGTTTAAAATATTTTCATTTATCAGGGCTCACTGAAATGTTCAAGACTCCAGTGAAGAAGGCAACCACATCTCCCGACACTCTTTCCAATTCACAGAATTTGCTTGGAAAAAAGTCCCAAGTGCCTAACTCAGGAGGAAAACCTCTGCCCATCACTTTGGAGATTTTGGGTTGGTTGACTTTTTTTCCAGACGTCATACTTTTGGGAACTTACAGATGGCATTGTTTTACAACCACTGTTGTGTTACTTCACATCAGATGCCCCTGATAAAATGCCCTTTCCGCCTTCCCTGCTCTGTTGTCTAAGCAGAGAGTCCTGCTGAATATGAACTAATGCTGCCTCTATTCACTACATGGATAGAAACAGCTAATCAGTGCAAAAATTCCCACACACTTTTGGCTCCTTTATGTATTGGAAGAAAATGATATAGCAGAAGCATGTACTTGCTCTCACACTTATGAATTACTCATTCAAAATAATTGCCAATTATAGAACAGAAAGATAGGGATTTATGTACTGATTATCATCCCTCCCAATTGTGTGTGTGGGAGCAGCCCCAGGTGAGGGACATGGAGACGTGAGTCCTTTGGTACTAGTCATTGCATTCCTGTCTCAGGGAACAGCTTGCTATGCTTCAGAATTTTGCTGGTGTTAAATCGTAGATGTTTCCTGCATAATATGGACCCTAAGCACACACTGTAGAAGGCCTGTAAACTTCATTAACAGTTGAAGGCAAGAAACAACTGTATCAAATGTCAGTGGGTCCTGGTGTGGCAGCCTCCAGAAGCCCCTACGTAAGGAACTTTTCCCTTAAATAATCACTACAAACCCTAACACCACTTAATGGTGACCCTACTTATCACCAAATGACATTACACTGAAGGGTACGTGGCTCATAGTTAAGACATTGATGGCCATATTAGTAGCCTCATGTTCCCAGTAAGGTTGACAGGAAGCGTAGTCATTGGTTCCCACACTGTATTTCTTGAGAATAAAATACTAAGTTGATATAACACAATTAATATACTAGCTTATGTATTTTTATTTTTCACAGGATCAAGTGTGTTCTCTAATACACAGAAAACAGCAAAAGAACCATCTGATAAGCGTTTTGCAAGCCCATCCTTAAGAAGGCAGAGCATTAGAGAAAATGAAAACACAGTGAAAACGCCCAGGAACATCAGTAAAGTGACTCATTTTGAGATGAGAACTCCAGACTTTTCACCGAAGCCTCTGAAGATGGAACCCAGTGCCAGCAAGTTGAGAAGATCTGTGGATCTCAGAAATGTGCAGGTGCCACGTGCGGAAAGCAAGAGTGAAGCAGAAGCGGATGCTGCTGGGACCAACCTGGGAAGACACCCCGAGGAGCGGAGAGGGGCCCCGGACCCACCTGGGGAAAGTACTGAGCCAGGAGAAAAGTGTGGCAAGACGACAAATGTGAGGCGCTCGAGAACGGGGGGCCAGAGGAGCGGAGCCCTTGCCCACCTCACAGACCCTGAGAAGACACTTGAAATGGAACCCAGGAAAGACCTCTCAGGTAGCCAGCCGCTACCCCAAACACCAGCGTGCACCCAGCAAACAGCGGAACGGGAGGAAGAAGCCACTGACCTGCCCTGCAGGTCTCCCCGGCCAGAGCCAGCGAATCCCACAGCAAGTAGGAAGAGACAGCACGGGAGATCTCTGGGGAGGGCGGTCGAGCAAGAGGAGGCACCTGCGCTGAGAATGCTCCCGCACCCGCCGAGGGAAGCTGTGCACACACACGCAGCGCCAGGAGATGATAAAGGCAGTGGGGTGTTTGAGGGAACGGCAGAGCAGAACAAGGACCCAGTGGCGTATGGAAGTGGAATGAAGAGGGGGCCACGGACTCCTAAGAAAAAGACCCAACCCCTAGAGGACCTGGCCGGCTTCAGAGAACTGTTCCAAACACCAAAACACGCTGAGGAGTTCAAGACAGATGATAAAACAAAAGTGCTGGACAAGTCCACCCAACCAGGACCTGTGGGAACCCCAAAGAGCCCAGAAACACAAGCCAGCCTACTGCGAGGAAAAGTGGAAGTGAAGCAAGAGCGCCCTGTACGGGAGGAGCTCAGCAAAGCGCACGCTCGCAGAGGGCCGGGAGCGGTTGGCAGAGCAGTCAAAGCTTTTGAGGAGTCTGCCCAGCAGGTGCTGCACCCAGCAGCAGATGTTACAGGCAGCAGGCAGCAGGCAGGGGCAGCTAAGGAAAAGGCCCTGCCCCTGGAGGATCTGGCTGGCTTCCAAGAGCTCTTTCAGACTCCAGGCCGTGGCAAGGACCCAGAGAATGCTGGAGAGACCACAGGTACACCTTGCAGATCTACAGAACCAGTATCTGGGGATACTCTAACACCTGTAAAGAGACGGCCAAGGACAAGTCTGCAGAAAGTGGAGGTGAAGGAAGAGCTGTCAGCACTCAGGAAACTGTCACGGTCCCCAGGCAGAGCCACGCACACACCCACGGGACCAGCACAAGAAGAGAAGGGCAGAGCACTCACGGGAACTCCAAGACAGAAGGCGAACTCAGCAGATTTAACTGGACTTAAGAGACAACCACGGACACCTAAGGAAAAGTCCCAGCCCCTGGAGGACCTGGCTGGCTTCCAAGAGCTCTTCCAAACCCCAGGCCACTACAAGGACCCAAGGACTGCTGGAGAAGCCCCAGATACACCTCGCAGATCCGCAGGATCGGAACCAGTCAGAACACCAGCAAGCCCAAGGAGAAGGTCCAAGACAAGTGTGGGGAAACTGCAGGTGAAAGAGGAGGCCTTGGCACTGAGGGAGCTCACTCAAATGTCAGGGAAGGCCACCCTCATACCCAGAGTGCCAGCAGGTGATGACGAAGCCATCAGGTCTTTTGAGGAGCCTGTACAGCAGGCCGTGCAGCCAGCAGCAAAGGTGATGGGGAGCAAGTGGCAGCCAGGGGCAGCTAAGGAAAAGGCCCTGCCCCTGGAGGACCTGGCTGGCTTCCAAGAGCTCTTTCAGACTCCAGGCCGTGGCAAGGACCCAGAGACTGCTGGAGAGACCTCAGGTACACCTTGCAGATCTGCAGGACTGGAACCAGTCAGAACACCAGCAAGCAAAAGGAGGCGGTCCAAGACAAGTGTGGGGAAAGTGGAGGTGAAGGAAGAGCTGTCAGCACTCAGGAAACTGTCACGGTCCCCAGGCAGAGCCACGCGCACACCCGTGGTACCAGTACAGTACAGACACATCGACGCAATTGTGGAATCTCCAAGGCAGAAACTGGACCTGACTGAAAACTTAACTGGACTGAAGAGACAGTCACGGACACCTACAGAAAAGACCCAGTCCCTGGAGGACCTGACTGGCTTCCAAGAGCTCTTCCAAACCCCAGGCCACTACAAGGACCCAAAGACTGCTGATGGAACCACAGAAATCCTGTGCAAATCTACAGAACCAGAACCAGTCAGAGCATCAGTGAGCACAAAGAGACGGTCCAAGACAGATGTGGGGAAAGTGGAGGTGAAGGAAGAGCTGTCAGCACTCAGGAAACTGTCACGGTCCCCAGGCAGAGCCACGCACACACCCACGGGACCAGCACAAGAAGAGAAGGGCAGAGCACTCACGGGAACTCCAAGACAGAAGGCGAACTCAGCAGAAGATTTAACTGGACTTAAGAGACAACCACGGACACCTAAGGAAAAGTCCCAGCCCCTGGAGGACCTGGCTGGCTTCCAAGAGCTCTTCCAAACCCCAGGCCACTACAAGGACCCAAGGACTGCTGGAGAAGCCCCAGATACACCTCGTAGATCCGCAGGACTGGAACCAGTCAGAACACCAGCAAGCCCAAGGAGAAGGTCCAAGACAAGTGTGGGGAAACTGCAGGTGAAAGAGGAGGCCTTGGCACTGAGGGAGCTCACTCAAATGTCAGGGAAGGCCACCCTCACACCCAGAGTGCCAGCAGGTGATGACGAAGCCATCAGGTCTTTTGAGGAGCCTGTACAGCAGGCCATGCAGCCAGCAGCAAAGGTGATGGGGAGCAAGTGGCAGCCAGGGGCAGCTAAGGAAAAGGCCCTGCCCCTGGAGGACCTGGCTGGCTTCCAAGAGCTCTTTCAGACTCCAGGCCGTGGCAAGGACCCAGAGAATGCTGGAGAGACCACAGGTACACCTTGCAGATCTACAGAACCAGTATCTGGGGATACTCTAACACCTGTAAAGAGACGGCCAAGGACAAGTCTGCAGAAAGTGGAGGTGAAGGAAGAGCTGTCAGCACTCAGGAAACTGTCACAGTCCCCAGGCAGAGCCACGCACACACCCACGGGACCAGCACAAGAAGAGAAGGGCAGAGCACTCACGGGAACTCCAAGAAAGAAGGCGAACTCAGCAGATTTAACTGGACTTAAGAGACAACCACGGACACCTAAGGAAAAGTCCCAGCCCCTGGAGGACCTGGCTGGCTTCCAAGAGCTCTTCCAAACCCCAGGCCAGTACAAGGACCCAAAGACTGCTGGAGAAGCCACAGATACACCTTGCAGATCTACAGAACCAGAACCAGTCAGAGCATCAGCAAGCACAAAGAGACGGTCCAAGACAGATGTGGGGAAAGTGGAGGTGAAAGAAGAGCTCTCACCAGGGATAAAACTAAAGCAAACCTTAGGAGAAACTGTACCCATCCAGGAAGAATGCCCAGGTGGTAATAAAGGGGTTAAGATGTTAAAACCTGCAAAGCGGAAACTGGACGAAGCAGAAAAAGTAACTGGCAGCAAGAGGCTCCGAGGGGCACCTAAGGAAAAGGCTGAGTCCCTGGAGGACCTGGCTGGCTTCCAAGAGCTCTTCCCAGCACCAGGCCCCACGGAGACACTCACAGATGATGAGAAGACCACAGAAGTGCTGTGCAGTTCTCCACAACCAGAACCAGTGGACAGGCCAGCAAGCACAAAGAGACGGCCCAGGACTCGGACCCGGACAGCAGAGGTGAAAGAGGAGTCCCCAGCAGTGAGAAGGCCAGCCCGGACAGCACGGGCCACCACGCGCACGCGCATGCGCAGAGCACCAGGAGGTGAGGACCAGGGCAGCGGAGATTTTGAGGAGCCTGCACAGCAGACTCTGGCCCCAGCAGCAAGAGCAGCAGGCAGCAGGAGGCTGCGAGGGGCACCTGAGGGCAGGGCCCAGCCCCTGGAGCACCTGGCTGGCTCCAAAGGACCAATCCCAGCACCAGGCCCCCCTGAGGGACCAACAAGTGAAGAAAAAAACAGAAAAATAGCCCGTAAGCCTCCACAGCCAGAACCCATGGAAACTCCAGCACCCTCAGAGAGACAGCTCAGGGCGAGACTCAGGAGAGCACCTATGACCCAAGAGCTGCCAGTGCAGGGAGAGGTGACAGCGACATCAGGGCGACCCATGCACACACCCCAGGAACCTGAAGGGGACAGTAAAAATGTCAAAGTGATCAAGGAACCTGTGAAGCGGAAGCTGAATCCCACTGCCGGTGGAGCGGGCAGCAAGAGGCGCCGAGGGGTGCCTGAGCAGAAGACCCAGCCCCGGGAGGACTGGGCTGGCCTCACAGAACCAGTCCCAGCACCAGGCCCCATGGAGGCACTCACAGATGATGAGAAGACCACAGAAGTGCTGTGCAGTTCTCCACAACCAGAACCAGTGGACAGGCCAGCAAGCACAAAGAGACGGCCCAGGACTCGGACCCGGACAGCAGAGGTGAAAGAGGAGTCCCCAGCAGTGAGAAGGCCAGCCCGGACAGCACGGGCCACCATGCGCACGCGCATGCGCAGAGCACCAGGAGGTGAGGACCAGGGCAGCGGAGATTTTGAGGAGCCTGCACAGCAGACTCTGGCCCCAGCAGCAAGAGCAGCAGGCAGCAGGAGGCTGCGAGGGGCACCTGAGGGCAGGGCCCAGCCCCTGGAGCACCTGGCTGGCTCCAAAGGACTAATCCCAGCACCAAGCCCCCCTGAGGGACCAAGAAATGATGCTCACAGCCTGAAGAGCAATCCAAGGCAAACAGCCGAAAGATCAACACCTCTGATGACGAGCAGAAGACTCCTTAGGGCCCCTAAAGCAAAGCCAGTGGAAGATGAGGTGGAAGTGGGCAACAGACACCCAGCAGCATCTCGAGGCAGAAGCCGGGTTCCCCTGCCTGCGGGCGAAGCTGGAAAAGACGGGCTCCTCTCAGGACATGGGGGCCTGCGCTCAGAGACTGCGCCACAGGACGCCGCGCAGGCGAAGGCAGGCCACGGGAAAAGGTGCAGAGGCAGCTCTCCCGAGCCTCTGGTCATGAATAAGGGTCTGAAAATTTTAATAAGTAGAATTGAACCTGTGGAAGAGCACAACAGCAACATGGGAGCTGGAAAAAAGGAGAGAGCGGAAGACTCTGCTCCTGCAGACAAGGTGACGCAGGGCGCGAGTCCTCACTGTGTTGTCTTGGAGGGTACGACTCCTTGTGAGCTGATGTCTCTCCACAGGGCTTTCTAGCAGACATGGTTAATAACTTATAGGGCTAAGACAAAGGGTCTTCAGGAGATCCAATAGGGAACAGGCTGATTCTGAGTTTGAAATGTACTAGTCAAAATCATGGCTGCAACCTTAACGGTTTGTCAGGGAGTGAATGACATATTCATGTTCATTTTGAGAAACTGATGATAAAATAGGTGGACAATTCAGTTCTGTGTTCAAGATACCTCCCTGATCAAGGCAGGGTTCAAATACAGTGTGTGCCAGTACTTCAGGAATAAGAAGAAAATTATGCTACATGTGTATCCTCAACAAGGGGAGCTCTGAGATTGCCACGCAGCCAGCCCCCAGAAATGCTGAGCTGCCCTGAGCTTTGGTGTGACTGTAAAGGAATAGCAGCTCACTTGCCAACTCTATAATGAAAGCAGTAGCATTTAAATATGGCATGTGATTGAAGTTTATTCTGAATTTCTGATTTGCAGTTTATCAGAAGGGATCATTTCTCTATAGGAACGAAGTAGCAAAGCATTAGCTTGAATATCCTAGATAACTGGTGTCTTAGGAATTAGGTAACGAGAAATAAGCAAATGATTTATTTTTTATTTCTTACTGTTTCCTTTTGGTTGTTTTTCTTCCTGTTAAATTTTAAGATTTGTTTTTACTAAGTTCTGAAATTTTGTTGATGTCTTCTCATTTCTTTAGGGAATATTGCTGCGAACCAGACATCAAAAAAAAACTGAAGGAGAACAGCAAAGAACTGAGCTTACTAGATCAGCAAAAAATGTAAAAATGAAGAGACAGGAGAAGAAGCCCATGGAATCCTGCCAGGAAGTGGAGCCACAGAACTCAGATGATGGAGATGAGAAACCTTCGTGTAGGGGCAAAGTCAGGGAAAGGAGAGTGTGCTTGAGATCTGGAAGACAGAATCGGATTTCCCAGCCTCACACAGCAGAGCAGGAAGTGAGGGAGAAAGGCTTGGCAATCCCCACGAGGAACCAGGAAGAGAAAGGAGCAGCCACACAGTCAGACCTCAGGTGTCTGAGGTCCAGAAAGCCAGGTACGCAGCCCACACTGGAGAGTGGATCTGACCAGAGAGTCACGCGAGGAGCCAAGAGACTGCAGAAAACCTGAAGAAGGTAACTAATTGTATACACACACAGAGAATGGGTGCATCTATACACAGAGTCGCAAAGGCCAACAGAAGCACATACGTGACATCACGCTGCCAGCTCACAGTTAAATGTTAGAAGGACTGATGTAAGCCACACGTTTTGTCCGGGGAGTGTATTTCCTCTGGGAATTCCACTTCCAGTGTGAGTGCAGGTCACGGAAGGCCTTCAGGACAGGCTGGGAATGTACCAGGTCGTACCTCTGTCTGACTGCTGGGGACACAGCGCGCACTGAGATGTGGGGAACGTCTTCATTCTCTCCTCGGTTCTGCCAAGCTTGCTCGGGAAAGCTGCTCCAGTGTGGGCCTCCTTTGGAAAGGCCAAACAAAGGCGGGCGGGTCCAGGAGGCAAACAGCAGGAGTTAAGGTCCACACAGGGCAAGCTTGTGCGACATTCCCCTCCCCAGCCAAACCACGTCTGTGCTGACCTGGTGAAGGTGCTGTGAAGATCAGGGCAAGGGCGCCATCTCTAAGTTGAATACCCCACAGCATCACTAAGCTCCTTAGTGTTCCTCTGGAGAATCCCGGATTGAGCCGGAGGCTTGTGGTCCCAGAGGCCGCTGTGGAGGCTGAGGCAGGAGGATTGAGAGCTCCAGGCCAGCCTGGGAGACCCGTCCCCCTCCCAAGAAGTAAATGAATAAATAAGATAAAGGGAGGGGTGGGCAGTTTGTTTTTGGGAGTGGCATCAGAGTCGTTCTCAGCACACGCAGTCTGGACCTCACACTTGCCTATCCTGAGATCAGCCAGTGACAGAGGTAGCAGTGGCCACTTGGTGTGTCAGGTGCAGCTGTCCAGGCTGGCACACTCTAGGACACACTCAAGCCAGGAAGCTTGAGCTGACAGCATCAAGGACAGCCCAGACTCCCAGATGCCCCCAAGACCACACACAGTCAGCAGTGAGCTGGGCAGGAGGACCCCTGCTGTGGGGTGGTGGCAGGAAGCCCTAGTGGGGAGGCACTGACAGAAGGTTCCAGAGAGGGAGGAGGAGAAGCTCAGGGAAAGAGTGATGCCCAGGCAGAGGCCATAAGTCAGAACTCGTGCCAGGGACTGGCTGGAAGCAGAAGCCATCTGATGGTGGCAAGACATGGTCCTGGAGCCCGGGGGACCCAGGACCTCCTGCAGCCCATGTGGTTGACACGTGCACCAGGCTCCCATGTTAAAGTAAAGTTTGGGCTGTAAACACTTAGGGATTCCTGGTCTGGAAGGTGGTGCTTCATGAGCAGGAAGCTGCAGGCGTGGAAGCCACCCTCTCCCTTGATGATCCTCAACTCACAGCCCAGCCAAGGGAGAGCCAGGTCTGGCGCTCTGTCTGGGACACTCGGCCTCTTCCTGGTCACCCACCAGCATCCACGAAGGCTCCACACACACTGATGGGTTTCTGCAGGGCTTCTCAGCTGGGGTCCACCATGGCCTTCAGCTCTGGCTGCCCAGAGGCCAGAACTGCTTATGTAGGAAGTAGGTTCCTCCAGGTACAGGTTCCCAACTTGGTCACCTTGTCCGTGTCCCTTTACCCTTAGTGGAAGCAGACAGGAACCCCCGTGCCAGTGGGGAGCAGGGGGGCGTGGAAAGATGATGGGGTGGAGGGGAGCACATCCTGGCACTGATGAGAAGCAGCTATTGTCTCACGCGGTAAGCAGCGTTGAGGCTGAGGAAAGACCAGGATGAGGAAAGACCAGGAGGGGACGGCTGGGGACTCTGGACACCAGGGCTGTGGCCACAGCTCAGCATGGGTGTGTGAACTCACTGTTCTGCCAAAGGTCATGTGATGTGGGCCACCTGAAAGGCAGCAGAGAGTTCATTTGTTGTCAGCTGGAGTAGTGTCCAGAGCGCTGACCTGCCTTCACCTGGGGTCTTGTTTACTTCCCTAGAATTCTGAAACAGCAACTGCAGTCGGTGAGGTGGCCTGTGGACACTAAGACATGATGGGCCTCCCCTGCCCCTTGGCTGGAGGAGGGAGGCTCAGCCACCATGTTCCCACCCTTGTGCCCTCAGTGTGCTGGGCACTCCTGCTTCCTGCCTTTTAAGCACAGGGTCCAGAATCTGATGACATTAGCACATTTAAGATCTTTTTCACTCAAACCCAGCTTTGTGCCTTTTGAATTCTAGCCGTGTTTCCCTGTGACCTGTGAGGTCATCGTGATGCTGCTTCTCAGAACTGTCCTCATCAACTTGCTCTTCCTCGTGGGTGTGGGCTGTGGCCTGTGCACAGCAGGGTGCAGACACCAGGGCTAAGTGTCCTGTCGGACCAGGCTTGGTCATCTTCGTGCCCTTAGATGTGGTCTGCTTACAGGTGACCCCATCTCCCTGCTCTCTTGGAGGAGACCCTGCCCTCCAGGTCTCACTGCAGGACGGCCCCGGCCATACTCAGTGTTTAGAGGTTGACCAGGTTTACTCAGGTTTAGGGTGGTTTGCTTCTGGGTTAGGAGATTCAATTGTTTAATCCAGGTTTAATTCACTTTTTCTAAATGATGTTTTAAGTTTAATAATAAGTTTAGGAAAGAAACTACTTTAAGGTAACATATCGGAAAACAAATCTTCAAGTTCAAATTATTTTTTTTGAAATAAGAACCTGCATAAATTCTAGTAATGATTTGCATTTTTTCAGAGTAGGGTTTATTACAAAAATTATTATTTTAAATTACTTAAGAATTACGGTTTTTTTTCTTTTCCCCAAACAGGATAAGGACACGGTGTGCACCAAGAAAATAAGAAGCAGAAGTCGTCTGGACAGTGAAGATATTTAGCAAAGAAATTTGAGGGGGAAAAATATAATAAAGTTAGTTTAGTGATAGATTTTTAGTGTAACTTTTGATACCAGTATAAAAATGAATTCTGTAAATAATAATGGGTGTGTTTATGGGAAGGAAGCTCAGAATGTTCAGGCTCGGTTTGTCCTGCGTGGGTTCCACAAGGGGCATCACTGGCCAGTACCTGAGTCGTAACAATCTGTCCAGGGCAGGTGGCAAAGCGTGTTTCCTCCGTGCTGCGGAATAAAGCCCTGCTTCCCGAGGTTGGTCTTGGCTTCTCTGTAGCTCGTGCCAGTGTATCGTCTCTGCTCGTGGGTCTGTCTGTCTTGCACACAGTGTGAAGGGCAAGAGCCTGGGTCCCCAACAGTGAGCAGTCCCCAGGCAATCAGCAACGCCTGGGCGACTAGACGAATTTACAGGACATCTACCACGGGGGCATTGTCCCCACACTGGGCTGTCGGTCCTGTCTGGTGTCCTTGCCCTTCAGGGTAAGGGCACCAGCACAGGGTGGTTGGTGTTCCCATCTGTGGAGTCACAGGGTCACTGTTCGGGGGATGATGCGTGGCTTGCTCTTCTGCTGAGTCTGGGTCTGCCCAGGACTGCTTTTCTGAGCCTCTGCCCACACGCTGGGGCCATCAGCTCGTGTGCACTGCATTCCAGCAGAACCTTCCTGGCTTCTGCTTTCAGGCCGTACTTTTGTTCCGAGTGCACTTGCCGGCACCTGGCACAAGAGGTCACACAAACTCTCGAGCATGCAAGACAGGCACTCTACCAGATGGGCTTTATGGCCTGCACACCACACAAACTCTCTAGAAGAGAATGCAGCTGGCAGGGGCCACCAAGATCCTTCACCTACTGTTCCCTGTCTCTGGGGTGAGCTGGCATCTCCCAAATCTCATTTTAAGCCCCAATGGCTCAGTTAGACCCGTAGACAACGACAACGTGCATATCTCTCCATTTTCCACCTATTCTGTTCCCGTTCTGTCTTCTTTAAATCAGAAAATAGCACGCTGTCCTCCAGACCGCTGTCTGAGCCGTGCCCACCTGCCCTTTCCAGGTGGGAGGGTGGCAGACGATATGGAACCCCATGGTAGGGTGTGCCCAGGAAGGGCTGTCCCTGTCCTGTCCACTTCTGTCACCCATGCCTATGTGGAGCCAGGCACACGTACGACAGTGCCGATCGAAGGCAGGGCCTGGAGTGTGGGCTGGACCTCGGGTTGCTCTGTATCGCCTGCCAGGAGCAGCAGTGATGGCCACAGGTGACGCTTGACGGAGGCTGCAGGTGGGGCGGGAGGGGCAGCTGAGCTGCCATAGAGGAGCAGGATTGTGTCCTTGGTTGACCTGAGCCTTTGAAGTCCTTAGCGCCTCACACACTGCTGCAGGCCAGCTGAGAGCTGGGCGGTCCTCCAGCCACAGCGCGGACTCGCCTTTAGGGGCCATGCTAGGTCAGGGCTAAGTTTTAGAGTCCCAAAATAATTACATGAGAACTAGTTCTCACCTCCACATTCAGGGCACTCTGTGTGGCCGGGCACTCGGGATCCACCTGGGGCCTCAAGTAGGCACGGCAAGTGCTCCACCCTGAACTCCACCCCAGGCCCCCAAACACGTCTATGTGGACTTCAGGCACAGAAATGAAGTTAAGAATTATGAGGAGACAGGCTGGTAGTCAAAGTAATGGTTTATCCTTGCATCCGAATGTTTTAGATCTTGCATTTTGCATATACAAAGAATTCAGCAACATTCACTGGCATTATACTCAGAGCAAGATCAAAATTATAAATCTAATAAAAGAAAATATGATAGTTGGAATTGTAATACATATAAAGATTGCACATAAATTAAGCACAACTTAGTTAAACAAACAAAAATGGATCAGTAATCATACATTTAAATAACAAGGGTATGTTTCCAAATGCTGAAACACAGGTATCAGGCTCGTTTTAAAAAGTTTTTAAAAACACATAAAAATACCTTTGAAAACACCGGTATGCATTCTTCATTTGTCTGTCACATCGAGAGAAAGAGTAAAGTAAGTCACATAGTGACCAATGAAGCATTCCAATCAGAATGGTTAGCTTCTGATCTCTATTTGGCATTTGAACGCAGTGCATGCAACACAGAACGGTGGAAGAGGAGATGTCACCAGCGCTGGCCGCTGTGCTGTGTACATGGACTTTCTTTGACTGAGGGGAGAAGAGGTGCATGAGCCTGGGGCACAGGGCAGATGCTGAGGCTCCCAGCTGTATTCCCTCCCAACATGGCTGCCCAGGGAGTCGGCCAGAATTGGCCTTGGGGGAGGCTGTGAGGCTGCAGTGACCAGTGCTGCCCAGACGGAAGGGGTCCTGCATCCACAGGAGGGTGGCTTCTGGTTGTTTCTGGAATAGGATGAGTTTGGGAACAAGTTGAACCCAAAAGGGGACACCTGGGGTACTCCCAGGGATGGTTCCCAGGGATGGGGTGGGGGTGGGGGGTGGGGGGGGAAAAACACATAAATAGGGCACTTTCCTGAGGACACCCTGGAAGCCTACCTTAAGGCACTTCTTGATACAAGAGATGCCAGGTAGACCAGTAAAGGGCTTCAAGAGTTCTGACCACCAGCTCCTAACTGGGGACAAAAGCCCTGGCCCTTGGCTCTGACCTTGAACTCCAATGACACCAGCTCCGCACTGTCCTTGCCAGGTGCTGAGTGAAAGAAGCGCATTGCCCTCTTCTCCTTAGTCAAAGAAAGGCTCGGGCTTGGGATTTTAACAAGGGAAACAGATGGCAACTGGCAAGTCACAGAGAGCTCCTTCCTCTTCCGTCTTCTTCCAGGTGCCTACTCGCTGCACAGAGGACAGGGAGCCGACAGCGCTGGGCCAGGTGCAGTGGTGGTGTCCAGGGAGCAGGCTTTCCTCCTTCCAGCTGGGCACCTTCTGTGGTTCCCCGTGGGTCTCCAAGCCATGGGGAGGGAGAGAAGCTAGGTTACCTGTGAGCCTGTGGAGGACAGTGACTGACCCGGTCACACCTGCATACACTGTAAACAAACATGGGATAAACAGTCCAACAGGCAAAGCGCCCTGGATTCTCAGTGAAAATGCCAAATAAGGCCACTATAATTTCATACCTCTTTTAAAAGCAAAAAATGTACCTTAACTGCACATGTTCAATGCCTTCAGTAAGTGAGACCAGACGTCTGCTTTAAACATTGTGCTCATCAGCTAGGTGCCTAATGGCCACGGCAAGGCCGTCGCCGAGTTAGCAGTTGGGACACTCATTCTCCACTTTCTCTTCTGCCCCTCAGCCAATCCCATCTGGCAGTGGGATCACTATTATTACCCAGTGTCAAAGGTCTCAGCAATATTTCCATCCAAAAATAAGTTAAGACTTTCGATCAAGGATTTCTCTGTCTTTTTTTTTTTTTTTTTTTTATTAAACATTGAGGAGTGGGATGTTTAAAAACTGTACAAATCTAGATTTTTAAGATTTCTTTTCTTACAAACAATCTTAGCTTTTTACAAGAAACTTTTTAATACCAAAATGCTTCTCAGAAAATTTACAGTGTATTTGTGGTCATCCTTGGTTTCCACCCGAACGTGTGCTCCTTGACTGTGTGTGCCCAAGACACGGCTGGTTTGGACAGGGGATTCTGCACAGAGCCTGCAGGCCCAGCTCAGGCCAGCTCACAGCCGCCAGGCCTGGGGGAGAATGAGAAGGTGCTGGTTGGGTTCTCTGAGTTCTAGGGACAGACAAATGAACCACAGTGGTGCTTCGGGAGTGCAGTCCCGATGGTGGACTTTGCTGTACCCAAGGCCATGGGTGGATGCACGAGCTGGTCATCGCCTGTGTCATCTACCAACATGATTCACATGCAGCCTCTTTAAACATCACGCCATTGCCACTGAGTACTCTGCTGTGTCTTAGGCCCGGATTCAGGTTGGAAAGTCTTAGATCTTTACAAGGGAAAGATAAACCATGTGGTTGAGGCTGAGGACTCTGCAAAAGTCCCTAATACCTTGCTTTCAGGGCAATGCTGTTGCTCAGGGTTATAAAATCTGTACTTGGTTTGTACCTATTCAGTTGATTTCTGAGTCCTCAACTGTCTTGACAATGGCCTTTGTGTTTGGGTCTTGCATAAGCACACTTGGCATATTAAGAATTCCAACATTTAGAGATGCACAATGTGTGAAATTATGTGCTGTGAATCTAATGAAGAATGAATGTACTTACTGATATTAGCAGAAATATATATTTTGTGAAATATTATTTGACCTTAACATATTATTCCAATTTTTTTAAAAAAAGGGTATTTAAGATTTAATAACTTTACAGCAGGTGGCCTTTAAAGCATGATGAAATATATACAAAGAAATTAGGAAGGGTATTAATGTCAACTATGAAATAAATTAACATGATTTTTACAAAATATACTGACCATTAAATTAAAAAATATTTTAAGGCAGGAATCTTCATTTGAAATTAGCATAATCAGAAAATATATCAATAAAATCTTGTACCACTTTGTAGCAGAATTCATACTGTTCCTGAAAAGACAAATAAGAAATAATGAAATGATGCTTCAAAATCCATTTTTGACTATCTTATTCAGGAGAAACATTAAAATATGAAACACAGAAAGAAACATAATAAAATTCTGCCTGTTTACTGAAATACTGTCTGCCCACATGCATATCAGCTAGTTTAGTTTTTAGGCACATAAAAATTTCCAAATAAAGCTTTTCTTTCATAGAAAGTGTCATGATTTATTTTGGGTTAGTGCATATTAGAATAGTCTAGTAAAATATCTTTAGTTCTCACATTTAAACTGTAAAACAACCATTTTTGAAACAAACCAAAAACAAAAACCCAAAGAGTACTACCAGATAAAGTTCATAATGTAACAAAAAGTAATTTGTGAATGTTAAATAAAACCAAGATCTAGATCATTTCAAGCCTAAATTTACTCCAACGCAGGACTTGGTTTCATGACTTTTACTAGAAGTCAAAAGAATAATCGCCTTATGTTTGCGTAGGGCATTTCTGTTAGAGTGACATTGTGCATGTTGCCTGGCTCCTGGTCCCAGCTGCTCCTTGAGGGCTGGAGCCAGGCTGGTGGGTGAATGGTGACCATCCAGCACTGCCTGTGGCCTCCCTCCATGACTGGCATCAGTGGGAAGAAAGGAAGGTGGAGAAAATGACAATTGCTGACCTTTTCCTAAAGGGCTGACTGAATATTCAGACAAGAAATGGGCATAACATCAATGGGGCAGAGGAAGGCTGCCAAAGGTTCCCATGACAACCGACCGTGGTGAACCTGCCTCTCACGCAAAAGGTGCAGCCCAAGTGAGACCCATGAACTGGAAGCCCAAGAGAAGGTCTCAGCAGGCCAGAGAGGCTGGGAGTTGCCCTCAGCAGCCTCCCCTCTGTTCCAAGCACATGGGATCCAGTCTCCTCACAACCCAAGTCTAACGAAAGTCAAAACATGGACTAAAGATGCCAAACCTCAGCCTGCACAGCCTCCGAATGGTCAGGATGGATGGCACATGAAACTCTCAGTTTGGTCAGGATGGGATGGCACATGGTTTCCAGAGAAAGAAAGTTGAACCAGCAATGTTGGACCTGAGATTGCATGAATGCCAGTCCCCACCAATCGCAGTCTAGGATGTGGGAAACTGGTCTAAGTGGTCAGCAAGTAGAGAATGGTGTGCGTGCTAAGGCACCACCCACAGGGCCACGTCAACCTGCATGCAGTGAGCCTCTCTTTACCCAACTGAGGATTTGCACCCTGTGTTCTTTGTCCAAATACCCCTGCCAAGAGGCAGGTCTGGCAGCACAGAACTGTGGGGACACCCTGGATTCTGCAGTCAGACAGACTGGGTTTGAATCTCGTTCTGACACTTAAAACCTGGGCAGTCTGCTTAACTATTCCAAATGGGGGTGATGGCAAGAACACACCTTGTAGACATCAGGGCACATAAGGAGATGGGCAATCGTCTGTGAAGCATCGGATACCTGACAGTCATCATGCAATGGTCAACCTGTCCTGATCTGTTCACTCGCTGGCCTCTTGGTTTGGAGTGCGCACTATGGGCTGGGTGTGTGGGAGGCTGTCACCAGGCAGGACAGAAAAAAAAACAACTCCCAGGCAGCTTCCCAGTGAGGGGGAGAGTGGGAGGTGTGTGCAGGGAGCGGGGAGGAGAAGGGACAAGGGAGCAGGGCTGGGATGCCAGGGCACTTGGACCCATGCACTTGAAAATAAAACACTTAGGCCAGACGTGCGGATTACACGAGCCATTAGCCCCCAGAGTCCAGAGAAGTGCTGCAGGCAGCTTCCCTGCAAACACTCTTGGTACAGCTTGCTGGCACCTCCCCTGGGGCCAGGCACTGGTAGAACTTTAAAGCAAAATTTGCACAGTGTCTTAAGGACAGTGCCATCAACCCCATTTCCCAGGAAGTGACAGAAACCCAGGAAGCAGAAGGAGCTCATCCAAGTTGACAGAGCCTTGACTGTTCCACTGTGCGGCCAAGACATGGCCCGGCAGCCAAGGGTCAGCCAAGGGCCAGCTTCTCCTTCCCTTACGCTTAACGGGCTGCCCAGACAGGACTCCAGGCCACTGAAGGGAGACCAAAAAGAGCCTGGCGCAGAAGGAAAACCTGGCCCTCCTTTTGAGGGGGTTCTTATTAAACTCTCAGTCATTGTGGTTGCTATTATTTTGGCAACACGTATTAACTGTGCAGATTAGCGGAGTTCATTTGACACTTCAACGTTATCGTTACTTTGATGTGCTCTGGGGAGGGCTCTGCGCCCACTTCCCCCACACCCAGCGTGGTTCAGTTGTGCTGCGTTGGGCGTGTGCTACCAGGAGGCAGGTGGAGCCCACTGGAGGCTGTCAAGGGCCTCTCCAGCAACTCCTCAGAGCCCACAGGGACCAACAGAGCTGGGACTCGGGCCCACAGCCAGCGGAGAGCTCTGGGTCCCTCATCCTTCCCACTCTTGCCCGCCATCCAGATTTCCACTGGGGTCAGAGCCTGCAGGGCACAGAGGCTACAGGTCAAGGAAGCCAGCAAGCCCCAGCTTCCTCTAGTCTAGTTCCCTTTGGGATCACCTAGGGGACTTTTATATGCTGATACCTGGGTCCCACACTAGGTGATTAGATTCCAATGGGTTGGAGGGGCTGTGTGGGCAAGTGGAGGCCAGTCAAAGTCCCCGGGTGAGTGTTCACTGCAGCCAGGGCAGAGAACCCTGGGCGTGGCCTGCCTGAGGAGAGAGGACACCTGCCCTTGGCTCAGTGGTTTCCGTGGCTGTGGGAAGGTGCCCTCCCTCCTGTCTCTCAGTGGGGAGCAGCCTGCTCAAGCCAGGGTTGTACTAGTGTGGAGCAGGCAGGGAGGAAAAGTCCTAAACAGGGACCTTTGGGGAAAATGATGAGCTTTCACAGCCCTTAAAGTGTACTCTCTGGTTGAGCAAGCACCCATACTGAATTTGGTGAGGAAGATTCACTTCCCAAACCAGGAAGCATATATCATAAAAGAATGTGGAGGCCACTCATAGGGTGACTCTCTTAAGTCTCCCTGGGCAGGGTCTTGGGGTTAGGTGAGACTCTGCCAAGGAAATCAGGCCAGATGGCACGGTGCAAAGTTGAAATGACAAGCAATTTCAGTGCTGCTTTTGAACTTGATAATGTGTGATTTTTAAATGCAATTGGAATTCGTGGATGAGCCACTCCTCTTGAGCCCTGCCCACAGGACAGATGTGCACGAGACCCAGGAAGGAAAGACCTGCAGCTTCACTGTGGAAAGCTGCAGCGAGCGGCCCCTGCCCTGGGAAGCGCACCTTCTGCCTCCCTATGCCAGAGCGCCTCTCATGAAGCAGACATCAGACACGCAGCACAATCCTCCACTCTTCTGGAAACATCCTTTTCGTTCAGGTTCTTACCAGGGTTTGCACCATGTGCGGCCTCTGAAGTCGTAAGCTCTTCACAGCTTGAAATACATCCAAGAGTCCCTCGGCTTTTACTCGTTCCAAAATGTTGCTGAGGGCTATGAATGTACCTGTGCGCCCAGCTCCCGCACTGTGGACAGAAAGCACTTGGGGGTGAGCATTCAACTTGCACGCAGAGCAGAGACTCAGAGCGTACGGCCACCCCTGCACGCCAGCACTGAGGCGGCCTTACTGGAAAGGATCAGAATTCGATTGGATCTTGAGTGATCTTTATCTGGAGCTTAGTTTCTGAGCAAGATCCAGCAAACATACACTTGCTAAAGCACTTCCCTGATTACGGGAGCCAGCTGTTTTGTGAAGTGAATCAGGACAGGTTTTTAAGCATTTCCCTTTTTCCTTGTGCAGACCAGGGGTTCCCCCAGGGTGGCCCAGGGAGCAGTGGGCTCAGCATCGCCTGGAAACTCATTAGAAATGCAAACACTCCCGTTCAGGTCCAGGGAGAAGGATCCCGGCACACACCCTCCTGTCTGTGCAGGCCTGTCTTCTGGAACAGGGGACCCTGAAAAGTGGCACTAAGGGGTGTTAAGACAGCAGGTGGTCACTACTGAGGATGGTCCGACCTCAGACTTCCAGCAGTGAGGATGGAGTCAACTGCCTTGGAAGGTCATTTGCTTGATCAGCTGGACAGGGCAGGAGAGGGCCAGGTGCTCTTAGGAGAGCCCTCCCAGAGGCCGACAGGAAGGGAGACTGCCCAGCCTCTTCCAGAAGCTAAGGCCCCAGAGCCTGGTGTGGCCAGGTTCCAAGGCTCCTGACCAGCTGTGTTGTCTTCTCCCACATCTGCCTTTCCAGTTTATTCTAAATGACCTCTACAAAGGCATCGGAACTGAGAGCCAGGTGTGTGCTGCACCTCCCAGCGAGGCCAGGCGTGCACTCAGGGGGTCCCACACTGGGAAAGAGTCCCACCCCTCTTAGTTAAGCAGGGGCTTTGGTGGCCATATGATGTGGGGCAGCAGTGGCAGAAAGGCGGGTCATGAGAAGTGGGAAGTGAAACAGAATCGCAGCTTTAGAAGTAAATCAGCACCACCAAGAAGGAAACACCCCAGAATGCTTCTTGGAGGAACTTTGTGAGGGCAGCCACAGCACCTGCCAGCAGGTTAGGGTGAAGGTTATGGAGGGCCGGTCTTCCGGATTTACGCCCCTGCCCGCTGCAGGGTGCATGTCACAGTCCTCGGGAGCGTGCGCACTGACTCTAGGGACTCTACCCTGGGGTGTCCCTCTGCCCCTGGCCCTGACCAGGGTGGCCACAGGCTTCCTTGAGGGATCTCCTCAGGGGCCGAGCCCCCACCCCCACGCCACGGTCCTGCAGCCTACAGACGGCACAGCAGGATGATCTGGAACGACTTTCAGGACTAAGACCATGAGCCCCACGCCTCCCGCAGGTGCTTTCTGTGTGTGTACTGCGCGTGACGTTCATGCGTTATGTGACACCATGTGTGCAAGTGTGTAAGGGAAGGGGACATAGCCTAGGGCCTCAAGTCGCCCAGAGCGGCCTCCCGGGCTCCGGCTCCCCCACAGTGGTGGGCAGTGTGGTCTGTGGGGCACGCTCACCTGCAGTGCACGGTGATGGGGTGGTTGCCCGTCTGCTGCTGCTGCTTCTGCACCGCGGCGATGAGGTCGATCATGCCTTTGCCCTCGGCCGGAATCCCGATCTCAGGCCAGCCGTGGAAGTGGAACTGGCGCACGGTGCGGACCTGCCCCTCCTGGCGGGCCAGGGGCTGCGCGGGAGAGGGGTCTCAGCGCTGCCCGTTTGTGCCCCGCGGGGCCCAATAGACCTGTCATGGATCTGGCAGGGCCCAGAGCCCTCCCTGGCCCCTCCGTGGCCACCAACAACCCCCAAGGCTGTCCGAGGGGCCTGGCTAGTCCTGGGCCCAAGACAATCAAGGACAGCTGTGCTCAGGGAAGGGTGTCCTCTCTCTTGAGATTTTGGGGCTCAGAGGCTGAAGGTGAGTCCAGTATATGCTCAGCAGCTGTCACCCCCGGGACTGGCAGCTGGAATTCAGAACCAAGAGACAGGTGAGCCGTCTCACCCTACTGACCCAGAGTTCCAGGAGGGTTTTTGCAAGTATGATCAGAGCCCTGGACCTGGAGGGGACCTGGAGGGGGTCTGAGGAGGTCTCTGGCAGAGGGCCCCAAGAGGCCTCTGTGGCTTCACTCATCCCACCTCTCCCGCTTGCTGCTGAGGGTACTGCCCTGTGGGGGGATGGGGGAGTGTTGCAGGTGACTCTGCGCTCAGCCCTGATAGCCTCGGCCTCCAGCAAGGACACGGGTGACCACCAGGAGGTATGGACTTAATGGGAGACCTGCCACTAGATAACCAGGTTTTCCTGGGACTCAGGAAAACGTGGGTAGAGCATGACAGGTAACAGGTGCAGGCCGGTTCTGGCACCATGACAAGAAGATCCCCGAGTTAGGATGCCTGGTCTACAGGAGCTGAAGGGCAGGGTGACCATACCTGATCGAAGGTGACTAGGAAGTCTCGTATACTGATGGCGTCAGAAAGAGTATCGCTCTTTATTTCAATGGTTATATCTCCGTGAGTTACTGAGCCCTCTGTCGGCCAGTACTGGTAGCATTTATCCTTCAGAAATGAAATAAAATGTTAAGTCTGGTAATACCTGGCTACTACTGCTTTTTTTTTTTTTAAAGTATTTTATTTGTTCTAATTAGTTATACATGACAGTGCTTTTGATCTTATGATGTAGAATTGTTCTGAAACCATTTAAGATATTTCACCAGCCCAAGAAAATGACATATGTATCTGAATGTGAATATCCATTAAATGCCTGTTGATCAGGGACCCAGAATAGAATCTAGAAACAGACACACACACACATGGAACTTCAATGACAGAAAGGACAGATTATTCAACAAACAGAGCTAGAAAAAGAAAACTGGATCCCTGTCGCTTACCCTGCAGGGCTGATATGAATACCGCAGTGCCTCCCAGGGCTGGCAGTATACAGGCTGTATCCCATAATAGTAGCCTGGAACTTTCATACAAACAAACTCAGGCGGGCTAAGACTTAAGGCCAAAAACAAGACTGCAAAACCCTTAGAAGAAGAAAATATTCTTTTACTTTGGGGTACAGAAGGTTTTACTAAATAAGACCCCCAAAGAGCTAGCCCAACATGAGGCAAGAATTAGAAACTTCAAATTGGAGTAAAACTCACTTCTTTTCATCAATAAACATAATCAGGAGTGAAAAGACAGGCCACAAACTGCAGTGAGATGTTTGCAATGTGTGAAGCCAACCCAGGATGAGCATTAAGAGTATCCACAGGGGTCTCACACATCAGGAAAGGGCACACTTCCCGCAGGAGGGAACACGAGGACAGCTGGAGCAGGTGGGGAGCCGTGCTCCACCCTGGAGGGTCCAGGATGCAATCAGGACCAGGAAGAGATGCGTCTACATCTGTTTACTGACAAGGATCAGAGCGCTGAGAACATCCCAGGGGACCCCTCTGGAGACTAGTGTGAAGATCCATACGCAGGTGCTCTGCATGGAGGCACGCTGGAGACCCCAGCCCTCATGCAGTGTGAGACGTGGACAAGAAGGTACGGCAGCACCATTGCAAAACAGGAAAATGCTGCCCGCCCGAAGCCCGTGGTGGGAGAAGGGTACAGAAGGAGTGCAATGAAATGAGGAGGGAGCCACAGGAGGAGGTGTCAACACAGAAAATCAGCAAACGCCCCACAGAGTGGAAGAATCAAGTCCTGGAGGAGTCCATATCCAACACTACTCTTCATGTAAAGCTCAGACACAAGCCAAAGTAAGTTGTTTTCGTCACCCCTCCCCGCTTCCAGCCCTGGCAACAGCTGGTCTCCTTTTGGACCCCCAGGATTTGCCTGTTCTTGACATTAAGGTAAACAAGTATACTGTGTGGTGTCTGAGTGAGCTCGGTCACCCAGACGATGCCTGCTCTGTTGGGTTCAGGAATGTTTATCACATTATTAAACGAATACAAGAAGTCCAAGGGTGGGTTTCTGGGAAAACAAACAGTAACGTGCTTGATTTGAATTTGACTAGGACAATATCAACAGGGGACATGTGCTGATGTCTGCCTTTTTCTTCAACAGGTGGTGGTCTTGACGGATACAGGATGCAGGATTGGAGACAGGTGGGATGAACTAAGGCCAAGTGGGGAGTTTTGCCAACACACCCTCCACCCCCAGAAAAGCAGAGTGTGGACTGGAACCCCCTTCATCTCTGACCTCTCTCCCTGCTGCCTGGCGGGGGCCTGCAGGACACAAGCAGGTGAGATCTGCACTGGGGGGTGATGGCGGCTGCAGGTGTGCAGAAGGCCCCCGAGGACCCAAGTGGCTGGTGTGGCTCACCTGCTCTCGCTCCTGAACCTCAGTCAGCATCACGATTGTGTGGCACTTCCACTCCCACACCATCCTCCAGAAGTCCTCCACCGTGTGTGCCAGGGGCCCCTGGGTGGCGATGAAATAGTCCTTCTGGCGGTAGCCCTTCAAGTGGGGAGCAGAGGTTAGAATCGGACTTCCTTTTCTCTGGTGTCACCACCTGCCAGGAGCGCTTAGGACAGCCCCAGGCCTGAGGAGGGAGACTCCGATCTTCATGGCCTCCACCAAAGCCAAGTTGCGAACATGTGTGCACATGCACACCCCCACACCCATGAAGCAGGCCGGGATGCCACTTTACCTGAGCACTACACACCTGGTCCCTACCTCCAGCACCTGGGTTCCCTCTGAATGGCTACTGTGGACTACCAACTACTGCATATTGGTGGGACAGGGACATGGGCAGGGGCCTAGACATGGAGCCTGAGGAAAGTGCTTCAATCCCAGCTCCACCAAGGCCCCAGTGATATCTGGGGGGCGATTTCCTCAACTGTGAAGGAAATGCTAACGTATGCTTGGCTGCAAGGTCTTTCCTGTCTGCTTTCCTGCAGATGCCATTGTGTGTAAAGACATGTTGTGCCTGTGTGGCCTGAACACATGATCCTCTTGTCCATATCATAGGTACTAGTCCCAGGAATTGCCCCAGAGGAAGGTCTCGAGGCACTGGATGTGTGGCTGGTGTGTAACAGATGTGTTAGAGAAAAGCAGGAGCCGGGTGGAGAAGCAGCCACTGACCCAGCAGCGTGTCTACGGCCTATTTCCAAGCGTGCTCTTCTTCTTTAAACAAGTGACTTGGCTACCAAGCAGCTGAGTTTCTGTAGACTTGCCAGTGCCTTCTAGGTGAGAGTGTGTGGTCACACAGGAAGAAGGTGCATGCATACCATGCACACGTGGTACTTACGTCTATGAAGGATGCATTAATGTAGTCTGTGTACTCCTGACCCCGTTTCATAGAGAGGATCACTCGGTTGAAGTCATCTGCAAGTGGCATTAAACTTCAGTGAGTACAGATAATTTCCTGCCAGCAAAAACTTGATTTTTTTTTTTGAAAGATCTGAAAATAATCTAGTTATTGTTTTCATTTTCCATAAACTGATTCGCAACATACCAAATTATGAGCATTAAAACCACTGTGTTTAAGGAATACAGAGAGTGTGGCCAGCAGGAATCAGAACTGCGGGCC
Organism: Sciurus vulgaris; assembly: GCF_902686455.1. Classification (NCBI taxonomy): domain Eukaryota; kingdom Metazoa; phylum Chordata; class Mammalia; order Rodentia; family Sciuridae; genus Sciurus; species Sciurus vulgaris. Next base: position 4,694,401 of record NC_136464.1, read on the forward strand.
TGAGGCTACTGTGGCCACAGAGAATCACGAGGTTTGCCCAGTCCCAGGAACTGTGGCTGTCCACAGCACAGGTGACCTCGGTGAGAGCACACTGTTCCAGCACTGGAATGGCAGGTGTTCACTGAACAGTGGACCCGTCCAGCGCACGCCGTCCACAACACAGCTCCCCATCTTCTCTGGTCGGGTACTTTCCCACCTCCCTCCCATGTGCCTTGGTGCCTGCAGCATCCACTCTTTGTCTGGTTGCTCTTTCTTCCCCACGGGACAAGACCTCAGATGGGGGATACTACTTCCGGGCTGACCTTTGCCTCCCTCGCTCGCAGAGTCAGCAGCTGCCAGAGCCCCAGTTCCATTGGGCCTGGGTCTTCCCTCCACAGGTCTCTTCCTAGAAAGGTCCAGCTGCTCTGGGCTCCAGTCTGACTGTCTGCAAAGCCTCAGCCCACACTCACTGTCCCCTCTGCTGAGGTCCAGAGTGAGGACCCAGGCCCTGCCTGAGGCAAACCTCTCAGTTTCCCTGGAGTCCTCCCTGCAGGGCAGCCAGGTGCCTCCCCGTCTCTGGGTCACATTCCAGGCTAGGACACGCCTAGACTACCTGGGCTACCTAAGTGCCCCAGAAATTTCTTCTCAATATTTGTCAATAGTGCCCAGGGGCCCGGAGTCTGGGTCTGGAGGGCACCTGCCTCTGACCCTGGCTTACAGAGGTGGAGGGTCAGCAGGCTCTCAGCAACTGAAAGCAGCCTGTCCCAGGCCCTGCCCCAGCCGGCCCTGAAGGGTGGAGACCTGCGCCAGGCTGCCTTACAGGGGATGATCTGGATGACTCTGGCCTTCTTCATGTTTGCTGGCAAGTTGCCTGTCCTCATGTTCTCCTTCATGATCCGGACATTGGTCAATTTCTGCAGCCAAGAAGGACAGAGCGACACAGTTATAAGTCCTGGGAAAAGTGTTCAGCCACAAAACAGTCCTGCTATAGGGGCCCCTGGGCACGGGAACACCTGTCTCCCTGCCAAGAAGTTGCCTCAGCATTAAGAAGTACGCTTGTGGAGCTCTGAAAGCCCCTGGTCATTCTCCCTCGAAATCATGACGCAGCATGTGCCCTGCTCCTCTGGGTCAGCCAAGGGTATAAGTGATGGAAAGGCTTCATCTCAAGGGTCGCACTGGCTCCTTCTCCTCAGCCGCCCCAGGAGGTGATGCATCCTGGCCCACTCACTCTGAACTCCTCTTCCAGCCCAATCTTGTCAAAGTGGGTGGTGGTGCCGTGCAGGGTCTGCAGGTGTCTCTCCAGGGAGGACACGTCCAGCTCGGTGTCCCCATAGAGGTAGTACTCCAGCAAGGCTTGGTAGATGAACGTGTACTGCACCTGTGGGAGACCAGGGGTGCCCAGCCTCGACTCTGCCCTGGGCCCCGGGGCTGTTCTCTTCTGTTTGCTCATGGAGGGAGGTTAGGGGCAAAAGTCATATTCATGGCCATGGAGATTGGACATTTAGGTACTTTAGAAAAGATGGTGATAGATGCTGGTGTACACTGAGGACACCAGGTGCCATCCTGGGGGCATAGTCACCCATGGCCTATGAAGACATAGAGGGCAAGGCAGCGCAGTCCCCAGGGCCCAGGGGAGGGAGGGCAGAGTGTGATGGGAGCCAAGCCTATGCTCAGGGTGCTCGAGAGTGCTACCTGCCTGTCAACATCTGGGCCAGTATGGGAGAGCCGCAAGCCATATGTGCCTGTCTGGCAAAGGCCCTGGGGTCGCGCTGAGGAGCTCAGACCAGGGTGGCAGGAAGGCATCACTCACATCTGTCTGAACCATCTGAGGGCGCTGATTGCGGATTCGTGACACAAACTCGAAGACGTCCACCTTCTGCTCTGAGTGTATCATGTCCATCATGGCGTCAATCACAATGAAGGTGCCCGTCCGGCCCACGCCCGCACTTTGGGGAAGAAGAAAGATGCCACCTCTTGGGTCACATTCCCCTGAAGTCAGGAGTCTGGGAAGAGCCTTGGGAGGAGGCCTCAGCTCCAGGACAGTTGAGGAGGCCTGTCTCAAAGCCACACGGTGAGACCTCTTGGTGCTTGAGGAATAAGTCTGGCGGGACCACCAGAGGGCGCTGCAACCTTAGTGACCTTCTCTGGGGACTCGGACACTTTCTATGAGGCTATATGGATCATTTCTCAGCTGCCAAACATTTTCTTCTTGTTATCACGGGTATAATTGTGTCCTGGCAAGGGAGGTCATCCTGGTTCTATCCCTTGGGATCTGAGGAATCATGAGGTCCCTGGGGGAGCGGAGAGCAAGGCCCCGGGGAGGCCCATGGCCCCACTCCCACCATCCGCCTGGGCCTCTCTGCTAGGATGGCTTTATGTATCCTATGGTCCTTCCTCAAAAAACCAGAGAAGCCAGGCTCTGCTACGTGGACTGTACTGGGGGAGGCCTGAACTTGCCTCCCGCTCTCTCCCGGCAGGGCTGTCTGAACTGCCACTCAGGAACCACACATCTGTGCCACGCCCCCAGCCTGCCTCTCTGCCGCACTGACACTGTCCACTGGCCCTTGTCCCACGAGTGAGGCTTCCCATCATTGCCTGCTCTTGGGGTCCAGCCCTGCCTTGGCATACCTGCAGTGGACCACAATGGGCCCAGCATGCGAGGGGTTGACCGTCCTCACTTTCTTCAGGAACTTGAGCATCCCGATGGGGGTGAAAGGCACTCCGAAGTCCGGCCAGCTGGTGAAGTGCAGCTGCGAGACCAGCCGCGGGGCTTTGCAGCCCTCAGCGAGCTGCTGTGGGACCCGATGAGATGTGAGGGGTGGGATGGCCTTCCCCCTGCCCACCCACATCTCCACCTGAGGGCCTGGCCTGGGGGCTCATGTGGGTGTCAGTGCCCACCAACGTGAAGAAGGCCCAGTGGGGCCCTGGCACTCACCACTGACGGCTCTTGCAGTGGGCAGAGGGCAGGGCCAAGCAGGCCCCAAGTGGCCAGGCGTCCCCCACACTGGTCCTATGCTACCCATTTTAAGGAGGGGCGTGCCCTGCTCTGTCTGCAAAGACCCACTTCTCTCCCATGTCCTGAGTCATCAGCAACAGCTCCTTCACCCTCCGAATGTCTCAATTTGGGGAGAAAAGAAGGGGGTGCCTATTCATTAAAGACCCCAGACTCCCTCAGAGCCTCTTGTTCTTGTGACGAGAGCCCATGGATTTAGTTCACGTGTCCCAGACCACAGAAGGCTCGATGGTGTGTCTGGAGGGGTGTGTGTGTGTGTGCATGCCTGTGTCTGTTGGCATGCGCACACAGGTGTACAGGTGTGTGTGCATGTGCCTGGGTATCCAGGAGAGAGGAAAGCAGGGGACAATAAAATGGGCTGGGCTGTGGCTCATGGCAGAGCACTTGCCTAGCACGCGTGAGGCACTGGGTCTGATCCTCAGCACCACATCAAATAAATAAACAAAATAAAGGTACTGTGTCCATCTACAATTAAAATATATATTTAAGACAGAACAATAAACCTTATTGTTTCCCCTTTCTTGCTGTGGCTTCTAGTAATCTCAGCCTCATATTTTAAAAAATAATGACACCTATCACTCTGTCCTTGAGTTCTGATATAATGACCTTGCTTTTATTTATTTATTTTTTTTACCATGGTTTAAAAACATCTCTTTGATCTTCATCTGCCTTGTTTACAGGCATTTTTAAAAAAATTGAAGTCTGCCTTACATTCTTTCAGTGGGGAGCTAACAGGAAATAAGTGTGAAAGACAGCCAGGAGGCTTTGGAAAAAAACTTGAAACTGTTTTTAAAAAAATGCTGCCTCAACCATCAAGAATACAAACAAAGATAAATGCTGGGGAGGATGTGGCGAAAAAGGAAGACTTTTGCACTGGTAGGATAATAAATTAGTACCACCAGTATGGAGGCTCCTCAAAAGACCAGGTGTGGAACCACCACAGGACCTAGCTACGCCACTCCTCGGTATTTTTCCTGATGAATCACAGTCATCTTACTACAGTGACACACACACCCCGGTTTATAGCAGCACAAGTCACCATAGCCAAACTATGGCACCAGCCCAGGTGTCCATCAACAGGTAACTGGATAAAGAAAATGTGGTGCGCATGGAGTTTATTCAGCCATAAAGAAAAAAATGAGATTATGTCATTTGCAGGAAAAGGGATAGAACTTGAGAGCATTATGTTAAGTGAAATAAGCCAAACTCAAAAGGTCAAGGGTCATATGTTTTCTCTCAAATGTGGAAGCTGGTGAGGAGAAAGGAGAAGAAAGGCAGTGGGGTGGTGGGTCTCGGGAATACTGAAGGGAAACCAGTAGAGGAACGGGACCACGGGGAGGAGGGGCGGAAATAGGATGGAGGTGCGGGGAACTGATCGGGCCAATCAGTTGTTACGTCCTGTGCGTCGTGTGCACGTGAGGCTAGGCAGCAACACCTCCCATTGGCACGTATGACTACAGTGCCACAATTAGAAAATGGAGAACAATTGAAATGGTCGTATACACATAGTCTACTTTCAGACTAAAATGAATAAATTAATTAAATAAAAGTAAATATAAAAATGTCGTTTCGCCACTTCAGCCTGTGAAATGACAGCTTGCTACTGAGGGGGACTCGGATGCCCTGCCCTGCCTACTGACTCTTCTTCCTCCCGGGGCGTGGGGACACAGAACAGTCCTCTGCAGACGTATGTCACAGCCCCTCCGTGAGGGTCAGGTGGGATGCAGCTTCCTGTGCTATAAAAGGTAGCACTGCCTCTACCCCACCTGTGCTCCCCGGGAATCTCCTGGCAGCTGGGCAGCTGGGCACGCTCACCGGCTGAATGCAGAACTTGCGGATGGTGTAGTCCACCAGCACCACGCAGTCCTCCATGCACACGCGGATATTCCCATAGGTCCAGCAGCCCTGGTCCGGCCAGTACTGGTAGCACTTTTCCTGCAGGGAGCAATGTGCAGAAACACACAGATCCACGAGGGCGCCTTGTCACCTGGCCCCACCCCCACCGGCCACAGGGCTAAGACCCATCTCCTCGGGATGGGAAAGTGGACGGGTGTTTCCCTTATCAACGGGGAAGGTGAGGTTGCACCACAGGGAAAGGAGCCCAGGACCAGGACAGCCAGGCTCACGGGTGTGGACGTGGTGTCTCATGGGTCCTCTCATTCCTGACGCCACACACTGTGGAGCTGGCCTCAGCCTGCTCCCTGCAGAGCTGGGCAACCTGACTCAAAATGACCCTCAGGCTAGAGGGAAGCTCCCTCCTGGTCCCCAGGGACTGCCCCCTGCAGACACGTCCCATGGGGCTAAGCCGTTGGTCCTCCCACTCTGCCTGCTCACCGAGGACTTGTTGGCAGCACCTCCTGGCCCTATTCAAAGGCCAGGAGCCTGAGGCCAGGAGCATGGACCGATGCAGGAATCTGCCAGGTGGCTCTTGGTTACAGAGAGGCCATTTCCTTACTATTCTACTCTCTGAAATCGAAACAGCCCCAAACACAGTCTCCAGGAGCCTTAGATTCTGATGTGCCTAGTATCTAACTGATAGTGAGTTTTCTATCAGCATGGAACACATGAATGAATGGGATTCACAGCAAGGGGAACATGTGCTCAGTGCTCCATTGAGAAGTCTCTGGAATTTACGAGCCTTCCGGGCACATGACAGTTTGTCTTGGAGATGGCCCATGAGTGGCACAGCTAACGGTTCAAGACTCCAGGATTAATCATCCTTTATAGCATAAAGTGCCTGGTATTACCTGAGACCAGCATCCTGGTGTCAGGACACCCACAGGACAGACTCCCCCATTCCCTATCACACCAGGCACCCCCTTGTTCATTGGGAGTCTGAAGCAGCCAGAGGAACTCACAAGGGTCCTGGTTTGGGTAGCCTTGGCCCCTCTGAGGCCCTTGGGCCCATCCCACAATTCCTGCCTTGAAAGCTTCTTGCAAGAATGAGCACCAGCTCAGGGTGGCCGTCCCTGGGTCCTGGCCTCCCCTCCCTCTATCGATCATGAGATGCCAGCCTCATTTCACAACGTGCTGTTCAGGATGTGGACGCAAGGAGACCACAACCAAAGAGCAAGCAGCTGAGAAAAAGGAACTCTCTTGAGAAATGATTTCATTTGGGCTTCAGCAGGCAGCACTGAGTCACAGGCTGGACACCCACGGAAGGAGGCCCCGGAGGAAGACCAGAGAGCAGCAGCAAGCACTGGGCAGCAGCACGGCGGGGACACGGGGGCGGGGGTCCTCCAGCCACAGCTTGGCACTGGTCTTGTGCTTCATGTTTGGAGAAGTGGCCTCTGTGGGTGACCAGTCACAGGGGGCCGGAGGCCGGGGAAGGGTGGTCTGCTGTTCTACAGTGTGGGGGCTCCTCCACAGCTGCCCAGGGAAGGAGAGGCTAGCATTCTGGGCTCGGTTTCCTTCCCGTCATTCTTTCCGTCAGTGACAAAGGACGGCGAGGCAGGAGTCACAGCAAGAAGGTGTGGTACTCCCCAGCCCTGCCCCTCAAGCCTAAACCGAAACCACCATCCCATCCCTGACCAACCAGAGGCCAGATCTGTGATGGAGGCTTTCTCCTGTGCTTTTTGGTGTGGAAACCATTAGGAAGGTGGCCCTGTGGTGACAAGAGCACTTCCTGCTGCCCCTCCCGTGGGCTCCTTCCCCCTGCGCTCCCCAGGGCCTGCCATTTCCCCTGAGAGCTGCAATCCCCGGAGTCCTCAGCACGCCCAAGCACCCCTGGGGCCTGGTCAGTGCCTGCCATTCAGGAGAGGCCTGGGCAGGGCCAGCAGGTGTCCCCCACCCACAGGACCTTCATGCTGGAACGTGGTTGCCCCACTGAAGAAGCCTCTCCCAGACTCTGGAGAACAAGCTCACTCCCTGCACCAGGTCCTGTTGGGGTTACAAGCCCCAGGGCTCCATGGCCTCCTCTGCCCTGCTGGCACCCTGCTCCTGGCCCCTGGGAGGGAGTCTGTCCACAACAGTGGACACTAATGAGGACTTGCTGCATTCGGCAGTGAGGCAGCTCAAGTGTCCTTTCTGTGGCCATGCCAGTGTGGCTGGTGTCCCCTTTCCTCCCTCTCTCCCTCGTGCATGTCTAATCTGCAGGATGAGCGGGTGACCAAGTTCCTCCAGGTCTGAGGCCTTCCACAGCCACACCTCACACACAGTCTCGGTTCTGGATCTGCCGCTCCCCAGGGGAGAGCTGCGGTGAGGGCTGGCGACACCGGCCAGCACTGGACTGAAGACCTGTGGTTACTGTGTAGACCAGGACAGCCAGTGTCTAGGAGCATGGAGAATTTACTTCAAGATGAAAGTGTCGTAAGCCCGAGTGCTTTTCCCTGCATTGCCGGAAGGGAGGGCCCTGGCAAAGGACCGGGAGGGATGGGAACGCAGCCTGGGGTGGGGACTCACCTCTTTTCTTTCTTTCAGGTTGGTCAACATGACGATGGTGGCAGACCTCTGCTCCCAGACCATTCTCCAGAAGTCATTCACGGTCTCCTGTTTAGGGCCTGAGCCAGAGGGCAGATCCAGAGTTAAGGGCATGAGCAGAAGCCCCTGGGCCCCAGCCTGGCCTGCACAGCTGCACTGTCCTTCCCGAGCCACTGCACAGCTGGCTGGGCATTTCAGACTCACTCTGAGATGCCAGAGTCAGTGACTGCCATCCTTGCCTGTCCTGCACCAGACAGGAAACCCAGCTGACCACTGGCGGTGTTAGATTCTCATATTCATGGGCAATAAGGGGTGTTCAGAGTAGGGCTGTCTGGGTCCAATGCTACCTTTTAAAGTGACTTGTTTATTTCTCAGAACAGCAGGCCCCCTCCAGAACATCTGATTCATAAAGGAGGGGTGTGTGTGTGTGTGTGTATGTGTGTGTGTGTGTGTGTGAAGAGCAGGTGGGGGGGGGGTTGCAGGTTGATGACTCACCTTCCATTCCTAACCCCCTTTCTTTGATCAAGATCTCAATCTCTTAACACAAAGCTGTCTAATAAGATGTGAACAAAAGTTAGAGTGCCTCTAGAGGAAAGTCTTCTGCCCTTTGTCCACTTCCTGTCCACTAAAGGAACAGTGCCTGGAGATGCAGCAGCCATTTTGTGACCTTGGGGCTAGGAGCTACATGCTCAGGAGGGTGGTGCAGAAAGATAAAGAACCCCTCCCTGAGCTGTTGTCCCAGCCTGGGGCTGCCTCCCCCTGGATGCTGCTCACAGGAGAGAAAAATATGCTTTTATCTCTTTTCAGCCAATGTTTGTCAGGTTTCCTGACACTTTCTGCTAGACATAGCTCTGATCTCCTCTGTGCATGGATGTGTGTGAGTTTCTATTTTCCAGGGAATCTGGGTTTGTAACAAGTTCTCCAGGTTATTGTCATCAACTGTGAATTTTGGGACTCACCTATAGACTCTGGCACAACAGGAGGAAGTCAGGGAAATCTAGTTTAGCTTCCTGAGGCTCACAGCATGTGGCACGGGGGTCTCTGGTGGAAGGGGTGGGGTTGGGGGCTAGGTGGAAGGGCTTAAATGCAAGATAGCATCATGTGCAAGGTTAAGAGTGTGACTCTACTGCCGAGGCTTCTTGGCAGGGGTCTTGATCTAAAAGGCAACTAGCCCCGGGCCCCAGCCTGGGGCTACAGGGAGGTCAGCGGAGAGAAAGCAAAGGGTGTCCAAACGGCTGGAAGCACATCAGGGGCCCCTGTGGGCTCTGTGTGTAGATCGTGTCCCTGTGGAACAGACGGGTGTGTCTGCCTACGTGTACCCACTGTGTGCCCAGACACTGGAACACCTGCTAAACATAGCAGCCCGCACATGCGCAGAAAGAGCCAATATGGATTATTGGCATCTTTGGCAGGTAGATGTTCACAACATTCTACTTCATAACGCTCAGAAGTTAATTTAATAAGACGCTTACCTTGAGCTGCTATGAATTTGTTCTTCTCTTTGTAGCCCTGGAAAAATAAAATCAGATTTATAATTATTCAAAATTATCTGATGGAAAGATCTTAGTGTCATCAGAAAAGGAATACATGTCACCACCGAGAATGCGAAAGGCAGAAGCAGGAAGGAAAGAAAACTCACGAGTTCTCTTCCTGGGTCCCCTTGCTGGTGTCTTCTTCCCGCCAATTTCCCCAGACACACATGTACATGAGCAGGACATTTACGTTTTTATAATTGGGGCTAAATGTATGGTTCCTTTTGAGTCCTTACATTTTAAGTGGGAATTTTAAAATTTATATTAATGATCCTTTAGAGATCAATTAAAGGGAATCTTAATCATCGGTTGCTTATGGTTTTACCATAATTGATCTAACCAGGCACCGCTGGTTTAGTTTGTCCTAGGATAAACACCGCCGCCAGGAGCCCCTCGTGCTTCTGTTACTCTCTGGTGTCATCTCTGACTTCTGGAAAACAGGTTCCTGGGTGCTGGTCTGGCTGGAGAAGCACAACTGGCTTTGTGCCCTTGGTGTTCTGTGTGGCCAAAGTGCCCAGAAAGGCCAGAGAAAAATGCCCCTTCGGGACTCAGACTCAGCCCCTGGTGCCAGGGCCCCTGGTCCCCCGGCGGGGTGCGAAGGCGCACGACTTACGTCTATGTAGGAGGCGTTGATGTAGTCCGAGCAGGGCATGCCGTCCACTTGGCTCAAAATCACTCTGGAATGGTCATCTGAAAAAACCAGACAAACCCGTGCTGACGGGAGGAGCCTCCACATCCTTCCCCTGACGCGTCAGCCCCCAGCCAGGACCCAGCCCGGCAGCCCACAGTGGCTGCAGGGCAGCAGGGGAGCTGGGGGCTGCGGGGGCCCTGGGGCTGCAGCGCCTTCTGACTCCCACCGTCCAAGTAGAGCGCCAGCCTCAGGCCGGGAGCTGAGCGACCACACAGACCCCACGCAAGAGTGCTGGGAGCACGGCGGCCGGTGGCCGGGCACGCTGGGCCCGTGACGACGAGCGTGAGTGCACGCAGGAGAACCAGGGCCAGCGCTTGGCCCACCCTCCAGGCTCTCCAGGGACTCACGGACCTTCCCTGGGCTCACACAGGCCCGGCACAGCCTGCGTTGGATTCCAGCCTGTCGGGGTGCGCTTTCCACCGGGGAGTGGAAGGCGGTATGGTCTGCACGCACAAGCACATGTGTCTGCGTGTGTGTGTGTGTGTGCTGTGTGCACGTGTGTGTGCACACGTAGGCCCCGCGGTATGGGCATGTTTATGGAGTGGTGCCTACCATGGGGTGTGTGTACTGAGGGTGCTCTGTGCTGCATGTATGCGTGACTTGAGTGGGTTATGTGTGGTGCATGTATGCGTATGTAGTGTGTTTGTGGCATCTTCTGTGTGTGCTGCATGCGAATGTGTTGCTTGTGCTCCGTGTGTGTGGTGTATTGTGTGTGTGGTGTATTGTGTGTGTGTGGTGTTGTGTGCTCATCAGAAGGTCTCAGCCTGGATCCGTCACAGCCTTTGTGGACCCTGGTTATTTCTGCCTTCATGGTCTTTGGCTCAGAAAAAACTAACGCCTTCGTTCTACCATCGTGTCAGGAGTTAGTGGGAGGTGCTGTCACCAAGGCTGGATTCTCACGCAGGTCTGCGTTTCCAGGAAATGGGAACATCTCTGTGGCCTGTGGAGACGTCCAGCCTGCGTCCCAGCCCGTGGCCACCTGAGAGTTCAGGGCTCAGATGTGGTGAGTAGTGACAGCCTCTGTTCCCTCTTGTCCTCCTCCTGGGGCAGCCATGGCTGTGGCTGGGGTATGACCCCACTCACGTCACAGGAAGGCTATCTGCTCGGCCAGCTCTGGTGGCCCAGACCCCTGCCAGATCTGCCCTGCTGCTGTCGGAGGGCATGGTGGTGAAGGCCCAGGGACAGCACACTGACACTCAGGCAGGGTGTCCAAGCCCAAGCCCAGGTCCGCACCACCTTCACCCCCACGCTCCTGCTCAGGGCCGGCGGCCCAGGTGGAGCACGCGGGCGCCTGGCTGGAAACACTGACTGACCGTCACAGAAGACAGAGGGGGAAACAGCCTGTTAGATTTAGAATCTTGCAGCTTCCACGCGCTTCCTGTTTTTTATTCTAAAAAGTCACACTTCACTTTCAAAACATGATTTCCTAAAATTGTCAGCTGTTGGCATTTATTCCAGAAAAGGAGCCCCACGGAGCCTTTCTGCTGGCACAGGTCCAGTCCCCACAGGAAGACCTTGACCCCATCCTCAGGGCTCTCCAGGGACACTGGCGTAACTGTGCTCCCAGCTCCAGGGGCATCTCATCCACTTGGCGTGAGCCTGGGCTGGAGAGGAAGAGGAAAGTGGGGTCTCCCCTCTCCTCCCCCACTGACCCTGGCCCCCGCTGAGGGAGGGCCTCACAGCTGGGCTCTGCACAGCAGCCCTGAGAGCCCTTCTGTTACCCCAAAATCCAGCTGCTGTCCTGGCACCAGCGGGGGCCCAGGGGCATGCCTCTCCCAGCCGAATGTCACCCAGCTGGTTCCTCTGTGCCACTGTTCCTGAAGCCTACATCCCACCACCCATCCCCCCACCCAAACACAGCATGCCTGTCAGCACCCTCTCACCCCAGATGACTGCTAGCACTCCTGAGTTCCTGCGGAAGGGCCTCCTGGGCAGGGCAGGGGTGGGGAGGACCCTGGAAATCCTAGCAACCTGTCTAGAACCTGCTGCACTTGCTCGCTCAGAAGAAAGGCCAGTGGGAGCCGAGCTGGGGGACACTGCTGCTGGGAGAAGGCTGGCAGGAGGAGGCCCTGCCCAGTCCAGGCAGGACTCCCAGGGGAGGCGGTCGCCCCATCAGGCCAGGGCGTAGAAGATTCCCGTACCTGGCCATTGACTCTGGTCCCACTGAGATCCCCCAGAAATACTCTGAATTAACAATGAAAATGTGCTTTAAGCAACAAGGGTTCAGCGATTAGGAGACACAGGAGAGGACCCTGGGAAGGTGCTCGGTGCTGAGTAGGTCCTCACACGGGTGAGCAATGCAGGCAGCAGTTAAGCTGGCTGAGTAAGGTGGCTAAATTAGAAACAGATGTTGACCTTGAATACCCTGACTCCTGTTTGACATGCATTGCTCTGAACAGCCCAGACCTTGTCCTGTGGTCACCCTTTCCTTCAAGCTGCGGAGCCACGTAGGTGACCCCCTCTGTCTTGGATTCCTTCAGCTCACCCAGCAGCAGGTCCTTTGGACTTGGTCTCACTCTGTGTCTAAAATCTGACCCTGGACTAAGGCATCCTCACAGCTCAGCTGACCCATCCCCTGGCTCCCCCGCGGCTGCCCCTGCGGTGAAAGACTGTCTGATTGTCTGGTTTCAGTGGTATCGCAGGCTCACACTGGGTTCTGTAAACCCACACATGAATCCCGTGCATGGACAATGGGTAAGGACGTTCCTAGAAATTCGGGAGACCCAGGCACCACAGACAGGACAGACCACAGTGCTCATACACACGGAGCAGATGGATGCACTTTTACCCTGGAACTGCATCTACGAGCGTCGCAAAGCCAACCACCAGTTGGTTCCCTGATCCCACGAGGCACTGCCCAAGAGCCTGGTTCTATGGGCCAGGAGGAGGCTGGACTAGGGACTCAAACTCGAATTTGGTGGGGCCCTTGGGGACTACTGTTCCATTAGATGGCAGGAGGGGTCCAGCCTGTGTGCAGGCTGTCACTACCCTCCAGGGCCAGCCTCACAGAGGCTGCTGGGAACCTGAGGGTTTGTGCCGGCACAGCCCAGAGAGCTGCAGCAGACCACAAGATGCCCTGTGCCGAGCGAGCGTAACCTGCTCTCACATGGATGCATCACATGGATGCGCATCCATGTGCGCAGCCCACCACCACCGTACGCTCTTGGGGTGCAAATTGGGTGGATACTAAGCCTTCCCACAGAGATGCCAAACCTTGGTAGGTCTCTTTCCTTCCTCCCTCCCTTCCTTCCTTCCTTCTTTCTTTCCTTTCTTAGTACTGGGGATTCAACTCAGGGCCACTTGACCACTGATCCATATCCCCAGCCCTATTTTGTATTTTATTTAGTGACAGGGTCTCACTGAGTTGCTGAGCACCTCACCATTGCTGAGGCTGGCTTCAAACTCATGATCCTCCTGCCTCAGCCTCCTAAGCTGCTGGGACTACAGGCATGTACCACAGCATCTGGCTCGATAGGTTTCTTATTCTGTCACTTCTGTCCTTGGTCCAGGACCCTATAGATTGCTGGGAATTTTCTGCTTGTGGCCAAGAGCACCGAGTCTGAGGGAGAGCAGCTGTTCAGGCCCATCAGCAGGCCGACAGGGGTCTAGGACTGAAGCTGCAGGAGGGGCTCTGCCTGGTGATACCCAAGACCAAGCAGCAGCACCACTGCCCTGGCTGTCCCAGGTGCCGAGGCCTGGACGGTGAACACAGGCTCAGCACCAGGCCCTGAGCAGCAATGGGGCCCGAGCCTCCTGCAGGGAGGCAGGCCCAGAGAGGGGGGCTGCCCAGTCCCTGGTGTGAACTCCAGGCTGTCACACTGATTGGGGGTGTCTGATTGCTGAGCACCGGGATGCTGTGTTTTCTATGCCAAGTTTAGTCCACATGGCACTGACCGTGCAAAACAAGTAAAGTCTTACTGGGAAGGATGTTGGGATATCTGTTTTTCTCTCTGTTTTCTTCTTTATTTGCCAGTTCGAAAGTTCCTTGTATGTGTCCAGACGGCAACGACTGGAAGAAAACACAGAGTTAGAGCTCGGCATGATGCATGCACGCCCTGCCCCCACAGATGCCCTGCCCCGCACGGGAGCCAAACACGGCTCGAGCTGTCCTCCTCCATCCCTCGTCCGTCGCTGCTGCTTCAGAGCCTGCAGGGGCACAGCCCAGGCACAGGCTCCCCAAAGAGGCGGGGAGTGACCTGGATGGAGCTCTGACCAGGAGACAAGAGCGAGGAGGGCTGAGAAAGGGCGGCTGTGACTCGGGGAGGCAGAGGAGGGGTAGAGCCACCCTGGGAAGCGACTGGAGACACAGCCCCAGCTGTGCTCAGGCCTCGAGGTGTCTCTGTGGACCAGTGATGTCACAGCCTGGAGCTTGTTACAAATGCGGTTCTTCAGCTCTGCCTACCAGACCCGGAACCAGCCCCTGAATCTCCAAGTTCCCCAGGGATTTGGTTCAGGGCTCACTGGCACTTGGGGCATACCCCTTCAGGACCCCTTGGTCCCAGATGAGAAGGTGGGGTGCTTCCCTAGGACCAGGATGCTAAAGCAGATGAGTGGCATGGCGGGGCGTAAGCTCAGGAGCCGGAGCTTCTAGTTCCTTCTGCTACCTGCCCACCAGCTTCTGGTTCTCGGCGTCTCCAGCCATCCTGTTTGCTCACTGCTGGGAGCCCGGCCCCATGCGCAGGTGAGCTCCGCATGGTGCACCGTGTGAACGAGCACGCTGAGCCCCAAGTCGGCCTTCGGCCTGAAACCTGCCCACTGGCTGGATCTGGGCCATGGGCTCCCAATAAGGCCGATGCCCTACTGAGAGCTTAAGGGGTGCTGGCACGGTGGGGCTGGGTCATCTGTCCCAGGCATCACAGTTCCCCCATCACCAGGTGACAGTAGGATCGCCCCTCTGGTAGGGACCAGGTCTGAAATTCAAGGGAACACTGTTTTTTTTTTTTTTTTTTTTTTTTTTTTGGGAACACTGTTATGGCTCTGCCCAGGGTCACCAGGCTAGCATGTGGTAGGCCCAGGAGCCTGAGGCTGGCCTCGCAGTGCAGCCTTGGGTTCAAGCCACGCTGCCCTGGGCTTGCTCAACATTGGATCAAGGCCTGAGCCCTCTTCTCTCAGGTAGCTGCGTCTCTGGTGGCAGACTCTCTTATCCCTGGCAGGTGCTCCCAGGGTGCCACAAGCCACCTTTCCTGTGCTTTGGGGCTGCCATATCCTGTGGTCACAGGCAGAAGTTCCACCAGGGGCAACGTGGAGGGACAGTACGGTGGCCAGGTGCAGTTCTCAGCCTTAGCCCAGCCACCTGCCCCTGGAGTTCCTGGGTCTGGGTCAGGGCTGCCTTAATAGTGCCTCCGTGGCCTTAGGTAGATGTTGAATTGGTGATGACATTCTCAGATCTTTTCTTTCTCCACCCTCAAAAGCTGTTTTGCCCCTAGTGTGCGACATGCAATTCAGGCACCATGCTGGTTTAGAGGCAAGGAGGAGCTATGCACTTGGCAAAAGCAGTAAGGCCTTCAGCCGCAACAATGTATCAACAGCAGTTCATCCACTGCTGGCCAATTGCCGACTCCAGGGCAGGGTGTAAGCAACAGAGGCAGGGCTCTCTGGGCAGAGGTGGTGCATGGGAACTGCAGCTCGTGGGCTATTTTTCTGTATATTTAAAACAGCTCAAAAAAAAAAAAAAAAAAGTCCACTCAAAATAATTTTTTGAAAAGGAAATTGAGAAGCCTCCCCCTTCCTTAGAAGGTAAGTGGCTGCCGTGTGGTGGCCAGAGGGGTATGAGTGGGGACCAGGGACCAGGTTCTGATACCCATCAGCTGCATGGCTACCGAAGCTGCCCAAGAGTCAGAACGTGGAGATGGGGCAGTGCTGCCTCAGCCTGCTTGGCTCACAGTGAGGGGCTGCCCGAGGCAGGTCTGGGGACGGAAGGGTGCCAGGCATTTGCCCTGGGCACAGATATTAAAGGGGCACCCCAAAAACTTAGGAATCAGAGAAATAATCAATATTTTAAAACATGCAGGGCTGGGAGTATAGCTCAGTGGTAGAGGGCTTGCCTGCCACGTGTGAGGGCCTGTTTTGAATTCTAGCACCAGGAAAAAAAAAAAATCCAACTAGATGTACAAAATCCATAATGACTAAAATATCAAACTTCTAATTAATGATAGAACCAGTAACTGCGTAGTACAGTCATACTGGAGCCTGGGACAACAGGAAAAAATCTGTCCAGACTGGTCCTCTCCTTGTTTACGACTGTGCTCTTCTGTTCGGTGTAGACCTCTTACATTAATTTCAGCAATTTTAAGTGATGCATCGAAACATGACTTAGCCTGACTACTGAGCTTCTAGGTGCCCTCTGAGATTTTGCACCCAGGGCAAGAGCCTCCCTTGCCCCACCCTGGCCCCTCCAGGCATGGCCCTCACTTTTGTGATGGCACCGAGCTACTGGTTGTGACTCACAGTTCTCAGTCAGCGAGCCCTGCCACCAGCCTCCTGCATAAGGAGAGACCAGAGTGGAAGGAGAAACGGGACGGGAGGAGGAAGAGAGAGTCTCGCTGCAAACATGGGGACTTATTTTGAAAATGGAGAATTGACTTCTCTTGTCAAGCTGAGAGATTGCAAAACAATAGCGCTTGGAGCGGTCTTTCAATATGACCTAATTTCTCAAAAAAAAAGGAAAGAAAGAAAGAAAAAGGGGGAAGG
The DNA here is from genome assembly GCF_902686455.1 of Sciurus vulgaris. Taxonomy (NCBI): domain Eukaryota; kingdom Metazoa; phylum Chordata; class Mammalia; order Rodentia; family Sciuridae; genus Sciurus; species Sciurus vulgaris. Next base: position 4,710,725 of record NC_136464.1, read on the forward strand.
GTACATTTGGAAATAATAAAAAGGAAGCAAGATAAAGGCAGAGGAGGCTTGTGCTAAAAAATTTACAGTAAACTACAGTTCAAATTCGCCACTGCCTGTGTAAATAGTCACTGGTCCGCAGCCGTGTGTGCCCCCTCTGGATACAACAAGTGAGTTACCCTGGGCTGTGATGAAGCCCACCATCCCAGCCTGACATCTGAGCTGGGAGGTCATTTAGATAGCTCTATCTCTGTGCCCCATTTATAGATGGCGGTAGCTGGCTTGGAGGAAGTTAAGGCTGCGCCTCGGCCAGGGTGCAACAGTCCCGGTCAGCGCAAGGCAGCCGTCCTGCTGGACCCCGCCCCTGGCAGGCTCAGCACTCAGCTACAGCCACGCACCCAAGGCTGAAGATGCTACAACAAACTCAAAACACAAGCAGGATAAACACTGAGTAGCCGAGTCCAAGGCGACACTTCCTGTGAGTGTCTGCACAAGTCTGTCTATCTGGTACAACAAATTCAAAACTCACAGCACATTCAATACATAAAAGTCAACAACACTAGGGAAGGCATCGTTAATCGACATGTGTGTTTTCTGATGGAGAGTTAATCAGTCTGCTGCTTTGGGGACTGTACCAGTTGGTCACACCCGTGGTCCTGGCCAGCCATGCCTGCCTGCTTGTGGAGATCATTCATCCCCTACAGCAGAAACGGGTGAGAACGGCAGGACCCTTGGTGCATGCACTACACGCTGCAGAACCGAAACGGGCAGAGCTAGTGTCTCCTGAAGGTAGTCCTGGGACAGCCTGGTCAGCGCGGGGTGTGGGCTCCGAACAGGGATATTCCCCACTCCATCTGGAGCCCCAGCTCTCAGAAGTTGTGACAGGGTGGCTGGGGGCTCCCTGGATTTCAGCGTGAAATCGCCATCCTGTGGGGGCTCAGGCCTGGCTTTCCCAGTATGGAAATAACAAGAGTTCTCGTCTCACCCATTTCAGAACACGGCCTCCCTCCCGAGCCTCAGACCCAACCCTGGCACCTTACGATGGGCAATGAGTGCCAGGGAGGTTCCCAGACCCCCTCCTGGACTGTGTCCCAATGGACCTGGCCAGTCGCCAGTCCTCGGGGAGTCAGCACTGGCTGTTGGTGACTTTGCACCCCGACCCCTGACAGGAAGCAGGGCCCTGGGCACTCACAGTGAACTCCTCCCGGAACCGCTTGAAGTCGTCTGCGGAGCGCAGGCGGATCTCCTCCTCCAGGTGCTCCACCGGGATGGGAAAGTACTTCTTGGGCCCCGAGGGGGACCTGCTCAGCAGCATCACTCTCTGCTGTTCTGTGCATCAGATGGGACAGGGCCACTTAGCCCCACTCCCGGAGGTGACTCATTAGCCTGACCCACAAACAATATTCCCACAGAAGTGCACAGCTGGAGGGAGGAGTCCTCGCAAGCCACGCAGCCCGAGGCTAGCTGGGGCCCTGAGCGGCTGGATCACACCTGCCTCCTGACATGGGTCCTCTGCTGGCCCGGCAGCATCCCTGCCCTGGCTCTCCAAGGATGTCATGGACATGGTGGGCAGTGTGCCTCCCACCCACTCACCTGGCTCACTCCCCACCTGCCCATGGCCTGTCCTTCCCTCCAGCCCTGCTCCTTCCCCAAACGGCCAGAGGCAGCTTCATGCTGCAGCTTGGGTTTCCAGGTTTGGAAGGAGAAGAGTGATTATGGGGGCAGGTGCAGCTTGGAGAAGAATGGAGACCCACTGGGGGTGTCTCTGTTTCGGCCTTCTCCTCTTCGTGCCAAACAGGCCTGCTCCTCGAATCCATGAGCTCCACATACGAGTAGCTGTCCTCGTCTGGGGAGGGGGGCAGTGGGGCATTGCAAAGGGAGAGGGCAGCCACCAGGGGCACGTGCGCAGGAGGCTTCCCTGAGCTCAGTGAGATGCAAGAAGCCAGGGGCCTGTGCTTCTCCTCCTGGGACGAGCTGATGTTGACACGGTTCCTGGGAAAACTGGGCTGCCACCCTTGCAAAAGGGCCTGCCCCACCTGCAGAGCCTGGGAGGTCACCTGAATCTCCCCCAGGGTCCCTTCCCCAAGAGGCAAGCAGGTTCCCAGGAGTGCCCCTGGGCTTCTCTGCCCCTCACCGGCCACACCCTCTTCCTTTCATGCCTGCTGGAGGGTGCAGGGTAGATGGAAGGCAGAATGGAGTGGGAGTAAAGTTATCATCAGGCCCCCAGGCCCTCCAAAGCCAGGGCCTTTGTTGCTGATACTCTTATCTCTGCTTTGTGTATGTTTTCCCCAAACCCCGGCACAGTTAGGTAGGAAGCCGAGGACAGGAAGTCATAGTCACTGCTGTGAACCAGTATTTTTTAAAGCCTCTGCTTTATCTTTCTCAGACAACTCAATGTGTTGAAAGGGGGGGGGGGGTCAATGACTTGATAGTAGCATTTGCAAGTTAGAAACTGACCTTCAAATCTGAAGGTTGGGAGTGCCCCAACAGCCTCTGATCCTTCAGCGATCAGAAGCCTCTTTAGAGGAGCGATTTCCTTCTCTTCGACTAGATTCTAAGACAGTGCAATTTTCAGTTTGAGCACTTCAGATTATGAGCTAATTTAGATTATGAGAATCTTATCAGTATGATTTTAAAGGCCTTGTTGAAAAACGTTATATGTCAAAAACCAGTGCAAAGGACAGGATATGAGCAGTCTCTCCAAAATAAGCCACAGACTGAAACACCCCAGACATCCGTTCCACACAGGAGGGAAGAGCGACATTAAGGCCAGTGTAGAAATGGAGACATTCCACGTTGTTAGGAAATGGCAAGGAGAGGGAGCCGAGAGTCGCAAAGCCGGAGGAATTGGAGGCCGGCTTTCAGCGTGAAGGAAAAGATAAACACAAGGGGAAGGAGAGCCCAGTCTGTTGGGGACGCCACAGGGGAGCCAGTGCCTGTACCTTGCTCCTCCAGGATCCCGTTGGGCATCTTCTTGTCACTGCTGCTGACCACGGCTTTCCTCTGCTTTCTGAACCTTGGAGGCACAAGATGCATTAGTCCTCAGCCCACCCAGGCTGCCAGGGAGCCCCGAGCCCTGGGCGCGGGGATACCCACCAGGTGAGCCGGGAAAAGCTCTTCCTGCTGCTCATGGCTGAGCCTGCTGGGGCCTGGCCCACTGACTGTGCATCTCAGCAGTCCAGGCCCACACCCCGCAGCCTCCAGAAGGCTCATTTCCTCATCCGAGCTGGTCGGGGCAAGTCAGCGCCCTGGGGACACTCCTACCTGAAGAAGTAGGCGGTGAGGAGGAGCAAGAGGAGGAACAGCAGCAGAGGCAGCAGCAGCCAGGTGAGCAGCGACGGGGAGGTGCCAGGGTCCGGAGGGCCTGCATGTGGCAGGGAGGAGGGCCCTGTCAGGACCCCAGGCTGGGGCAAGGAGGAGTCCCACACCACACTGACCATTTCAGTTTGCAAAGCCTTCCCTCCACCATTCCTTCCTGAACACCAGACGGTGCTTCGTAGTCTGTAGGCCAGTTCCACTCTGTTCATGGTGTCCACAAAGAAATGGCAATACAATAAAAAGGGACTTGGGCTGATGCTATGGACACTGAGAAAGAAACCAGGCCTGAGGAGTGGGTGATGTCACTTGTCCAAGTCCCCAGTGAAGGTATGGTGACCCCACGTGGCCCACACTGGCCTGGCGGCCTGTTCCTCTGAGTCTCCATGGTGCCTGCCCTGCAATGAGGAGCTGGAGGGGGCAGAGGTATGCAGGCTGCTGCTGCGTCCGGGGCGCCCTGAAGCTTGCTGATGCTCAGCATCCGGGTCTCCTGGCTGGAGCAGGAGCCCCCGCACAGGGAAGCAGCCTGGCTCGGGGGCTGGGTGCAGTCCCCACAGGACAGGTACACCAGGACCCAACTTCCCGAGCTGCCAGCTTGAGGGCCTATTCCTCAAGATCATGTCAGGACCTTGTGAAAACTGGCCATCAGGCACCACCTCACCTCAATGTCCATCCTTCACACCTGCCCGACTGACCATCCTCAACCAGAGACAGCCACAGACCCCTGCACCCAGCTCTGTGACCTGTGGCTGCCCAGGACTTGCTCTGCCTCGTGTGCCTGCATTCTGATCAGCATTGGTGGCTTTACTGTCCCCCACTCTCCAGTTCTACACGTTATCCTTTACCAAAAGATTCCCAGTCCAAGGACAACCTCAGAGGCCCCCTCCCAGAAGCCCTCTTAGCTCCTCTCTTATGGGTCCAGAGGGTCTCTGTGTGGCCAGAGATATAGGCCACACTTTGCTAGGAGTGAGCAGGCCCTTCATGGAGGGGAAAGAAGACAGGTGGGCTTCTACCCTTCAGGTTCCAGAAGCACCAAGCATGGCCCTCTGAGCCTGGGGAGGGGGCTCTGTGCACTTGCTCCCAAGGGCCAGCCCGGCCCCTAGAGGGTGCTCAGTGCCCCCAGGGGGTGGGTGGGTGCTCTGCAGCCCTGGTGTCTCCTAACCACCTTGCAGCCCCGCCTGTGTTCTAAGGGGCTTCTCCTGACCACGTGTGTCCCAGGCCGAGTGTCGGAGTGCGTCCCACTCCCTCCCTTCCAACCTACACCATCCCACTGACCACAGAGCTCCCCGCTGGGCAGCCTGGCCCGAGGGAGCCTCTCACACCTGCAGTGCAGAGAGCACCAGCGTCCCTGTCAGGCCTCGGAGCAACCCCAGGCCAGGGGAGGGAGCTGCCTGCCACCGAGGGGCAGAGCTGGGGCCAGCCCTGCGGAGGCCTGGTCGCTTAGTGCCTCCTGGAGCCTCTCCCCTCTCCCCTGCGCCCGGCGGCCGGGAGGCACGCAAGGTCCCTGCTGGCTCCGGGATCAGGTGCTCTCCTCTCCTGGACATCGCCGTGCTGGGACTCCCGACTTCCCCATTGCGCAGAGGTCAGGCCCTGGCCCTCTTCTAACTGACCGACTGGCCGTAGGGTCTGCTCGGTCGCGAGAGGGGGCCTGGGCCCAGCCAGCCCACCCCTGCGCCTTGTCTGGGGCTCGAGGGTCCAGCCTCCTGGAGTCCAGACTGCTGGACAGACAAGGGGATTCCATAGAGAATGGGCTGGATGACAGGGCAGAAGTGACAGGTCTCAGGGGCCAGTGGTTCCCCACCCTGGTTTCTGTCATGTGTCAGCAGCTGCCTCTATTGTGGAGGGTGGAGATCAGGACCACAGGCCCCAAGGCCTCCTGAGGTCAGGAGGGAACGTCCAAGGCTGGCAATGTTGAGGCTGACAGGAAGGTGGGCCCAGACGGCTCAATCCCCAACATTCCAGGAGAAGAAATCCACAGCTTTATGTAAAAATATTCTAATTTATAAACATTGGTAAGTAATTAAATTCAATGTCAATGTTCTTTTGAAAACAGTGTGGGCGAAAAGGACACACTGGGCGGTGTCCCTAGGCACTGACTGTGCTACGGGCAGAGGCAGAGGCACCCAGAGGAAGTGCTGGAGTTCTGTTTTGATCTCATGCTGACTTGGCTCATGCTGGGTGACAGAGGGTCCAGCTGGGGAGGAGCAGAACAAGCCTCGCCAGGGGGCTGAGCAGCGGGAGCAGCCTATGCCCAGGCCTGTGTGCCTGAGTTCTGATCGGCATTGGTGGCCTTACTGTCCCCCACTCCCCAGTTTTCCACGCTGTCCCTTACCAAAAGTTTCCCAGCCCAAGGACAACCTCAGAGACCCCCTCCTCCCAGAAGTCCTCTCAGCTGATTGGCAGACGCACAAAGCCAGGTCTATGTACAGTCACACCAATTCCATGTGTGCACACACACAGCAGCAGGCGGAGCGTGCACAGGACATGCGGCATGTGCATGTCTGCTTATGTGGAACCTGGTCCTCGAGATAGAAAGCATCTGCTGCAGTGAGAGGTGGGACCCCGGACCATTTGCTGTGCACCTGTCCCGAGGGGGGAGGTACCCCCAGATATAAAGCTCCCCCCAGTCTCCCCAGCCCTGAAGGAACTGCAGGAGGTGGTAGGGGACCGTAGGCCGTCAATGCTGCATTCTTCATCTCCAGGGGTCCCTGGGGGAAGGAAGAGTTGGGATAGAGGGAGAGGAGGGAAAGAGGGTGGGGACACAGAATGAGCAGCTTGCTCTAGGCCAGAGCCAAGGTGACCCAGTGTCCAAGACAGAGGGCCCAGTGTCCCCAAATCTCTTCCTTCACCTCTGCCTGGCACATTGTGCTGTTTCTACTGCCTACAAGTGGAAACAGGATGGAGGTCTGTTGAGAAATGTTCCAACTAGCACAAAAATAAGGAGTAAATGTGTATGAGCCAACCCTTTCTCTTTCCCTGAGTTAATCACAGCTAGGATTGTGGAGCGCGTCTTTCCCACAATTTTTTCCTATGCAGTTACATTCATAAATATGCAGGTTTGGTAAATAATGGATGTACTACTCTCACTTCATCCCAGACTGCATGGAGCGTAAGAAGTACTGTTATTTCATGATCCACTAAGGAAGAAAAAGAAGTTGCTAATTATAATTGTAAAGAGCTGCCCATTTTAAGACACATCCCAATATAGCAACCATACATATGAAAGAACAGATGCCGCTCCGGCAGGTCCGAGCTCGCTCTCCCACTGGTCTTGGGGAGCTCCCGCATGCGGTGCAAGCGACACTCGGTCTCCCCGCTTCAGACAGATGGAGAGTGCATGGACGCTTTCCAAGAAAATGTTCCCAGAGTCTTTGCTTCTACCTGCAATTCTGCACCTCGCAGGTACATAACTTTGCGTATTGCATGAATGTCTCTGCAGGTATCCCCTACAGGTGGACCTTCTGGGTCCACTGCATACATGTTAAATTTTAATAGAAATGACCAAATTGCCCTCCCCAAATTATCCAGGATGGAGCCCGTTTCTCCTGGAGTTAACACTGCTTCTCGTTCTGTCGATCTGACAGGCGTGATCACCATGTCGCTTTCACTTTCACGTCTCTAACTCCTAGGGAGCTGAGCATCTTTTCAGGATGAGTGAAACATTATTAATTAGATCCTTGCATTTTGCCTGGTCATATTCTTTACCTGTTTCCTACTTGCTCATTTTGGGGGCGTCCTCCTATAACATTTTCTTATGTGATTTGTGCATATTTATGTTTGTTCCTGGTGTAAAATATGTGTCATGATGAATACTGATTTCTTTTTGTTCAATGAGCAAACAAACCATTTCCTGTTATTTTGGCACATTGTGGCAACAGGTGAACATCTGAACTGATGCTTCGTGGTTCTTCTGGGGAGAGTTTAAAGACTCCTGCACAGTTAGGGGTCCCGGCAGAGCTCCGGGTCAGAGGAGCACTGTGGATCTCTTAACCCGAGGCCTATGCCATTCCTGCCTGTGTGACCAGCGGCTACACGCAGAGCCCGGAAGAGGCTGCACCCAGGCGTGAGTTTCACATTGGCTTCTGTTCTGGTGCCGAGGTCATGTGACAGTCCTCTCTTCCTGAAAGCAACCCCCTGGCCGTGGCAATACTATGAGCCAATACCTTTATTTATTTATTTATTATTTTTCAGATGAACCAAAAAGCCCCAAGCAGGGAAGATGGCGCCCTCTTGTTGGGGGCCTCGGGGGTGCCACAGGACTGAGCAGATTCTGCTCTACTCTGGGGAGCCAGATGGATCCTAAGCCTGTATGCTTCCGGGATGTGCACAGGTGGGGGCGGGGAGAAGGTAGCTGCTCTGCCTGGTAGAGGGGCTCACTGTCCTTAGGTGGGTCTGGGACCTCCCAGGCCATGGGACATTGCTAACAGCCTGCACCTGGAGAGCTGGTTGGCGAAGAGGCTGGTACGATACACGCAGCTTACGTGAGCTGGCGTGGACGAGGTGGGTGGGGAGTGGGTTTCTTCGGGGTTTCAGTGTGACGACAAAGACAGGCGGGCGCCTGGAGTGGCTCTCCAGTCAGGCCTGCATCCACTGCAGACTCCCCGTCTTCCCTCCTGTGCCCGCAGGACATTAGTCCAGGTCTGGGCATCATGTAAGGGACTGGAGTGGGGAGGGACCTGAGCCCCGGTCCTCCTCCTGCTGCTGACTACTCTTTGCTTTTCTAACAGGCTTTTCTGAAGGGCTGCTGCTAATTTCTGTTTTCCCTAAACCCCACAAGGGCCCAGCACAACCAGGGCAGGTGTTCAGACTGGCTGCCAGGCATTTAGGCGGACATTATTCTGGGTGTGTCTGCGAGCCTCATTATTCTGGGTGTGTTTTCTGGATGAGGCTGACTTTGAACCTGCAGACTGAATACAGCAGATGGCCCTGCCCAATTGGGGAGGTCTGGCTGGACCAAGAGGCTGCCCCGCCTCAGGGGAGAGGACACCATTGGCCTGTGCCTCCAGCCCTTCCTGGCCTCACAGCAGTCCACCAGGCCTTGCGGTGCAGACCTGGGATGTGCCTCCTCCGTGACTGGGAGTCACTGTCTTAGGACAATGACGTGCCTCTCCTTACAACACGTGGAAGTCTGAATACAGAATTCTCGGTTCCTTGTAACGAGTTGTGGTTCTCTGTTTCTGTCTGTATGTGTCCTGTGGCTCTGCTCTTTGGGGGAACCCTGACACAGCAGGAGATACCCTGTCGGGGAAGTCGGTCATGTTGGGGATGGAGAAGGAAGGCGTGGGAACGGGCTTGTGGGAGGGACCGGCCTCCATGGTCACAGGTGCCTCCTATGCTGCCACAGGGGCTCCGCAGCCACAGAGGCCTGGAAGCCTACTAGGGCACATGGAGGCTGCCCAGGGAACCCTGTCAGCCCCCTAGGAATCTGAAACCCCCAAACTGGCCTAGGTCTCCTTGTGTCAGTAATGAGGGGGCTGAAGAGTCAAAGTTCCACTGCAGGCAATGAGGCTGGCAGATGACCACCCCGCCGTCTGCCCGATGCTCCAGGCTCACCACAAAGGCCAGTGCGGATGAGCCCTCTGCACACGGACCAGGGAGTGTTCCAGAGCACCAACCTCTAACACTAGCTGTACCCCCAATAGCTGACACTCACCTCACAAGCAGGGCACAGAGGCACAGAGGGGTTTGGTGAGTTACCCAAGGGCACCCAGCCAATCCCAGACAGAGGTGGAGTTCAAAGCCGGGCAGTGTGCTCGGATGACTCGCCTCCTTCCCTGCGTCCTTTCTTCCTCTGCCTCCCTTTAACTCTACATAGCATTTACTTGTTTCCGCGGGTGACAGATGCCACACAGTGCACCTACTTGTCTAAGTCGGTAATGTCTGTTAGGGTCATGGAGCCGTGCACCTCTTGTCACAGTCCAGTTAGCACATTCCCATGTTCCCCCTGGCTCTGGGTCACTCCCTGCTCCCGCCCAAGTCCAGGTGGACACTTCCTCCCACCTGGACACTCCGCACCTTGGAATTGTACCATGTGGCCTTTTGTGTGGGCCTGGGCTTGTTTCTAAAGGTTCCTCCGTGCTGTTACATGTACTCTTTTTCTTTCTCTTCGTTTAACTTTAAAACTATAAAGAATGTGGGAGAATGGCATAATAACACCCAGCCTGGTGTGAGTGGGGCAGCTCGGCTACCTTTTGTTCTTTTTTTGTTACCAGGAACTGAACCCAGGGGTGCTTCACCACGGAGCCACACCACATCCCCGGCCCTTTTTATTTTTTATTTTGAGGCAGGGCCACACTAAGTTGCTGGGGCTGGCTTTGAACTTGTAGTACTCCTGCCTCAGACTCGCAAGTGCTGGGATCATGGGCCTGTGTCTCGGCACCAGGCTGCACCGTGGAATTCTTAACCCTTCTGCGCCTCCCACCAGGGCTACCACTGGCCCTAGGAAGGGGTCCAGGACCAGCACCCGGGCAGGGCTTGGCAGGCACAGCAGGAGAGGGGTCCTCACCTGCCGTAGTGGTGGTCCAGTTGCTCTCCGCTGTGGTGGTCTCGTTGCTCTTGAGAGCCCTGGTGAGCGGCAAGCTAAAACCTGCCAGCAGCAGCGGACAGAAGGGCTCCATGGCGAACCTGCAAGGACAGGGATGGGCTCAGAGGGCACGTCTGCAGTGTCCAATGGCTGGCTGGGGACAACAAGGGCGAGCCACACTGGGGTCTACCCTGGGCCAAGATCTCCGCCTGCTGCTTTCACTTTATATCTCCCCATGGCGACGTCATCATGGTTCATGCTGGGTTTGGTCTGAGGAGCCACCCAAGGCTCAGGGGTCAGCTTTGCTGATGGCTGGTAAGGGTGGGGGGACACTTGAACCCAGGTGCCTGCCCATGCCAACCCCTCTTGCCAGGACTCACATCAGGATGACCGCCCTGGCACCCTGGTCCTTTGCCACCTGGTGCCCACTCTTCCTGATGGCCACTCTCTTCCGCTCCCGCTTTATGGCATCCAGGAGGGCAGGTGCTTTCCCTCTGCTTCCTGGTACCCCTCACTCTGCCCAGGGACATCTTGCTCCCTTCAAGGCCCAGCTCAGGAGCCCAGGGCTTGGAAAGCAGCTCTCGGGCCAGCATCAAGGGTCCTCCCTGTTCTGGACTGAGCCCACACTCCTGGTCCAGCCTGGCAGCTCCCACTGGTCTTGCGTCTGATGTGCTCACTCGCAGGTGGAGCAGAGGCCAGCTCCCTGCTCGACAGAGCCAGTGAAGGAAGGAAGCTGAGTAGTTACTGGGTGCCCAGGTGGACGCACGGGGAAGACCTGGCTGCAAAGTGGCCCCACACAGGAAGAGGCTCTGTCACACTAGGGACACAGGTGCAGGCACCTCAGATCCCCACCGGAGCTCCGTTTTCCCAGCCCCCTGGGATGAGCTGTAGATGCAGGGGACTCTCTGGCAAGGGGGAGGTGGCCGGCAGAACCTGCCATGAGACCTGGTGCTCACAAGGTAAAGGCGGCTGAGGTGAGGGGTCCCCCCACTGAACCCCAGCCAGTCAGACCACGGTCAGCACCTTCCTGCAAGAAACCACCCTGGGGGATGCTCATCAGCATCCAGCCTCAGAACAGAGGCCAAGAAGCACTCAGGCTGTTGGCACGGTGAGCGCTGATGTGTTAGGGAAGATGCTGGAGCGATCGTGGAAATGGAATCACTTCTCAGCCGTCGCCACTATTAAGAAGAAGCCACGATGGATGCACATTGTACCAGATAACCCAGGACAGCAGGACCGTGATAAGCGGCACTTGTGCATCTCTCCTCTTTGATTTCCACAACACACATTTTAGATTGGTAAAGTGAGCCATAAACACACGTATGGCTCTTGTGCCCTGAGCCAGCACCCACACGTGCTGGGCCCTGTACGTGGGTATTGCAGCTTAATAGCCCTCAAGACCTGAAGAACGAGGCTCCTGGAAGGGAGGCAGGTTGGAGGAGCCATGATTTGATGTCAGGGCTGGAGATGACAGCCCTCAAGCCCAGCCACGCTGCCCCAGCCTCCTGTGACAGGCAGCTCTGCACACTTCACCACACTCTGCCTTTCTCTTTTAAAATCTGTCATTGCAACTGCCACGATACTTTTAATACACTTGAGCAAATTGCAGAGTAATTGATTGGGAAGTATTAATTGACAATACAACTCCAGAGATACAGAATTCCTAATGGAAACATTTCCCCCATCTCATGCATTAATTTGATAACACTACTCTCCAGATGCCCAGTGGTCTAAGCGAAGGCTGATACCCTTGAGAATGACGAAGATCATTTCATCCTCTCTTAGACATCCAGGTCTGCTGGAGCTCAATGGAGTGGCAGGCGATTTTCCTGGCATGACCAGCAGAGGGCGATAAACTTTGCAGACTTCAAAACGTGTCCCACCATCTGGAGTCCCTTTAGTCCCACTTAGACTCCAAGGCCAATGACAATGTGCCTGATATCCCTCACCTCCACTCTCAAAGGGCTTGTGCAAGCCACTTGGTGAGCAAAGGCATGAAACTGTACAGAAATCATGTTTGAAATAGGAATTAAATCCATGCTGAAGTTTAAGGATTTGTATATAAACAGTACCTGTTGTGCGCCCAACGATGTATGAGGAATAAAACAGGCGTAATGTCCAGAATAGATGATCAAAATACTATATTCCTAGCAAAGCAGACTTTATTTTTACTCCCTTCAAAAGTTTCTCAGATATCATTTGATTAGAAATCCATTTTACTTTTTATTCCGCTCAATGCTTTTTCAGTACTCTTCACTGGGCAATGACTGGGGTCCGGCAGCCTGCGAGCAACTGGAGATGCAAAGCTGAAAACCATCCTGACTCTGGCCTCCAGAGCTCACTGAGCTGCAAGGACACAGGCAAGGACGGCTTCCTGGTAACCCCACTCCCTCCATCTGGAGTGGAGTCACAGTGTCATGGAAGGAAGGAGAGGGCGGTCAGTCAACTTTCCCCAGAAATGAAGCATAGGTTAGGGGAGAGTGAAGGTGCAGAGGTGAGCCGAACCCCCGTACCTCCTGTCAAGTGCCTGGTCTAGAGCAGAAGGCAGAGAGTACCTGGCCAGGCGAGGGTTTCTCTCCAGTCCTGTCCATTCAGGCTCCTTCCACCAGCAAAAGAGAAAGACACAACACCCCCTTTCAGGTGATCTCGGTCTGACTTTGGGGTCCCTTGAAGGCCCATCTACACACTGTGGATATAGAGAGTGCCATTGTACCCATCACAGAACCCCTCTGCCCTTTCCCAGCATGCATTTCCCATAGGCACAAGTGCTGCCCCGAGTGTCCCGGTTAGGCAGGAGAGTGAAGTCCAGAAGGTGAGCTGGTAGCCTTTACCTACTGTCCAACGCCCAGAGTGGAAAGTCCTTAGCCTCAACTAGGATGATTATAAACAGGAACAGATGTTGCCAGACAATGACAAGGACTTCCTTTTCACCTACAGCCCGGGGTTCTCCTTTGATGGGTATCCTGCAGGATGCTGGCTAGCAAGGGCTAGGTTCTGGGGACCTGGACCTGCCTCCACCCCAGGAGGCAGCCTGATGCAGGACAGCCACAGTGAGCACAGAGAGCATGTTGCCTCTGGCCTTCCACGGAAGGGCAGGCTGGGAAGGACAGTGCCAATTCCTGAAATAATTTGAACTGGTCACTAATAATACAAGTCAGCCTTCTGGGGCACAGTCCAGGTATAGAATCAGTCCTCGCAGGCTGCATCCCTGCTCCTGGCACCTGGACACCTCTGAGCCCTGTCCAGAGACACGAAACTGCAGCAGGGCTCCATGTGCTAAGCGTCTTTATCTAGAACCACCCAAACTGCTGTCTATGAAACCAGGACAGCGTGGTTCCAGGAAAAGATGATTATTTTTAACACACTGGGGAGAAACAAAAAGTCAAATAAAATGATGAATTTTCAGGGTAAAGGAGAAGCAAAATCCAGACATTTCACAAGTTTTAGGTGTGAACGTATTTACGTGGATAGAATATTTAAATAATAATAAAGCAGAAAAATTCACAGACTTGTTGTGTTGCAGATACATCCACAATGATCCTGCCTTTTTGGAGAGGGCTTGGCTTGTTCAAAAGAAAGAGATGCCAAGGGTGGGCTTGTTATCTCAGCGGGTGAAGACTGGAGCTTAATTGCTTTTGAACAAAGGTAATTGCATTTGTCTAAATGCAAAATCACGGGCACATCATTAGAAGGAGAGTGGCAAAGAAGTCCATGCATCAAGAAGGAAGAGAGAGAGAGAGAGAGAGAGAGAGAGAGAGAGAGAGAGAGAGAGAGAGAGAGAGAATGAGAATAGCCAGAAAGGAAGGAGCCTGGGAAGCTTGGTGGTGTCCCAGACCTGGCTGATGTCACCAGATAAGGGCCTGCATTGGCTCATGATGTCCTCCAGGGCCCAGGCAGAGGTCTCACTGACAAGCTTGAGCTGGCTCCCTGAAGGTAGATGTTGTTCTATGCCTCTTCCTCCACTGGCAAGGATGAGTGGGACCGGGGACCCTCTAGTTGGAGCGTAGGAAGACAGACGGGGCAGGCAGGCAGGAAGGACCACTTTGTGCTGGCTGGTGAGGGCATTGGCTTCCTCTCCTCTTACATCCTCCAGAGAGCAGGGTGCCACCGCTGCCTTGAACTGACTGAGAGACAAAGACAGGGCAGCTGGAGATGGTGAGGCACCTGCCCACTACACCTGGATCACCCGCCTGGGCAGAACTGTGCTGGGGTGAGGCAGGGCCACACTCCCTCTGCAGCCTGAGGCCATCCTGGACCAGGCAGGGCAGCACCCACTCCCCCTCACCCCATCGCCTGCCAGGGCCGAGTCCGCCTGGGGTTCCTCGGAGGTATGTGGAAGGAGTCTCAGGGTTCAGGAAACTGAATTCTGAGCATACCCTGTGGGAACTCCGGAAGTACCTGCCATGGTGGTCAGTGGGAGGCCAACAGGGACAGGGATTTGCCTCTCCCCCGACACACAGGCCAGGTGTGTTCAGAGATGTCTGATGTCCCCGGGAACAGAAAGAACACCTTGGGAAAGGGGTGACAAGGAGGCTGGGGGCAACCGAGGAGGAGTTTTGAGTTGGGGGTTGGCGGGGGTCAGGGCAGACGTGGAGCTTGGAGGCTGGAGGGAGTGTTCAGGGGGGGACAGGCTGGATCTCCCTCTCAGCTGCCTGCTGACTGTGTGGCACCAAGAGCAGTTTTCCTCTGGCCACTGGGGCAGCAGAACTACAGCTCCCCCGTGCTCGGCTGGCGGCACTGACCTTTCCGAGGGGAGACGGCCACTCCTGGTGTAAAGGAGTGGCGGAGCCAGAGGTTGGGACAGAGAAGCTAGGCCCCGCGTCCTCACTTGCGAGGCACCACCCTGCCTCTTCCCAGTGCCAACAGCAGTAGACACACCCTCAGTGTGACACGGGGGATCTGTTAGGTCTGTGTCTATGGTTTCATGATCTATTTTGGGGCTCTGGCATGAACACGGCTGAAGACCTGTACCCATTTTTGTGTATTACACGCTGATCTTGATTTCTTCAAAGAGTTAAACACACACACACACACACACACACACACACACACACACACACACACAAGTGTTTGAGCCCCAATACATCCCAGTCCTGGTAGGCTCATGCTGACTTCCTGCCTGGCTGTACTGGGCAGGGCCAGATGCTCAGGCCCCGGACAGCACAGGGCAGGGGGCTCCTGAGGACACAGCCATGCTTGACCCAGGTTACAAGGAGGACCCGGAGTACGTTGGCCTTCAGCAGGTCTCTTAAGGGACAACTGCGGCTTCCTAGGTGGTTATGCTGATTTGCATAATTCCAATTATGAACAGTGTCCTCTTGAAGAAGAAAAACCAGTGAAGAGCTTATTCTGTGAAAATGAAGTCTTCCTCCCTTCCCAGGCAGACGGCAGGACCAGAGCTGGAGGCGCCAGGAAGCCTCTCAGAAGACCTCTTCACAGACCCTGACGCCATTCTTGACTTCATTTGATCAACGACCAACACGCCCTCTCACCAGCTACCCGTTCAGAGAACAGGAAGCTTACAGGGCTTCTGTGGCTGGGCCAAACGGCAGTGAATGGCGGGTGGCCACACTCACGTTGGGTGAGTTTTTCCCCCAAGGAAGAAAACCATTCTTCTTGCCTTTAAAGTGCAGACCCATGAAGCCCTGTCAAACCTGCAAGCAGCGCAGGCACGACGGGTGACAGAGGACGAGTGACGGCAGACGGAGGCTCCGCCACCTGATCTCAGCGAAGTCACAGTGTCCCACATGAGCTTCAAAATAACCAGTAATCAACTTTTCTACCCTTACAGAGACTGACTACCATTTCAAATAAGATATAACCTCCCTGCATCCTTAATTCACTAAGAATACCAGGTCAGCCATGTGGGATCATTCCGTTGGTGACAGTCTTTGGACCTAACCTAAACCACGTTCTCACCAGAGAGCCAGCCACTCATGACTAAATTAAAAAGTGACAGTGAGCATAACCTCCACAGATGGACGTGATCGACAGTTAACAGGCACCCCCGACCCTGCCTCCACACCCCTGTCCCCGGAGCTCTCTCCATCCCTATCCGCCATGGCCCGGGTGGAGGGCACTGGCGGTTGACACGAAGTCACGGTGGACGGCAAGCGGTGCGGGGGAAGCCGCTCAGGTTGGTTTTCCCTCTCATCTTTATTGTGTCTTGGCGTCAATCAACGTGTTCAGGTGTCAAGACTGTCAAGGCCGTCAGGTGGATCTGGAGTGGCCATGGCTTCTTCCCAATCCTGTCCCCCCGCCCCAGGGCCTTGTCCATTGGCTCCTTCCTACTCGCTTGTCCACTTCAGCTTTCCCCTTGGGGGCTCCTCACTGGCCACGGACCTGAGAAGCCCCCACACCGACCCTCAGCATCAGACCCTCATCTTGGCTGCTGGTCTGTGGCTCCCCAGGCTCCCTGCCTGCTCCTCAGCCAAACGTGCGCCCCCGGGAGTCAGGGCCATTCCAGGATCTTGCACTTCCTGGAGGGGCTGCTGGAGGGAAAGGCAGAGTCCTGCAGCATCCAGCACAATTTTAGGGGTGTTTCCAGGAGAGGGGGAAGGAAGCATGTGTCCCTGGCTGAGGGAGACAGCCTGGTCGGGGACAGGACAGGCTTGGGCTTCTCCCGCGGGACCATCAGCTCTGGAACCGCCAGGACGCTCTTCTCAGGACCTGCCTCTCACAAGAGCTCACAGAATGCCCAGTGGGGCCGAGGGTTCCACCTGGAGGTACAGGAGAGTGTGGGAGACACATCCCCATTTTCACAAGGCCTGGAGGTGGCCATGGCCTGCCCTGTCTCCTCACGGGCATCCTTGGAATTCTGCCTGTGAAGTGCACCTCTGGGAACAGGTGGTCTACCCTGGGGCCTCTAAAGCTGCCGTCTCAGGAGGGGCCTGTGCCGTATGGGTGGCATCTTGGGAGTTCTCCAATATGGGCGGACACTTTTGATGGGAGAATCAGATAAAGATCACTTCCTCTATCCTGTGACTTTCATTTGACTCTATCTGGACTGTAAATCAATTTGTGACATCCTTCAATCAGAACCCATAAATAAACCAACACTTCCATCAGCGCTTACAGGGCAGAAGCTGCAGCAGGATGAGAGACTAACGTTCTCCACCTACTGCTTAGTGGGTCTGTGGCACCCTGGGGCTGACTGCTCTTGGCAATGTCCCATAGGGCACGCAGCTCTATTGGCCTTCAATGGCCAGATGCATCATCTAGGGTCCTTCCTGGAGGCTGCGGCCAATCACTCTGGGGATCAAAGCCCTGGGAAAGGAATGGAGAACTGACCCAAAGAAGAAGGATGCTTGACCCTTGGCTAAAGCAGCTGGGTGGGAAGAGGGTGGTCACTGACGAGGCCGTGTGCAGCTGGTCACGCTGCAGTGACTCAGACCTCTCAGTGGTGCTTCCTAGGCCTCTAGGTTTTCTGCTGTCCTTTCCATAGGCACCTTTGATGCTGTAGCAGGTTCTGGGGAGACTCTGGGGCACACCCAGGAGCAGGAGGACTCAGCGTGACCCCGGTTGGTGACCACGATGGGAGGCAACACTTTACTGCCCAGGGCTCCAGAGGGCATGCACGCTTTGGGGACTGAGTCTCCCATGGTGCTAATTCTGGATGTGGACTATCTTCTGAGCACCTCTCTGTGGAGGAGGAGGTGGCCATGCAGGTTGGGTGCCAAGGCCACCCTGAGGCTGAGGGAGGCCACTGTCTGTTACAGCCCTCGAACCCAACTGGGTTCAATTTGGCAAAAGCCTTCCAAGCCCCTGGGGTTTGCTTAGTGCTCAGAGAGGTCTCAGGATGTTGGGGACCTCACCCCTGCCCCAGTGAGGCCAGGGTCTCCTCAGAGGCAGCACAGACCCTCCAAGGTCACTGCCCCTTGAGATGCAGGACCCCAGCACACGCAGCACCTCCGTGGCCTGGGCCAAGGCTCTGCTGGAGGGTGCCGCTGTTCCTCAGGAGGAAGACTCTTTTCTTCTTTTAAAGATAAACCAAGGAAAGGATTGATCCAGGTTGATCTGGTTACTCAGGCTGTAAAACCCAAACACAAGCCACAGGAAGTCAAGATGGTTGTGGGTGCTCGTCTTCTGCTGAAATGTCCTTAAGTAGGTTTCTGTCACTGGAACCCAAATAGCAGAAATTCAGTGAAAAATGGCTTCCGTTTGTGACCTGGTCACATGCCTGAGTCTAGGTCGATAAAATCGATCAGCAAGCCAAGGTGGAGAGCGGAACAGCCCTGTGCCTGAGCACAGGCACCAGCCGAGCCAAGGACCTCTGATTTCACCTTGGATCCAGCGCACAGCATCAAGCAGCTTGCATTCTGGCACTTTCCTAAGAAGGTGGATGTGGAAAGGCATGCGCTTACCAGCTGCCTCTCCTGGAGCACAATTACACCACCTTCCATCAGGGATCACGTGCCGCCTGAGTGCAGTGCATTTAGGTACACACGCACACACACACACTCATGTGCACACACGTGTGCACACATACATGCACGCACGCGTGCACACTCACACACCCACACACACACATGTGCCCACACACATGTGCCCACACACATACACAGCCCTGACCTCCTGGGAAAGCCCTTGGGGAGTCCAGGGAAAATTCCCGGCTGTCCTGAGAAACTCTGGGTGTTGAGGACGTAACCGGCGTCTTGCACAGGGACACGTCTTCACGACAGGCAGGGGTCCTCAGGGAGCGGTGCCGTGGCGGGGGAGCACTTGTACCTCCCACAGGACCTGCAGGTTCCCCCCTCCCATTAACTCATCTGGCCTCGGTCTGGGCCCCCCACCCGCAGAGGCCTGGGGACAACCTCAGTGCAGACGGCGGATGCTCAGGGATGCTCAGGGGACACTCGGCGAGCAAATGATCAGGATGAAAGAAAGAGCAAGCAGGGCTAAACAGACACGCCATCAGAGCCACCGAAGGGCAAGCCCGTTTTCCTGCCATCTTGGTTTTCAACTGCTGCTGTCTCCTATGGGGGCTGAGCTGGGAGCCCTGGGCGGGGCGCTTGAGGCTTAACTGCTGAAGAGGGAGGGTCCCTAATCACAAAGGAGATGGAGCTGTGGGGAGGCTGACCAGACCCCCAGTGCCTGTCAGACCCCTCCCTGTCTGTCAGCAGGAGTCCCAACCTGCCTCCCCCTGGCTGAGCTTCTAGGAATAGCGAGGCAGGGCAAAGCCCTGTCAACCTATTTTGATGGACCATGAGATGGAAATTTAAGAGGCAGAATGTTACGGAGCTGCAGGATGACGGTGACCTGTTTGACTTGCAGCTGGGAACACGCTGTGCAGCTGTGGGACGGCTCCTCTGGGAGAATGGCGTGGTGACCAGAGCTTTCTGAAGCAGACTGGAGCTGGAGCGAAGCTTCCGCTCAGGGGGAGCGAGAAACAACGTGCCTGAGAAATCCACGTCTTCATGTTCACCTGGGCCAACGCTCACACCAGAAGTCACCTCATGTCCCTGCCCCAAAAGCCCTGCAACCCGGAATACATTCTCTTCATATGGCCTCTGGAAATTTCTGCTCCTGATCCAGCACCTAGAGACACTTAGGCACAAGTCTGTTCATGGATCAGGGTTCTTTCTGTATTTGGGGTTAATGTTTACACATGAAGTTGTTGGCTTAAGAAGTAGCTATACATTTGGCTCTTTAAGTGTTAAATTAATTAGAATTATTTGGAACTGAAAACCATCACATAAAAGTCTAGCACTTTGTCTTTTCTTTGGAAGACCAGGAGTGGCATGCATTTCTGCATACCAGAGTGTCCCCAATGCCACCCCATTGCAGGCAGTGTCACCCCCCACCTGCCTCCTTTGTCACACAGTCTGTGGCTGCCACTCCATGGGTGGACACCTGGCCACAGGGTCTGGGTTTGAAGTGGCTCTCCAGATGCACATCGGTCTCATCACCAGCTCCCTGTCTCAGAGCTCCAACCAGCCCATTTGAAATTGGGGTCTGGACCAGGGAAGCCCGATTCCTTTTTCCTGACTCAATATAACAAGTCCCAGTCCTTCCAAATGAAACGCCTCCTTTAGAGTTCTTCACTGTGCAAAGTTGTGGGAGAATTTTAATTTGGTTTGGTGTTCCTTAATATGCTGCAGATATACAGGTTTTAATCTTCTTTTATTAAAAATAAATCCACCCTCTTCACTTGGGTCCCTTGTGTAAATATCTAATTAGGGCAAACACTTGGCCTAGCCCAACAGGGGTGTGTGATGTCCCTCCAGAAGGAACCAGCTTCGGAGACTTGCCCCCTGTTCTAAGGAATGCTAATTGGGCCACACAACGTGCATGGATCATTTGTAACTGCTCCTCTGGTTACTGGGAGAAAATTTGACCCCAAATTGCAGCTAAGCAAAGAAGCCTCCCTACTTGATAACCCAGAGAAGGTATTTGGACCTTCTTTGGACACCCCAACTGCGTGGGCACAAGCAACTCCACTGCTGCCCAAGGGCGCATGTGGGGCTGGGCCTGTGAAGCCCTGGCCCATCACTCGCCTGCCCCAGGTGGCACATCTGATGCTGTCAGCCAATCTGTGAGCGCAAGGGCAGCTTCCTCCCAGTCTCCCCTGATGTTCCCTGATAAGGATGCCAATGGGTACCCGAGGGCCCACCAGGAACACTGTACATTGAGCAGTTTCACTGCCCCGTCTTACATCCGGTCACCAGGGAAGGAGGAATCAGGATTCGCTTCTAGGCCTGAGATGACCACAACCCAGAGAGTAAAGCCATTTGGGTCAAGTCACACATGTAGAATGGCAGAGGCCACCTCTGGGTCTCATAGAGCTAAGTTTTTAGTGACTCACACAATTACTCATTCAAGTATTTATTGTTCCAAAGGTGAACAAAGCATTCCGCTGCCCTGTCCCTAGGGACCTCTCGTCACACATGATCGGTTCAGGTCCTCTAGCACAGCAGAGATTTCCCAATTTTAAAGCCTAGAAATTTCAAGATCAAGTTGCCAGCAGATTGGGTGTCTGGTGAAAGCTGCTTTCTGGTTTGTATATGGCTCTGTCCCTTCACACTGACTTCTGTCTAACTGCTTTCTACCATTGGTCCCTATGGGGCTCAGACCCAGGATTCTCAGGCTGGTGTGCAGATCAGTGGCCGAGCATTACCTAGCATATGCCAGGGCCTGGGTTCCATCTCCAGCACCACAAAGAAAAAGAATTCTCCCTCCGTTTCTAAAGGATCCCAACGGGTTTCCTGACAGGACTCCTGTGTGCTGTTAGTCTGACTGCATGACCTGAGATCTGTAGGGCAGCTGTGCTTTCTCTGCTCACAGTTCTGGGGGAGGCTATTCTCTGCCCCCCATGCCCAGCCAACTCTTCACCTCTCACTTGGCATGGCTACACACTTTAAGTAATGGAGTTCCAGGGTTACGTTCTTCTCCATTGATGCCCTGTTGGTAAACTACAAATCAACACCATATAATTATGGAAATTTATGATAGCAGCATCACAGTAAACCGGAAAGCTACCTTTTGGGAATATTAATAAATAGAACTCTTCTCTTTAATAGAAAATTCATACTAATTTCATAAAATGGCTTGCTCCCACCCCAGGAAACATTATGGTGCTTATGAATTTTTAAAGAAATGCTGAATTCAGTATGACCAGGAGCCAGTAATAGAGATGTTTTTGTTCTTGTTTTTCGGATTTGCTTTTGTTCACTTGTTAAGGAAATATTTGCCAAGTGTCCACTGGCTGCGGAGGCATCGTTTAACAATGAGTTAGACAAACACGCTCCTTCTGGGGGTTTTAACTCTCACTGGGAGGCCACGTTCCCCTGAGAAGGCTGGAGTGGGTTCCAGGTGGGATGGGGAAATGGCAGGTGTCGGCCATTTGAAGGTTCCTCCCCTCATCAACAGATGTCCGGGGGTTGGAGAAGCCACGGGCACTAAGTGCCCACCTCTGCCCTCCTGTCACTCCCACGAGCAGGAACGATGCCTCCTACTTGCCTCCTAGGCAGTGGGTCACCTCGTTGGCCTGAGTGGCCCAGAGGCCGAGGTGGTTCGAAAGCTGGGCTGGGCCTCTTTCCTGAGGTTGGAGTCCCCGATTTTCCTGGCATGGGCAGGAGTCTTCCTCGGTTTTCAGCAAAGCAAAGGGAAGGTAACATGATGTTTTAACTGTTTCAGCTCAAGGGGAGGCTGGGTCTGGTCTAACAGGCAGTGACCATGACATCGGAGCCATCTTGAGCACTCTGTGTCCTGGAATCACCCTGGAACTCACTGGGAGGCTCTGGAGGCAGTCGGAGGAGTCCAACGCATGCCACTGGCAAGTGGCCTCCCTGTCTCTCTCCTCCTCCTCTGCGATCTGGAGCACCTTTAGGAAGGGAGGGAACAGTTTGCTCCGTTTTGCTGTGCTCTGGCAGGTGGCGGGTGGCGGGGGGCCGGAGGACAAGAAGGTCTGCATGCCGTGTGTCCTGGGGTACTGTCTGGTACAGGGGGCTCCAGGATGTTGGCAACTCAGGGGGCAGATGGACACTCAATAATGAACATGGTGAGTGTTCAAGAGGAAGCAGAGTGACAGGGTGTCCAACAAGGGAATTTCAAATGGTTTAAGCATTATTTCACGTTTGTTTGGGTTCAACTTGACAATGCATTTGGGAACATCTGAGATGGGGGGCTGATTATGCGCATGCGCTGCGTGCCGGCGATGACCAGCAGGTGGCGCCGTCGGGAGGCCATAGACGCCCTGGCGCTCCCGCCTGGTCCAGCCCGGAGTCTCCCTTAAGGCCGCGCTCCCACCAGCCCGCATCTTTGCAGGGTCACTCCAGAAACCTGACTCTGGTGCTGAGCTCCCCAACGGCCGCACCAACGCCAGGACAAAGGTTTGTTCTTGAGTCCTTTTCCTTCTCTATTCCTGCACTCTGTCCAGCGCTAATTAGGATGCACCTGAATCCTCCAGGACAGGCGGCCCCAAAAGTCCCCACCCACAATTTCATTCTGTAATCCCTGGGCCTGGTATCTCTCCCTCAGTCAAGAGGTGTAGCACCTGAAGAAGTTCCTTGCCTGGGACGAGAGGGCATTATGGTCAAACTGTCCGCCATGCTCAGAAGGGGGCATCCACTCACCCGGGCACGCGGACATGCATTGTCCTGGAGACCATAGCTCGAGGTACGTGCACCTCAAGAGAAGTGTGGGGGCAGAGGTCACAGTGCTCAGAGGTGGCGGCTCCTGGGACTCCCACTTTTTCCTGACTGTGCCAAAGGGCCAGTTATCAACTGATTAATAAACCAGCCCCTGGTTGTGACATTTGGCCCAAAGACAAAGTAGGGGAGAATGAGATGGGGAAGAAGGAGAGAGAAAGAGGCAGGAGGGAGGGGGCCAGGCTGGGTGCAGCGTGGCCTCTCTTCCTTGCCTCATGTGGGCGTGGGCCAATGCCCAGTGAGGGACACAGCTTCTTTGTTCCTCAGTTAAGGCAAGATGTCAGTGCCCCGACGCTGGCAGGCAGAGCAGGGCATCTGGGAGAACCTGCCTCCCAAGCCCCCTGGCTCTGTCACTTTGCAGGTATGAGTGCCCCAAGTGCGAGGGCCGAGGCAAGTCATGACGCCTGTGAACGGGAGTCTTCTGGGGGCAGAGACAGCCCAGGCCACCACAAGGAAGGCCAGACGTGCAGAAGTGCTGGCAACTCCACAGTGACATGCCAGAGGGCGGGCGCGTGGGTGACACTCATAGCAGGGTGGCCCCAGGGACTTGCAGAGGGATTGCTGCCCTGGTACCTGAGCTGTGCTCCATCAACAGAGCCCCACCCATCCCTGCGTGCCCTGGACTGTCAGTTCTGGCTGTTGCCCCCTTTCTCTCAAAACGTCAGGCCTTGGGGGTCAATCCTATGTCCACCTGACTATGACCCATGGGGGGCGGGGAGGTCATCACACTGAAACAGGAGAGAAAATTTATTGTCTTTATATGCTAAATGACCCCCCGATTCAGTCGTGACATTCAGACAATCCAGGAGTCGAAAGCCCAGCCTTGTCCAACTTTCCCCAGCATCTTTCCAACTACAGTTGCTGTCCCTGGAGCCGGACACTGGGGAGAGCCTGGGCCACACGTTCAAGATGACCCCGGCTCCAGTCCATTAGTCGAGTGAACTTGGCCGGCTCTTTCCCTCCCTGAGTCTGTAAAGCAAGCAAAGTAATAAGCTGCTTGCACCTCGGGGAGACCAGGAGGTTACAGGAAAGGCCCGCGGGAGGAGCCTCCGGGAGCGACACCGCGTCCTCAGACTGCCATCAAAGGGGCGAAGGGAACAGCCCCCGCCCTTCGCCCTTCCTTCACTGATCACAAGGAAGCGTTCCAATTTCTCAGGGAGAGGGGAAGGTGGCGCTCCTTGCTGTTGATGGCCACCCTTTCTGGAAGGTAAACAGACGCTTTGGAACGTGTTCGGTTTAAAGGGACAAGAAGGCAGCAGAGTCCTGGGAACCCAGTGGGAACGCTACAGGGCACTTCCCTTTCCAGTCCCCAAGACACAGACACCCAGGACCAGCAGGCTGCAGGACAGGGGACCTTCCTGCATGGTGCCTCCTGGACGGTAGGAGAGGGGCCCTCACTGGCTGTGACAGGACGGGACCACAGCGGGCATGACACTGTAGTTCCCAAGCAGTCCTGGCCAGGAAGGCTACATAGGATCCCCCTCAGCCAGACCAGAATCCTGCCTGCTCTGCCTCTCTAGGACAGTTAAGAGGCTTTGCTTGTGCCACTTCGTAGCTGGGGACACTGAGGATCAGAGGCGAAGCAACCTGCCCAAGGCCACTCGGATGGTAAAGTGACAGGGCCTGGATTCAGACTCAGGCAGTCCAAGAGCAACCAGATTCTAGATACCCACATCCCCACGTCCTAACTCACCGGACCTGGGCCCTCTCCTGAAACTAGGATTTCATCAGGAAGAGTATGGAGAGTGGGGAATTCTTCCAAACAGACAGACATTTCCTTCAGGACAAATGGACATACGTTTCATAAATTCCAAAACTTCACTGAAAATATTTACTTTGATTCCTCCCCCCACCCCAAAAGTTACCCCTTAATTATTTTGGCACCCACCCATGTTAGCATTTGTGGGAGTTTGATTGTAAACATCTGCACTCAGAACTTCATCTGTTGCAGTCTACCTGGAATGAACCTTTGCATCCTTAAAATAGGCACTTAATAAATATTTGCTCAGTGAGTGAATGAAATTGCCAAAGGTTTAAACAAAAAAAAGTTCCAAGTCGAGCTTTATTTTCTCCTGACCAAGGTCTCTATAAACAGCAGCTGCCTCTCCTCAAACATGTATCAACAGAGAGTGGCAGCTCGGAAGGTCCTTGAGAGGATCGCTTGCTCTGTTGAAGACCGGAAGAGAGGAACCCGCAAAGGAAGCGGACGCCACGGTCCACCAGAGAGGCAGGTAACAGGACGCGGGTCGGGCCTGGAGTAGTGGTGTTGGGTTTGTTCAGTGTGCTTGGAAGTGTTTGGGTGGAGGCGGGGCGACCCCTGAGAGCAAATGGACAGCAGTGCCTTCAGCTGACGTTCCCTGCAGGGGAGGGGGCAGGGAGGGCCGAGGACATGACCGTGGCCATGCACACTTCTGGTTGAAACCAGTCTTCCTGGGACTGGGCAGGTCCCTTCCTGGGCCTCTCTGATTGCGGGCGCTTGCCTCTTTCTTCACCCACCAAATGCCTACTGGCCTTTGGACCCCAGGTCTGGCACAGTGAGGCAGAAGGAAAGGGCACAGTCCCGGCCCCCTAACGTCTCCCACCTCCAAGTGCTCACGTTTTTATGAAGTCGGGACTCTGTGTTAACCTGGCCCACGTAGTGCTTGATCTCTCGTTTCTAGTTAGAAACTCTGTAAGACAACTAGCCCGTTGGAAGCGCTCTGTCCTCCTGAAACCGTAGCTCAGACGGAAGGGAACAATCTGATCGCAGTAGCGATTTTCACGGCCCGGGGAGTCGAGAGCCTCTGTCACCAGAACTCGATCATGTGTCACATTCTTGGGCTCCGACTGAAGCTTTAATCCTGGTTCTGACAATCTGCTTCCTCCTCTGTGAAACCCCGCAGAGACCCTGCTGGCTGGACTCCAACAAGGCTGGACCTCCAGAGTGGAGCTGCTCACCTGGGCGTGCCTCAGGGACCCCCGGGCACCAGAGATGCCTTCAAGACCTTCCGGGGAACGGACCAACTGCCAGCCTGCAAAGGACACTGCGCTGAATAGATCCCCCAGTTCATGTCACCTGCAGCCACGGGAGGCAGCCCACTTGGAAGTCGGGTCTTGGGACAGTGATGAGTAAGGGGAGGTCATCTTGGAGAGGACAGGCTGACCCCATGATTAGTGTCTTCATAAGAAGGGGAGCAGACACCAAGGGTGCACAGAAGAAGGCAGGGCAGACACTGAGGTGAGAGCCACAAGCCAAGGGGCACGAGGACCATTGGAGACTCAGAGGAAGGATGGGCACACCCTCCTGGAATGCTCCCTGGATCCTGGCGCTGCTGCAGTCATGCAGCCTCCATGTCTGTGAAAGGGCACGTTCCTGTTGGTTTCAGCCATTACGTTTGTGCTAACTTCTCACCACAGCCCAGGAAACCAACCCAGATGTCGAGTCACAATGGTGGTGTAGGGTTCTTAAAGGGGCCTGGTGGCCATGTCCATCCAGATCCTCGCAGACCCTCCTCACCACCCGTGCCACCCTGCCTGGCCCTCAGTGTCCTCAGTCAGCCCACAACTTCACCTTTTCTCTCTTCAGTGAGGCCTTGTCCCCTCACGGGGCAGTGGGGACACTGAGTGAAACAGAGAAACCCACCCAGCACAACCCTGCACACCCCGGGGAGCCCCAGCAGCCGCCAGGGGCCCTCCCAGGTGGTCCTTGGGCACGTCTCTGCTGCCGCCTGCTCAAGGGTACAAAGGACACCAGCACAGCCCCAACTCTGGTGTTCTCCCACCACCTCCGCGTGGCGGCCACGTTGGCCACCTTTGTGGTTAGGAATCAAACGCTCCTGTTAGCAGAGCTCTGCCCTGCAGTACCTGAAGGACCAGCATCTCTAGCGGTGGGCAGCTGACCTCAGCCGTCTCTGCCGTGGAGGGCGAGGGACAGGTTCCCGGGCAGCACCACCCCACAGAGGCTCCCGGGCCACTGTGCCTCCCTCTGCTACGATGGTTTATTGGCAAGGGCCGGGCCTTCAGGGCACAGCAGCCTTTCACTTTGAGTGTGAGGAGGACAGAAACAATGAGACAGGGAGGAACAGTCATGGTCCTAGCCGCTCTCACTGCTGTACCCAAGGGCTCCAAAGCATCCCAGGACTAAAGTCTTGTCCTCAAAGGACACTCTCCGGAAAGGAAAGCAGAAAGACAGCCACAGAAAGGAAGACGTATACAAATCGGATGTGGAAAGGCCAAAGCATCCAGAATACATAAAGTACTCCTACGGCTCACCACCAGAAAGACCAACA
This sequence comes from Sciurus vulgaris, assembly GCF_902686455.1. NCBI lineage: Eukaryota > Metazoa > Chordata > Mammalia > Rodentia > Sciuridae > Sciurus > Sciurus vulgaris. Next base: position 4,737,958 of record NC_136464.1, read on the forward strand.
ACCCAGTTAACCATGGGAAGGAGCTAAGGACCTTTCTCCAGAGAAGACAACAGCCAGCCAGCAAGCGCTTGAGAGGCGCAGCGCTAGCCCCCGGGGGCAGCGCAAACCAAGCCATGGTGACTAGGACTTCACAGCTGCTGGGATGGCTCTCATTAGGGATGAGAGGAAAACATCTTGGCGAGGACGCAGAACAGCAGCCCTCGGGCTCCACTGGGAGAGCCAAGCTAGGGCCCCCACTGTGGGAAAGTCGGGCGCTCCTCAAGCTAAGCCTGGAGGTCTGGATAAAGTCCTCTTAGACAAAACCCAAACCTGCACGTGAGCATTCACAGGAGCTCTCTTCACAAGAGCACTGAGCAGGGGCCACCCAAATGCCCCTCTGCTGGCGAGTGGGCAAGCAGAATGTGGCGTATCCACACAGGGGGATATTCGACTGCAAGAAGGAAATACTCACACAAACTGTTGCACAAATGAAGAGCCAAAGCTGGCCGTGAAGTGAACACCCCAGACACAGAAGGCACACTTACTGGGTGGCTTCGTTTATATGAAATATCCAGAACACCTACCTCGATGGAGGCAGAAGCAGATTGGCAGTTACCAGGAGCAGGAGGAGGGGCGCTGCTTAATGGGAGTGGGGCTTCCTTCTGGAGGGATGAGGACAAGACAGAGTGAGGTGGAGCTCATGGCCGTACAACATTAGGACTGTAGTCCACGCCACTGGATTGCACAATACAGAGTGACAAATTTTAGGTTATGCCACTTTTACAAATCATCTGAGTACCAACACTGCTGCAGTTTGAATGGAATTTTTCACTAGAATTCATGTAGGGGTTTAAATCCCAAAGTCATAAGTGAGTGGTGTTCCAGGATGGAAACTTTACTGTGATGTTCAGAGGTGGAGCCTTTGGAGAGTGATCAGGTGGGTGAAGTCCCTGTGAATGGTCAGGGGGCCCTTGCCAGAGCCTGCACCCCAGTGTTTGGACCTTATGCCTGGAGAACTGTGAGTCAAAAAAAAAAAACCTCTTTTCTTTACGAAGTAGCTGCCTCTGGCATTTTGTTATAGTAACGAAAGGCTGACTAAAGTAAACAATGTGTCCTTGGGATGAATGGTACCTTCCTGAGCCTGGCATCCAAGAATCTCATGGTTAACAATGTTTACAAAAGTGATAATGAGCACCATCAGTCAAGTGCCGTGCACTGGGCCATTTTCTAAATGCCTAACATCACTTACTCATTTAATTCTCACAACAATAAGATTTGGGACTGATCATTACCCTCATTTCACAGATGAGGAAGCTGAGACACAGAAACATTGAGTCCCTTGCTGGAGCCATACGGTTACATGGGTGGCACAGCTTCCTCTATGAACCAGGTGGACAGGGACACTGAGGGGTGGGAGCGGCTGTGGCACTGGAGGTGATGGCATGGATAGGGAGCTCCTGCAGGCCCCACAAATGCTTCCAGGATGGACTTTGTCCTCGGCTGTATTAATCATTTCTTGATTAAATATGAGTCCTATGTTCTGCGGGCCCCATTGTGCTAAATTACATGGTGAGCATGTATTGCAAATTGCACTCATTATTAGAAGTTACACAGCAGCATTTATACTAATTAAGTTGGGCTCGTTTCTTTGGCTCTAATTTTAAAACACTGGCAGGGCTCCAGAGCCCTCTGTCCGCGTGTGAACTGCCACAGACGGGTGGAGCTAAATGTGCTTTTCATTCCTAGTTATTCAAGATTATTTTACCCTTAAAAACTGCTTACCAACACTATTATGCTGCTTTCTTTGTTTCCTTCCTCATGCTATTATCAGGATGAATGGAGCAGAGCAGAGCTTTAAAACAAAAGTTACGTAGCATGCTCAGCATCTACAGTGCTCTTTTCTCATTGTATTAGAAAACAACTTTTAAAATTTTCGTCCACAAAGGAATGAAAATGACCGCCATGATTCAGATGAGGAAATCACAAAGAAATAAGTGTCAGGAACCCGCCACAGCTATGTACTGGGCCACCGTGCTGTGTGCTGTGCAGGGTCACCGAGGAAGGCTTGGCAGCACCTCGTGGAGGTCAGGCCACCTCCCCAGGGTCTCAGCAGAGAAGTGGTGAGCAGGACCCCGGGCCCCGGCCAAGGCCTCCTGCATCCTTCCAGGCTCAAGGCAGACGTGCACGCACACACGTAGCCAGCCAGAGCCCTGCACGCAGGAAACACATGACTGCGGAGTCTGCGGGGCGAGTGCACGTTCATCCATTCATCTGCATCCATTCAGAAAGCACTGCTCGAGCACATGCCCCAAGCCACACGGGTGCCAGGAGCTGGCAGAGGATGAGCCAACGCAGCCACGTGCCCTCCCTGCCCGTGACGTTCTGCTGTCACTGCCTTTTCCTGCTAGCCCCTCCATTGCACCTGTTCCAGTGGCCAGGCCCCTGGGATTAGAGAAGGATCCTCATGCCGTCTCACCTGCGGGGTCCCCCGGCAGCTCTCCCGCGGTGGCCCCCTTTATGCAAACTCCCTGGAAACACTGATCTCACCCACTTCTTCTGGGTAGACTCACTGCCCCAGGTCCCCACAGCTCTGAGAGGTCACAGCAAAAACTGGCAGGGAACTGTTCAGGCTGAGCTGCACGATCCACTCTTGGGACAGCTTGGCTTTTCCCAGCAAGGGCACACCCACTCCGATTTCAGAGGGAAGGGCTGAGACCGTGGTGGCCTGGGGACGGGGGTCTTTCCTTGGCACAGTTGGAAACGCTGCTCCTGAGGCAGCAGCGGGGCTCCACCGGGTACTGCTGGCAGCGGAACTGCCCTTCAACCTGCTCAGAGCAATATGAGGGGGCGCGGCCACCGGCCTGCTTCTGCAGAAGGGACAAGGAGCCAGCTTCCAGGATAGAACGAGGAGAAGCCAGGGCGAGACCAGGACCTCTGCAAGCCTCAGAGCCCTGGGATGTCTTCAAACGCTGACCCCCTGGTGCCGTTGACCATCAGGCCTGCTCATGCACACGGCCCATTTTCCTAACACTGAGCACCTCCCATATATTAACTCCCCAGAGCATTTCAGCACCCCGGGAAGCCCACAGTTGAGGACGTGCAACCCACAGTCCTTGGTTTGCCTCTTAGGGGGACTTTTCTTCACCCGCTAGCCCTGAGCAGATGCGACACTCTCCCCGTGCCGGACAGGGAGTCTGCTGGGAAGCGACCCACAGAGCACCCCTGAGAAGCCCCTGAAGGAGTGATTCGGGGAGTAGAAGGATTCAACTGCCACAAAAAAGGAGCAAAATCTTACCAAATGTACCAGTGCACACACTGGGCTAAAATACCCTGCCGAGAAAGTTCCAGCACTCCGGTGGCTTCCACATTTTGCTTTCTAGGAGCCTTTCTGCAGCACTCAGACAGCCAAGACAAGCAAGCCACTCCGTGTGGAAGCAAACGTAAAACCAAATGCTCCTTTCTTTCCATAGATTTCCAGGGCACCTTCTATCCATGAAGCACTGCGATGGGTACTAATGGAGGAAATGAAAAGAGGAAAAAAACCTACCCTGTTGCTCCCTAAGAACTTCCAACTTCCATAATAACACCCCCACTTCTTCCTGTGTGCTGTTCCCCATAAAGGAACACACACACACACAAACACACACACAGATTGCTCTTTAACATCGGTCGACCAGAGGTAACAGAAGCCCCTTCCCATCACAGGACAAACAGAATCAGTTGTCTCCCCTTCGTCTTGGCAACATATGATGTTGGATACTCTCTTAGTGAGAACGAAATACGGCAGATATCTCAGAGGGCTGGAGATCCACTCAGGATGCTCTGGGCGGAGGCTTGGATGCACGGGGCCTCTCCCTCTGTCCACGGTTCCACACAGCTGTGGGCCCAGACAGCAGCTTCCTGTCACTGGGCGCTGTCTCCCATGGAGACGGGAGTTATCTGAACATGCTCAGGTTTTAGGGGCAGTGACAGGCAGGGTAGAATTCTCATAGCACCACAGGGAGAGCTTGTCCTTGGAGTGCCAGCTTGACCAGCTTGTCCAAGGAGGCCGCACAAGACTGGGGCTCAGGGATAAACTGATTTAAAGAAAACTCTGCCTAGAATGAAACCTGGTATTTGCTCTCTGCGGGAAGTCTGTTCACATCATAAGTATCAGAAACAATTTGCAGGTGAGCCGTGTCTGAGCTTAGCCACATGGCAGCGTTAGCAATTTAAAACAATCTGAGCATTTTGCAAATACACAGTCTCTGAGAACAGACGCCATTCATTCAGTGTGATGCAGTCTTAAGTGACAGGCAGGGTGCTTAAAAAATAGAGATGGAGAAAGCAATGCAGCTAGGGAAGAAAAAAACCCTCTTCCTCTAATTTCGGCATGACATTTTGAATCATTGGTTAGTCAGCTTCATGTCAAATATTTCCTAAAATGCCTTTAACATTTTCATATTATTTGAAACATACATAGCCAAAATTTTAAGCATGTTTTCTTTGCTTAAGGAATTTTCAGTTCTTATATTTTAAGCACAAGAGGGATTACTTACATATAAAAGAGGAACTTAATGAAGTAAGAAGATTTAAACAGGTATGAATCACTTGCACCAAGCTGCTAACCTGCCACCTACATGGATGTTACATTTTACAAACTGGCAGCAGAAGTTCACACTCAAACTTGCCAGAGAATAATATTGCTGTGACTCTCCTAAATTATCAGCAAGTGGCACCATTAGACGCTCAATTAAAAACCGTTGGAGAATGCATTTTTCTTACCACCTAAAGCAGCGACAGAAGGGACATTGTGGAAATCCTTCCTAAAGTCTGTATTGTGCATCCATGGGTCCTTACCCAGCAGCCCCCAGGTGATCGACTCATTCAAACCCATGTCCACCGCACCAGAGACTCAATGGCTGCTCTGCTGAACCCTCCCAGGCAGCCACTCATGCAAAAGCCGATGCATTATTGACGCGGGTATTCCCTCTGCATCTCCTTCTGAGGCCCGCGGCTGCCGGCACGCATACCATGTCATCAGAAACCAGAGCAAAAGTGCAGCAGGGAGGCATTTACAGGAGAGAGCACACATCTCTAGTTGAAATAGATGCTTACATACATTCACAGTTCAGGGCAGCGTAGGGATTTTCTGGGTAAATTTAAATCAGTAAGAAAGGTAGCATAAAACCACAGTCCAGTTGCAGGGGGCAGTCCCAGCTGGGTCATCGGAAGCCTTCCGTGAGCTGAGCTTGGGAAGGAACCGACCGGAGAACACCCCACTCCAGGACACGTCAGATTCTCAGCCCACAGGGAGGAAGAGAGGACAATGAGCAGCTCAGCCATGATATCTCCCTGAGTTTCAGATTTAGCTCTCAAAGAAAAGTTGCCAGTGACAATACACTTTGAAAGGATGCTTTCAAAGCTGAGCTAATTGAACTGCATCACGAAGTGAAGCGATTGTGAAGGACAGAGGCTCTGAGCACACGTATCAGTGCCTTTCCTCAAGGGTGGGCTAGAATTTTTTTTTATTGCAGTAGGCACATTCCACATGAGATCTGCCCTTTTAGCAATGCTGAAGCGTACCACAGACCGGTGTTGTTGACTCCAGCTCCGTGCTAGGCAGCAGGTCTCTGGGACGCGTTCATCTTGCATAACTGAAACTTTATCCCCGCTGACTGACAACTCCGGCTTCCCCTCCCTGGGCTGAAGGAACAATGCTATTTCAGGCGCGATGCTGCCTCCAAGAGATAATGTCTCGTATCAAAATTATCTTTTTTCTTCCACAGCACTTCCTAAAATAAAAAGGGAAGTGTGCTCTCAAGTTTTACTCTCTATTCTGTTATCTGAAAATCTGAAGCTCCTGCCGCTGCCTCCCTGAGCAAAGCTCTTTCTCTTATGAATATTTTTATGTGGTTTTTAATTTCGGAGTGTGTGGGTAGGATCGCATCCTGGGAACATGGCAGCCTCGTAAGGCAGGTTTTCTTCCCCAGGATGGGCCACTTGTGCAAGCACTAGCAGTGTGTGTAGTCCCACACGTCAGCCTCCAGAGGGAACAGGGCATGTGCGCCCCAGTCATACACTATGCTGGCAGGACGGTGGATGGCAATGTCTTACTTTTTCCTTTTTTAAAAGACTATTAACATCCCTATGAACAGCCTGGGCACTCGCTTTACTTTTATCCTGAAAATTAGATTTGAATCATCGTTTGCTGAGCAGCTTTTCATTTAGATATTTGTAGATTCCCATATCCTTAATTCACTGTTATTTCTGCCTCCAACAAAGAAAAAAAGTCCAGACGGCAACGGACAGGCTGTGTACAGGTCAGCAAGGTGCTGTAGATGCATTCGGCATGGGCAGGGACGAGGACCTGGCTTCAGACGGCTGGAGGAGCACCAGCCCGGAACTTCATCGCCCTTCCCAAATCACTGCCACGCGTTCCTGGGCAGCGGAGATGACCACATTAATTGCCTGCAAAGTCATTGATTTTTCTGAAAACCCCCCTTCCCACTTGATCTCTGCCGATAAGGAATTTCAGAAACAATCACTGGAACCATCTCAGTGCAAACAGCCAAGGCCACTGACTGCAAGAGAACTTGAGATCTCCTTTATTCCCGAAGGGGGCCATTATTTCCACTGGTTGCCATGGCGACGCTGCAGCACAGCGGCTGTGTGCTCGACCGCGGCCCACCGCAGGCGCACCACGCTCTTAAATCAAGCCATCTCTCTCACGTGGTCCGGGCTTTTCGGAAAACAAACACCTGGCTACATAAACCGCAGTTAATGGACTGGGCTGCATCTCAATGGTGATGGGTGGGGACAGATGAATGTGTCCGTGCATGTCAGTGAAGATGTGACAGATTCTGCGGGATTTTAAAAAGAATGACTTAAAATGCAGCAATTTGCTCACCTCAGCAAATGACTTAAGGAGAGGGAGTACTTACTATTATTAATAAGTCCAGCAACTTTTCAAAACCCCGCGGTCGTTAAACGGGAAGTGAGGAGCGAGGTCTTGTTTGGGAGTGCAGGTTAGTTGAGCCTTGGACACATTCACCTGGAATGAGGGGCTTCCTTCCCCGCCTGCACGCCTCCTGTCTTGTTTCTGTTTGCAGCTGCCGCCCACCCACCCACCCGCCCACACTACACACCTGACGTATTGCTTTCGTTAATTCCCAAGGTCTGGAATCTGTGAACTCTACCAGGAAAATATGAAGACTATTCATGTTACTCCTGCCGTCAGTGACCTGCTTACTCCATGGGACAGACTCTTCAAGGGCTGAGCTGGACTTGAACTTGAGGACACTGACACCCTGAGGTCCTAGCCCAAGATGCCCATTTATGGAAGGAAGGCTGGACTCTGCCCAGCTGCTGGGGGGGGCGCGGTCAGGGGAGGGCACCTTGAGAAAGGCAGGTGAGAGACTCCTGCAGCGCACCTTCGCCTTCGCCTTCTCCGCTTATCTGGGTGTCAGGGCTCTAGTCCTGCGAATGCTCCTGAGACCCGCTTCCACTCCCAGCAGGGGCGCCAATCAAGAGGGGAGCCAGAACCTGGATTGGACTGTAGATGCTGCTATTTGGAAACGGTTGAGTTTCAGGGAAAGCATGAAATCCAAGTTCGGCACAAATTAATTAAGCTGACCTGAGGCTGGGTCACTGCGATCCTGCAACGCCTCCCCACGCCCCCGATTTGTTTGGCTTTGTCTGTGTCTCTCCTTCCTTCCCTCTTTACCTTACTCTGCCATGGCACTATTAAGATTCGCCTGGCTGCAAGCTTGGAGGTTTTGTTGTTTTAGAAACACAAAAGAAACACTCTCCACATAGGAAAGAATGTCGTGGGGGCCTCAGAAATGAGGCTGTGACAGTCCACAGACACACTTCTTACAATACCCACTTTGGAAAGAAGCGAGGGTTGGGCACTGTCAGTAGCTTGGGCAGCCCAGAGGCGCCAGCCTGAGTTCCAAGCGCAGAGCAGGCGTGGGCCCTGCTGAGGCCTCGTGCAGCCTCTCTCCCACCCTGGGAGGAAGCATCTTCTAGAGTTCAGCTGCTGATGGGAGTTCTGGATGGCGGGGACTCAGTGCCTCTCATCCCCTGGTGCAGAGAGCAGTTGGGAGACCCGGGGTCCTGAGGGGCGCACTCTCTGTGGGACAGTCTGACTGGAGACGTGTTGGTGGAGGTGAGGGACTTGAACAGCCTTCATCAGCAGTGGGTGCGGCTCAGGGGAGATGGGATGCCTGGCTTCTTTCACGCCCGCTCCCTGGGGTGCAGCTTGCAACCAGCCCCGTCCAAACCTGCTCTTGGGTGTTCACCTCCTCTTGTGCAGTCATGGTGTTAACAGGGCGGGTTCTGAGACCCGCCGCTGTCAGTCAGGGTGCCGTCAGCCTTGACGCTGCCTCTGGTGCACAGAGGTGAAGTCGCATGCAGCCAGGCAAGGGCACCTCCAACACTGTGTCCTTTGAGATGCTCGCTCCTTTCCAAATACTTAGACATCATTCACTGTTCCATGTCCACACTGGGAATGACACCTGGGACATGACATGCCACTGAAATGAAAAGCAGATCTCGCCCATTCCTGGCAACAAGATGTCCCTGGCTCAAATTTTCTGAGAAAAATGAGTCGCTCACACCCAGGCTGGCCCTGAATGCAGGAGTGGGCGGGGAGACGGCTTGCTGAACTCTCAGAGAGAGAGCTCCCTCTTCACATCGAAGCACATTTATAAATAGAGGTCAAGTGCATTTGGTCCAAGGTGGGCTGGGACGTTTCTTTCAGCGTGTGTGTGTCTGTCGAGTTGGGACCAACACGGACAGAATGTTAAATGGGGCACACAAGAGTGAGGAGCCTCATGACACTTTTCCTTTGATGCTCGGCAAATTCACCGCAAATGCAGCAGTGCTGACTTGAGCTGTCCATTATTGCTTCCAGAAGAATTAATCAAACATTGTAGCCTCACCAAAGATAGCTTTTCACATAAGCGATGACAGCAAACTATTGCATGGTGCTACCAATGAGATCACAGAAAGTCTCGAACACTGTCCTAGTCTAAACCCGACCTCAGGTCTGGACTGTCAGCTAAGCACCAGCTGGGTCATCTGCACTGCTGTTCTACATCCAGACCCTACTAGTATAAGGGGCCTTGGGGAATGCACTAGAACCTTCAGATGGAGGCCCTACAACTCATTTGCTGTCAGGCAGCCTGGCAAGGGCAGAGCTGGAGTCTGAACTTGGTTTCCTGCCTGCCCAGGCTCTGGCAAGTCCACCTGAGCCCCTCCCTTCCTGGTGATGACCTCCTTGGTTCCAGAGACGAGAGAAATGGCCCCACCAGGTTCAGGTGCTAACATCAGGTACACAGAAGTCCAAGGTTCCAGTGAGCTCGTCACTGCACAAACAGTGTGACCTGGGGCAGAGCACAGGGTGCACTGGAGACACAAGCCAGACGCAGCTGTTAGGGTGGCTCCAATTCCAGGAGGGAAGGTGAGCAAATGCACCTGGAGCCGGAACACTCCCCTTATCACCTCCCAGCATTAGGCTGCCAATCCCCAGGTAACCTCCAAATCCTGGCAAAACAGACAACTCTGGTGACTGATGGAACTGCGGAAGGTGGGAGATCTGAACGTGCCAAACGCATCACTGGAGACGCGATGGCCCGGGTCGTGGTAGGGGAACTCGAGTTAACCCTTTTGGCTACCCACGTGTGTCAGCAGCCCCCCAGAATTTCAAGCAGGTCAGCTTCAGCAGAGGTGCTCCACTTCAGGGTTCTTCCCACCCGGGGGAGACACCGTCCTCCAGCGACTCCCGACCCGCCTGCCCTGCAGCTTGGATTTCCTTGACTGCTCTGCACGCTGGTGGCATCCAGAGCCCCTGGCAGGACTGGTGCAGTGGGAGCTCTCCAGGTGTCTCCCAGCTTGTCATTGCTTCTGGAAACATTTAGCAGGAGGCTCACCCGTCTCCAGGGAATGGATGGGAACACCAAGAAAATCAGGCAGCACTTGCCTTTGGATGTTGAGTGTCAGACCCCTGCCGTTAACCCACGGTGCCTTTCCAGGTCCCTCGCCATCTTCAGAACCCAGAACCTGGGAGGGGCCTTTGGGTTCTCCTCCCCAGAAGTGTCTGTTGAACACTGTCGCTTTCTACTTCTTGGCAAGGCAGACCCCCTCTTGTGAGTTGCTGTCCCTCAGCCCTGATGGAAGAAGGTCACGGCACAGTGCTGAAGGCAGATCCACTCTTCTTGGTGTATAAACCTACAGTTGGTACCAGGGCCTCATCTTGGAATAGGTCTTTCAGCGACTGATTCAGAAACGTGTCAAGACTTGAAGGTCCAATGGAGGTGGCTTTGATCAGCTGGCACGTCCATTTAACTCAGAAATCCTGTGGGGTTGGATGTGGGGAGTTGGGGTATCATCAGAAACCCAGACTGAACCAAACTGTGCAGGCCGGAGGCTCTTCCCTGAGCTCAGCACGGAGGACTCAGAAGTACCCACAGGCCCCTTTGACATCTGCCACACAGTACAACAAAACAGATTTAGCCATGTCCATGACACCAGTTTGGTGTTGTGCAGAGAAAACCGCTGAAGATTGCCTGAGACGCTAGGGAGTGTGAGCTGGCTTCAGTTATGTGTTTACACCCAGCCTGCTTCAGAGAGCCGTGTGAGGAAGACTCCTTGTACCCATTTGTGCCACTGAAGTTTGTGGTTCCGCTCTTGTGCCAGTGTGCATGTGAGGGGCAGGGAGGAGAGTCCGGGCCTGGGAGGTCTAGGTGGTCAAAGAGAGAAGATGGACAAACACGGCAGGTCCAAAGAATGATACGTGCTTCCACAACAACGCAGAGAGAACCCAGGGCCAGGCATTGAGTAGAGAGCATCAGCAGCAGAGGGTAGGAAGAACTTTCCAGAAACTGCTAAGCAATGGGGGACTGACATGCTAGCTGTGAGAGAATCATGCTCCTGGGAGGACACACAGTCCTCTGACCACCGCGTGGCACCCCAGGGCCAGCTTCAAGGGTGTGCCGTCAGAGGGGTCACTCGAACTTGCTTAGAAGAGCCCACGTTTGAGGCCGCCTTAGAATTCATCTTGATGCAGTCGTCTTTGAATCTGCATTTTACAAATGAAAACAGGGCAAAAGCAACATGCCAGAGGCTTGGAGCCTCAGCTCACTCCTGGTTCACCTTCCGCCGCCCCCAGGCTGTCTGCTTTGGGGCTACCAGCAAGGTCCATGTTTCCTGCCTCCTGTAGAGGCCTGAGACCAGGTCGGGAGGCTGGGGTCTGCATGAGCTGCCTCCACCCACCAAGTCCAAGGTTGACAGGCACCTGGTGCCTGAGGGAGTGGGACATTCAATAGGAAGTGAAGACACAAAACAAAACAAAACAAAACAAAAAAATAAAAAGCCCACCATGACAGTCCCAGGGAGAACACAGAGGGAAAGAGGAAGCTTTCTTCTGCCTTGTGAGCCGGTGACCCTGCATTTCATGGGCCGGCGCTGTCCTGTGAGTGCTGTCCCCGGCGCTGAGGAGACACAGCCCCTCCCCCACGCCAGGCCTCGGGGTCACTTACTACTTCACCAGTGATCCTGGGCTCTCCTGTCTGCTAGGTGCGGGCAGGCCCTGGGGGTGCAAAGATAATGAGTTCATCGCAAGCTGAGACCCCAGTTCCCACCCCGTCAGTCAGGCATGGGGTCCACATCAGCTGTTCACTGTCCCTTGGCAATGAGCCAACCAAGCGTGAGCTTCGGGCTATAAGTCACACATTAGAGAGATCATGGAGAAAGTAGAAAACACGCATTTTGTACAGCTGCCCTGACAGCTCCGTATCATCTGGCCACCTCTGAGTTTGACTTTTCTCTTCCCAAGATTAGTATTTCATCCTCATGTTGTCACGTCCTGAAGCGAACCACTCACTGTGGATCTAACAGCCTTAGATAGGCCACACCAGGATTGCTGAGACCCCCGACATGGTTCTCTGTCTTTCCCAGAACGCGGATTAGGAACTTCAGGGTGCGAAACTCCTCTGTCCCCTGCTTATTTCTAACCAGGCCACTAGGGTCCGTGGCTGGTGCATTAACATTTTGACCAAATAGTGCCATGTGTATGGCAGGCACGCTTATAAAATGTGTCATAGCACAGCTAAAATAAAGCAATATCATCTTTTTTTTAATCTTTAAGATGAAGTTCAGAAAGGTGTCAACGTGCTCTGGGGAAAGATAAGGATTCCAGGAGCGTTCTCACTATAATGCCTGGTGGTGCCACTCTGCTTTCTGGTCAGGCGAGAGGTATTCCAGCTCCTTATGTGATATGTGGATATCTGATGAGGCATTTGCATCTCTGCCCAGTCCTGGGTTTCTCTTGGGGACACATCGCCGTGGGGAGGGATGGAGGTTGCTGCTCCGGCCGGCCACTTGGCCCTCAGAGTTCCCCGGGTGCGTCCCGAGCCCCACCAGGCCTGGGCGCCTCCTCTGCATGGATGCTCCACAACAGCAAGCCCTGCATCCAGGCCAAAGTACTGGGTCAGGAGCAGACCGCTCAGGGCTGGGGCTGTAAGGCGGCGCTCTTACCCGGTGTGCCCTGCCCCGGGTTCAGTCTCCAGCACACACACTATAGCAGACTGTCTCCCAAGCACCCCCAGCAGCTGCCCCTTGCACTTTTCAGCCTTCCTGCCTCCAGCAGGGACCACTTTTGTGTGTTAGTTTTGCACCATTTCCTCCTGGGCCCCACCTTGAACGGACAATTCCAGAGCCTTGCAGAAGAGACTCCAGGTGCTGCCTGGGAGCCTGAGGAGGCCGATGCCCCAGGAGGCGGCGACTGATGACGGCCACATGCAGTGAGCGCAGCAATCCAGGCTCCTGCCTGGGCTGGGCTGTCCTCCGCTCCTTCAGATCTTATTGTTCCACCAAGGACCACTGTCCCCCTTCTGTCTCTCCTCTGATTCACACCTTTCCCGCCACCTCTGTACACTTTGGTGGCGGTGCCTGCCATTCTCGCGGATAGCGAGTGCTTGGGTACCAGCTTACAGAATCCGATCTGGGGACTCACGATGCTGGGTATCAGGGCCGACTGGTGACAGCATGTCTGGCAGTCTCCCCGCTTGCTCAGTGCTCAGCTCATCCTGAGGGAGCAGCATTCAGACAACAGAGAAGCCGCTAGGCCCCAGATTCACAGACGGCGGCCACTTGGAATAAACACAGTGGACAGGAAGGAAGCCCCACATGCACCAGGAGAAGGATGACGTTGCTGGGCTTCCCATCAGGGACGCCGCCGACCACACTGATTCCCAAACGCACGAGGTCTGTAGTAACCCCCTTGAAAAAGTTTTTATAAAAACTGCACAATTCCTGAAAATATTGCTATAGCAAGAAGCATTTTTGGATGTTTAGCAGGATATCTCTTTGGAGAACATCATGGTCACATGATTGCCATTTTCTAAGGACCAGAGGCAGTTAAATGCCCTCTCTTAAGGGACATTACTCTGTCCCTTTGTCTCCACCACTGAGTGCCGCATTACCCAGTTTATATAAAAATAATGTTTTAAAGGAAACATGACTTAATTCTCAGCTCAACAGGAGGAAAACACACAGCCATGGGCAGTGAATCACTCATTAAAAATTAAATCAATCCGCCCACAACAGGAAACAGCAAAACAGAATGTCAGAGCTGGCTTCAAATTGGAAGAAAGCCAAGGCAGGTTTGGAACACTGGTTCTTCTGAATGTGATCTTGCTCCCGGGGGTGTATTTGGACCACCTCAGCCCTGCATTTGCCACTCTGGCTTCTACAGAGAACTCCCCCAGTAGGGGCATGGCAGGACTGGGGTGTCTGTGGCTTCTAAGCAGATTAATTGTCCTTGCAGCAAACCACACCTGCAAGTAAAATAAACGATCATACGGCTCCCACAACCCTTTGCTAAAATGGGCTTCAGAACGGTGAAGAAACCATATTTTAAAAAACATTAATTACTGTTTCTGCCTGAGCTTTAAAGTCAAAGCCCATGGGCGCCCAGCATTTTCTTCCTGCACATAAGCAACGCTATGGGAAAAAATGACTGTTTTTCAAATAAAAAATACCCATTAATAAAACCCTCCCCTCATATGTCCTTGCTTCTTTCGCAGGGCAGTGGGAGAAGGGCAGAGGAAGGACCTCAGGACAGCTGCTGTCTTGCCACAGCAAAGATTATCAGCACGTCCATCATGACGGGCAGCCTCAACCCAGAAGTGAAGCGGGAGACGCACTGGCCAGTCATTACTGATGCTTGGCAGTGAGGGCTTCCGGGGGATTTCTGGGTAACGCCAAATCCAGATAAGCACTGCCCGAGGTTCTAGAATCCGGTGTCTTGAAGGACCTTTAAAAATTCTCACTCAGCCTTTTATTTTTAGACAAAGAAGTATGACTCAGAGTGATGAAGTGACTAAGTCATTCAGCTTTCTAGAACAAAACTACTTCTATCCACTCAGGCGCCTGTGCAAAACCCACATTTACACTTACTAGAGAAGGCCTCAGACACCGGCCTATGGACTGCACTTGCTGAAATCAGGACTATGATCTACTACTTCATTTTTCAAGGCTTTGCACAACTCTGAGCCTGCAGGAGACACCTGATAGGCACTTGGTGAGGGAGCCACTGACTGCTGCAAGCGGAAGCCTGGCAAATGTGGGGAAGGAGATTACAAAGCTGAGTCTGGTCAGCAGATAAACGTGGAACTAGCTGGAAACCCTGGCCAAGATCAACTCTGATGATCATGAAGTTGTTCCAAAACATAGTTATCTATTCACAAATGGCTCTCAAAATCCCCGGGATGTGTTCTTCTTTGTCAGTGCTCTCTACTGCTTGTGTAACTGTAAAATAATTGTTCTCTCAATGGAAGAGCTTTTCTTCTGGCAGGTCTGAGCTTCGCCTTGGCCGTGGTGAGAGCAGCTGACTGGTGCCCCAGCTTGGAAGGAACATTGCTGGAGGTGGAGGGACACTGAAGGGGACCTGCTGATGATTTTTAATGGATCCAAACAACTCTGCCAAGATTGTTCTATCATCAGAAACAGTGTGGTTTCATCACATCCAAGTGCAAGAGAGCCAGTGTGCTGTCATGCTGCTGCTGTCCACTGTCCTTTCTCAGTGTCCTACAACCCACTTCTCCAGCTGCCTGCTCTCTGCTTTCTCATCTCTGAGGTAGAGGTGATGAAGTACACCTGGACTGCCTCCAGCATTATGAAGCCCAAACCAGAGGAGGAATCTGAGCAAGCTTTGTAAACCATCCTATATGCATGTGTCCTACCATAAATGCAATGCATGTTTTAAGCACAGGCAGTTAAGTTAGCTGGGAAAACAGGAAATAGACCAAACCCTCTTTTTCTGAACAATAATTTCCACCAGCATGATGTTTTCTAAAAATTAATTTTCAGCAGCAACATGGGGATGTGACAAGCTTTAACACACGCACACACACACATCTCATTTGAACATGAAATCGACACCATTTCTGACCGCAAACCAGTCTTGGTAGACTTGTTTGGAATCAGCTGATTGCCATTGACATATTTCCAAAACGTGTTAGAACTCAATCAGCCCTGATCCTGCAGCAACACAGACCCAGGCTTTGTGTTCTGCTCATACTCCTGTCTATTCACTGAGGAGCAAAGCTGTCCAGAGAATCCACTCTGTGACACCTTTATGTTCAGCAATTCCACTAGGATTCTTTTCTCCCCACTAACTTTTAAAAATACTTTATACTAAACTCTGCATCATAATAAGCAGCTTTTAAAAGTCACTTTGGATTGACAGGTTTTGAGCAGAGGAAATCTAATCTCCTGTTGCCTGATGTCCCAATTCACAGGAGTCGCTCAGTGGGTGGAGCTGCCGATGTTCCTGTGTTGTGGGGGTTGGTCCCAATCTTTGCACTTGGCACCTGACGCAGAGACCTGCTGGGCTGGAGGACTCTCCTGTAACTCTCGCACTTGTAAAAATGTCTGATCTCCTCTCCCCTAAAGTGAAGGATGCCGCCCTTCAGGCAGTACGCCCGCATCTGAGCCACCAGGGCTCACAGACAGGAAAACCCCACAGAGCCTGCCGGCCTGGCCTGGGGCACACGGGCCAGGCTCCTTGAAGCACTGCCTGCTGTCAGGCCTCAGTCCTCTGCTACCTTCTCACTGTTCATTAAAATGCTGCTTCACAAATTCAGTTGTGAGGGAAAATCAACAGAGCAATTTTGATTATAAAAATAAGAAAGGTCCAGCTTTCAGTGGGTGGGATTGTCACAGGTCTCCAGCCAGCTGAGGGCCTCTGCAGTTGTTAGGATTGTTTTTCTAGAGAGGTGAACCTCACCTTTGGCTCCTGGCTGTCTGACAACCCCGCAGGCCCAAAGAGACAGTTCCTCTCGCCATCCCCCACGCATGACTGGCCGAGCCGTGGTGGATTAGAAATGGCTTCCTGAAACAGAAACCCCAGATTTCCTGCACAAGTTGGACAAAGTCAGCTGAAATGCTTGCCAAAGATTCATTTAATGAAGGCTTCTTGATAATATTCTTTAGTCGAATTTTTGGATACCTTAGAAATTATAAACAAGCATGACATAAAATTCAAAGTAACCAGAAAGTCCCCCTTTACCTCTTGTCCTGCTGGGATGATGCTGGGGCGCCATCCTGGCCTTGGAGAATCCATGTTTCCTCGTGAACTGAAAAGGATTTCTAGAAGAATCCCAGCTCTGACCTGGGTCTGCTGTCAGCGCAGTGAGGAGACTGGCGTTTAAAAGGGGAATCTGTGTTCCCATTTCTTCCAAGTGGAAACTGTGGCCGTGAGCCTCCAGGCCTCCTCCCTATGACAAATGATTCCCCACTGGAGACTCCTCGAGAAGCATGTGGAATCTTTCCCAGCGGGTGGAAACAGAGACGCACGAGGGATTCATCTGCAGGTCACCTCATTTCCCAAGGTGCTTTTTTGACCTGCCGCCTTTCTGGGGGGAGTCAGGGGGCGAAGTTTCCCGCTGTTGGGAGAAGCTCGGTTGCTCAGAGGGGACGCCCCGGGGCTCCTGGAACCTACAGAAGGGGGTGTCCTCACTTCCTGCGCTAGGCAGCAGCTTTCTTGCTCCTGCAACCTGAAGGCCAGCCCAGGGCACGTGCATCCTGTCCTGCCACCTGGAGCCCATCTCCCCAGCTGCACAGCCAAAGAGCCAGCTGGCCACTCACAGGCCCCTTCAGAATGTTACTGGGCCCGAGAACTTCGTTTTATTTATTTTTATTTTTCATTTTTTAAATTTGTTTTTTATTTATACAGGCTGCATTTTGATTCATTGTACACAAATGTGGTACAACTTTTCATTTCTATAGTTGTGCATGATGTAGATTCATACCATTCATGTAATCATACAGGCACATAGGGGTCGTGATATCTGTCTCATTCTGCCATCTTTCATACCCCTGCCCCCTCCCCTCTCATGTCCCTCTATGTAATCTAAAGTTCCTCTGCAATGGAATATTATTCAGCCATAAATAAGAACCAAATTATGGTATTTGCAGGTAAATGGATGGAGTTGGAGAATGTCAAGCTAAGTGTAATAAGCCAATCCCCCAAACCAAAGGCCGAATGTTTTCCCTGCTAAGTGGATGATGATACATAATGGGGGTCGGGGGGTGGGGGGATAAGAATGGAGGAACTTTAGATTACATAGAGGGAACTTCACTGTAAAAACTACAGATTCTTTTTTTTTTTTTTTCCTGCCACAGTAGCCATTCACACCAACACCAAGAAAGCAAACTGTCCAGACAGAGAAAGTTCACAGGTATCAAAAGTGACAGAGGAGGAAGCACAGAGCACAGAAGGGCAGCTCGAGGGTGACTGTCCCAGGTAAACTGCAAAGTGAAAACTCACTGCTGCCTCACACTTATGCTTTGATTTAGTTGTCTTTTGTTCCTTTGGTGTGTCCGTGAACCACAGTGAAATGGTCAAGTTACAATACCATTCAATGTTACCTACTAGAGGACACCCTTAGGTACAAAATTATAAGACCCCAAAGAGTTTGGAGGAAATATTTAAACTTCAACTGTGTGTCTTTCATAAAGTTATTAGTTCTTAAATTCCATTGCATTAAAACCCGAGCCACTAAAACCCACAGAGTTGTGCGCATGCTCTGGTCAAAAGAAACTTGGTCCACTTGAAAACCGACGTGAGCTGGTGGCCCTGGTGCTGCCACGTATCTATAGTTACGTGCGAAAAAGAAAAAGGGAAACAAAACTCAAGAATGGGGCTCGGCTAAAAAAGACTCCTCCTAATTCAGTTCAACAAGGAAAACATTTGATCCATTTTTTGAAAACCAGATATTAATATAAAGGTTTTTAATGAAAAAAATCAGGGATTATTTCTCTCAAGGGGTCACTGTTTGATATCCACAATAGGATGGACACATACACAGCAGCCCAGGTGAATCCCTCCTTTAAGAGTTGAAAAGAGTCTGTAATCCCAGCAGCTCGGGAGGCTAAGGAAGGAGGATAGAGAGTTCAAAGCCAGCCTCGGCAAAACCAAGGCACTAAGCAACCCTCTCTAAAAAAAAAATACAAAATAGGTCTGGGGATGTGGTTCAGTGGTGTGGTGTGAGTTCAATCCCTAACCCACCCCAAAACAGCTGTCTTAGTCTGTGATGATGTTAATAATTAGATGTCATGATCGGAGGCTGATTCCTGTGGTGGCACATTCACTCAGCAAGGGTCTACCTGGCTCCTGATTTGTGAAGTCTCCAACCTCAGGGGGCCGCACTGCCCTGCCCAGCCCAATGTGGACTCTCTATGCAGTTCTCACTGACTCAAAAGTAAGTTTCCACTCCCACAAGCTAGAAATATGCTCCCTTCTATTAACTGAAATCCCGAAGCACTGGGACATCTCAAGTGTTTAGTAATAGAAATTCAACAGGCTAAGAGACCAGGCAGACTGTCCACCCAGCAACCCAGCGGCTGGTTACAGATGAAGGCAGCCTGAGGTACAGCAGGCAGGAGGCCCAAGCTTCAATACCAGCTCCTCATGCCAAAGAGAAAGATTCCCAACATCGGAAGCAGTTTTAATCCAGGAACTCAGTAGTTCCCTAAGCAGAACTGAAACAGAGGCCAGGAATGAGAAGGAGGAGAGAAGGTGCTGCCCAGTGCTGCTCTGGCTACTGTGTGTCCCTGATGGAACCAGGAGGCACCGGGAGCCAGCTCCTGGACGGGGGTGCACCTGGGCAGGGCCCCAAGCCTCACCCTCTAGTTGGGTTGAGGCAGTGCTAGGGAGGAAGTGAGCCCAGCAAGCACCTATCTCAGGCTCTCTCGGCTGGAGAGCTGCTGACTCACTGCCCAGCAGCAGGTCCCCTGCCCGGGTGGAAGGCTCCAGGAGTGAGGGTCAATCAGTGCCAAGGACTTGCTTGTGACAAGTCAGACTCTGCCCCCTGGATTTCAGAAGGATAGGAATTTGTGGGGTCTGATCCTCAAACATTTCATTCCAGCCCGGGAGGCACATTCACAAAGCACTTGGATCCACTGCTTTTGAGGAGTGTCACATTTAACATGCAGCTAGCCGTTATGGGCCAGCCGACACCTCTGGCTTAGGTCTCTGTGACACGGGGACTTCAGGCTTCTTGTAATCTTTGATCCCACCATCGATATTTACCCCCCTAGAGTCTGCCACTCCGAGCGGATGACACCCAGTAATGGTACCACGGTTACCAACGATGGGAACGAAACCAGGTTAGTAGGTAGCTTTTCTCTAGCTCAATAAATGGTTCGTTATTCTTAGAATTTCTTACTGAAGTAAGGAGAAATATCCAGACAACCAAAATGCTTTTGGTGACACCAGGAATAACCACAAACACTCTTGCCCAGATGGAACGGTGCAGTAAAGGCCTCTGCCTAGAAGAGGGGACAGCCAGGACAAAGGGGCTGACCCATTGACCTTAAAATAATTCTGGAGCACAGCAAAGTCTCAAATCAGGTTATCTGTTTAGGAAATAAAGCTTCCCAGTTGCCAAGGTCACGGAGCTAGGGGTCGAGGGCTCCACGTGCCCCTTGCACATGCTGCAGGCACTCAGAGTTCCTTCCCTCGCTTTCTGTAGGAAACGGACCGGCATTAAGTTGATTAAACAGATCATAAAACAGCCATGGTGTTGAAAGTTTTCTCTTTCTAAAGACATCAAAGCCTTGGAATTTTGCTGTGGCCTGGTCCCCAAAAGGCATAAAATGTGTGACAGTGACACGTTTTTTACCAAGCGTGCAATCCAGAAAAGCTCCTTTTCAGCAGTTTTCCCCACAGCAGATCAATTTAAGAAGCAATTACCACCAGTGCAATTATGCACCTCCATGCGCCCTAATAGGCGTCAAATGTGTGCCCCCGAGATAAGGGGGGCCTTTGAAAGTAACGGCGAGTCAGAGAAAGGAAGGCACGTAGAAATGGTGTTCCCAACAATACAGCTCAGGATACCGAGCAGCTGAGCCATAGTCAAAAAGAGACGCGACAACAAGTGTGAGAGAGCCCGCTGGCCCACGGCGAGGCGAGGCGAGAAGGTCACCCGCTGACCACATGGCCCTCCTCCTCAGGGAAACGAACCCAACAGTCAAATCCCGCACTGTCGCTCAGCCAGTTAACTGTACAACAGAAATAATTTTTAAAAATGTTTTGTACTCACCAAGGGAAAACGGGGGCTATAGTCTGAAAAAGAAAGAGAAGAAACAGCGTCAGTGTCCTGTGGGCTCCAGACACGTCTCTGTCCGCAGTCAGTGTCCTGTGGGCTCCAGACACGTCTCTGTCCGCAGTCAGTGTCCTGTGGGCTCCAGACACGTCTCTGTCCGCAGTCAGTGTCTTGTGGGCTCCAGACACGTCTCTGTCCGCAGCGCTAGCTCATTGGCCGGCGCTGGCTTCCCGGTTCACAGTGAATGGAAACCTCGGGGTCTCAATGGTAACCCGTCCTTGCTGCGATCATGGGCTTTAGACAGTCCACGGAGTAAGATCCCGACGAGAACCCAAGAGCTTGGTGTCGAGCCCTGAGACGCCTAGTGTGCTACCTTGCCCCTGGGGGATGGCCTTGTAAGCCCAGGCTGGGGCACCCTGCCCATGCCACAGTACCACCTGACCACTCACTTTGCTTGCATGTTATTTAAATTTTTTAATTAAGGAAAAAGATTTTTAAAAATATGATTTAAAGGGGGGGGGGATAACAGAATGAATCAAAAACTATTACCCTAGGTAAAGGTATGATTACACAAATGGTATGCCTCTACTTCATGAACAAGCAGAGAAACAAGATGTATCCCATTTGTTTACAATAAAAAGTTTAAAGTGTACAATTCAAACAGTTTTTTAGTATATTCACAAAATCTACCACCATCACTATGATCTCATATTAGAACATTTTTATCACCCAAAAGTAAGACTCACACCCCTTGGCTCCCAGCTCTGTCCTTCCACCTGGGGGAAGGTGGCATCCAGCTGCTTTCCATCTCTACGGATTTGCCTGTTCTGGACAATCCCCCGAAATGGGCTCGCTCAACACGTGACCTTGGTCAACTGGCGCCTCTCACTGAGCCTTATGTTTCCCAGGTCCGTCCGTGATGCAGATTGTGCCAGCACTTTATGGGAACCTGATCTTTTGTTCCCACATTTTTTTTATCTGCTCCTCAGTTGGTGGACACAGTGCTCATGTTCCTGTGTGAGTGACTGTCCCAGGGCTAGTGGTCCCATCTGCTGTGGGTGGAGACCGTGCTCGGATGTGACTGCACACTTGCACTGATGAGGGTTGGAATCCTGTTTTGACTGTTGCTGTTTTAAAGTAGCTAAAGCAGGACATGATGTTTCCCACCAAAACAGACTGCTTGTTATCTTAGTCCTGGCAAAGGACGGCTATTTTAAACCAAATACAATCAAGACTCTACAGTACAAACTATAACAGTTTGTTATAAATCACTGTATTGTTAAATTAAAAACTGACTCATGAAATAGGTTTGAAGCCAAAGAAGCAGAAGAAATAGCTCTGGTTCCTAAGCAATTTTAAATCTGCTTGTGCAAATCTGTAGCTAACATTAACCTTAATGGTGGAAGACTGATTACTTCCTCCTCCAATAAGAAGAACAAAGCAAAGATATCTGCTCTCACCACTCATATTTATCATCTTGCTGGAAATCTTAGCCAGTACAATAAGATAAGAAAAAGAAATAGGAATTAGAAGGGAAAAAGAATAAGACCTTATTACAAATGATGTGATAGTCTGTGTAGAAAATAAGGTGCCACTACTAGGAAAGAAGCTTCTATGAGGAAAGCTATATAAAACAATAGGGAGACCATCTGTTGAATAACTCGTGAGGTCACGGAGGTGCTGTGAAGCCCCACATATCGTAACGCCCACTAGTGGGGTAGAGGGGCACTCAGTACTGGGCAGGAGGTGGTCAATGGGGTTGCTGGGGACAGCTGAACTGTTTTTTTGTAGTGACTTATTACAAGAGTTCACCCCTCTTACTTCCCAGAAAGACCCAGGGAAGATGCTGGAAAGTGCAACTTGTGTTTGCCTGGGGCCAAGAAAGGAGAGAAGCCAGGTGGGGACACTGCCATCACTGTCTCTGGAGGGTTAATACAGATTTCAATACTATCCTTCAGTGCAGCGCTGAGTCATTCCCACGTAAAATCAACCCAGGGTATGCAGCAGGCAGAGGCAGCAGGCTTAAGTCGAACCTCAGGGGAAAGGCCAGCCTCGCATGAGTTCAAGAGGGCATTTTGTTAACAACTGCATGAATAAATGAATGAAGCAATGGATGAAGCCCCAAACACAGAAAATTAAAAGCCTAACTTTGACATAGTTGTTTTTTTTTTTTTTTTTTTTTTTTTTAAAACAAAGAACATACTGGACAATGGAATTGCAAATAGATTATGTATTCTGTTTGTTTGTTTGTGGTCACGCAGATCTCATGAAATTGCAGCTTCAGTTTCTCTAAGAACAGGAGTAGAGCAAGCCCGAGACCACCTGCTCCCTGAAGTACACCTCTCCCAAGACCCTGGTGCCAGTGGTCACTGGTACTGAGTAAAGTGTTTGAGAACGTGGAAGAAGCCCATGAGAGAAATGGGTTGGGGAGGTGGCTCATGAGGGCGGCCCAAGGCGCGGGGTGGGGCAGGGTCTGCACAGCGTCCTTGCCCAAGCCCGAAGCTTCCTGCCATTCCCTGAAGGGCAGTATCCTCCAGAAGGGGAAGGAGGCTGAGCTTCATGGTGCCCAAGGAGTGCCCGGGGAGTGTGCTGTGCCACACCTGCTCAGTGTCTCAGCAGGCGAGGAGACCACTGTTAAGACGAGGACGCTGAGGCTGAGCGAGCTTCAGAGTGCACAGGCTGCAGAGTGAGGAGGAACGGCAGGGATGGGTGCCCAGTCCACCCTGCTGGACCTCTGGGGAAACCCCACACAGCCTCTCACCTTGGCTTGCTCGGGGTAGGGTGGTCTCCCTGCCCCCCAGTGAGGTGGTAATCCCACCAGGCAGGGCTCCCTTCCTCCTCCCTGCGTTCTTAGTGTCTGGGTCCTGCTGATGGGGAGAAGGGAACATTTTATTGAGGGTGACAATGACATTAGATCATTCATTCCTTAAAATCTCTTCCAATTTAGGGAGATGCCACTGGGTTCTCTGCTCCAGAAACACCTGGAAAGATGGCTGGCACATTCTTCCTGTAGGTAGCAGTGGGTCTTGGGGAGTGGCCTGCTCTGCAGAGGCCTGGGGCAGCCTGGTCCCTGAGCTGCAGCTGGGCAGGTGGGTTCCCAGAGTGCACAGCTGCTGCTGCCCTGCTTCCAGGAACTGAGTGGGGAGGAAGCCCAGCCCACTCCGTTAAGTGGCTGTGACAACCAGGAACAGGGGAAGTCCACCCACGGAAGGCAGGAGGCGAGCGGGTTTGGGAGAGGAGGCAGGAGCTCCTGAAGGAAGTGGCCAGAGCTGGGCTCAGCCTGACGGCTCACAGGACATGGAAAGACAGCCAGTGCAGCGAGAGTGAGCTTGAACACTGCGAAGGAGAGGGCAGACCTGTGGTCTTCAGAGTCAGCCCGCCGGAACAGTCCCGTCGAAGGGAAGCGTCAGCTATTTCTGAGATGGACAGAACGGGCCCATCTTTCCAAACTCAGACAAGGCAAGATGTCTCTGGTGCACACCCATGGCTAAAAGCATGACCAGCATCCGAGCGGGCAGCCTGGCCGTCGCCCAGCACCTTGTGTGTCTGCAAGCCTCTCTTGTGGCTCGGATGCATGTTTCCATTTTACTTAAAAACGTGTACAAACACATTTCTACATGTGTAACAGGCCTAAATAGGAACTCATTAATGATGGATTAGAACTTTTCTAAAGCCCGGTCACACGTGATGATACTTCATGTAGTTAATGGGAACAAGGACTTTGCAGAAGGTCTGTGGTCAGTGGTCGCACCCCAGGCTGCGTTCCTCCATCCTGGCTGCACTCTCTTGGGCTCCCCGGCCCTCCAACGACAGTGGGCTGATGAGTGAGTCAGAGCACTGGGCCCCACAGCGTCCACTGCCACTCACTCAGACCTGCAACCCCAAGCACAGTGAATGCCATTTGAATTTAGGTGGACTGGCCCTCGATCAGGGAAACTGCTTCAAGTGAGATGGCAGCAGAGACACCATCACATGGCCACGTGCCGTGGCCGGCGGGGCCAGCAAGGGCCTGCTGGTGGTCTCTGCATCCTCTCAGAAGGCCTCGCTCCACCGCCAGGGGTTCAGAGGAGGAGGGAAGTGCACCACGCTTCTGAATCATCCAGGCTGTGGAGTCTCTCGCTCTCGCCCTCTGCCAAGTCGCACGGTTTCCTTGTTTACCTTCCAAGCATCAGCAAAGCTGTTAATTTCTCCAAGGCAGAAAAGAAAGGCTGGAAGGAGCTGCAGCCCGGCTGGAGAGCCTCCTCGACATGGAGGAGTCTGGCAGAACCGTCTGTGCCTGCCCAGGACCTCGAGCCACCTTGAAAGGGGGCGAAATCTTCAGAACTAATGGTGCAAAGGCAGGAAAGAGGGTATCCGCTTCCTCAACCATGCATTCTGTCAAACAGACAGCAAGAGTCCTAAATATTTGGTGACTTTTAGGAAATATTCATGGCAGGTGCTCAACAAAGAGCCAAGCAACAGGCCCCTGAGTGCACCCCCACCCCAAGGACACACAGGGCGCTTCTCTAGCTACTCCCCGGCAGGAGCGCCTTCTTTGGATTCAGAAACAGTGAGAGGGATTCATTCTCGCAAGTGCAAATGTCTGCTGGTTTCCATACTGTTGTGTGGGTCTGCACCCTTGCCGTCACTGTGGAATCTAGGAGCATGGTGACTTGAACCTGTTCTCTTCCAAGGCGCAGGGTCTGCTCCAGCCCCAGAGGGCGCCTCACTGACTTTCTCACCTCTTGGTGCAGGGCGTACACAATTCTCTGATAGTGGCAGTCATTGTCAGGTTTTCCAAACACATCTTTGTCCCACGGGGCTCCAGCATGGGATGGTGTGAACAGCTGAGTCAGGGACAACTCCTTGGAGAGGAACACCACAGAGCAGGGTCCATACCAGATGCCCAGCTAAGCACACACAGGGAGCACTGAGCCCTCGCAATACTCCCAGGAGGAATCTGTTCTAGATCGCCTGGTAGACCAGGAAACCGAACCCAGAGAGATAAAGTCATTTGCAGCAGTGTCCATGGAAGAGTGCCATGGGACCCAGGATGCCCAGCCTCTCTGCCTTCCGGAGCCCTCAGGAAACAGAACCAGCTGCACTAGGCTCCTATGTGTGCCATTTGTGCATGTCGCCCTGGGCTGCCCCTGGGGAGCCCGGCAGGACCCTCTGCCACAGCACATTCCACCAGGGCATGGTTCCAGGATCCCAGCCCAGCTTCTCCAACCCTTCTCGACCTCATCGTCCGTCGTCCGTCCACTGAGAGCTCGGGGTAGACCTCCTGTGGGTGTGTCACCTCCCTAGGCGCTGCCCTCCATGCTGACTGGGCTTGGGGCCCCGCAGGGGGTTCTGAGCCTCATGGAACCATCGCAGGATGGAGGAGAAGGCAGGCTCCTGAGGTGCGCCTTGAGCCAGGCCCCCACCAGCCCACCTCAGAGGGACCAAAGGACCAAAGAGGGCCCACGTCCCCCAAATCACAGCCTCTGTCCCCACCACCCCAAGACACTCTTTCCGACCCACATCCTAAGTCCAGTCCTGTCTCCAGGAATCCGATGCCCTCTGTCCAAGGCCAGCTCTGCCTTGTTTTCTTGGCCTTGGGAATCAGGCCAGTGCACCAGCCTCTCCTCATGTCGGGAGGGCGGGGGGCAGACTTCACATCATCCCTCAAAAACTTCCAAGAAGAAAGGGGCATTGTTGGAAATGTTCTAGAACTGTCGAAAACACGGAACAGCAACTTTCGAGTCACGTTCCCTTCGCCCCTGCCATTGTCCGCAGTGGAAAGTCCTGGAGCAATCCCGGGAGTCCTCCCCTCACCACAGCTGGGCTTCTTCAGCCACGCCATTGCACGGGGCCCACCTTGTCCAGCCCAGGCCCCCTGTGAGCCCCCGACACGCCTGGCCTGAGTGGCACACCTGCTTCACTGGCTGTCCTCTTACCAAGTGGGGTCCCAGTCCCAGGTGCAGCCCACAGGCCTCTTGCTGCTGGCCAGGGCTCTGCTCTCCACCCACGGGCCTATGGGATGCCGTGCGGAGCTCAGCCATGTTGTAAAGTAGTGCTGGCCTCCCCAGGACCTGGGGCCTGGTCTGTAGGACCAGAGTGGGGTGTGGATCCCAGGTCTTCCTGGCATGGTGCTGGAGGCCCTCCTCTCCTCGGGCAGGAGCAGGGCTTTCCACCTAAAGTCATCCAACATTAGCATCCTTTTCCAGTTGGCATAAAAAAATAAAAGCAATGGACACAGTTTGATGATCCACTTCTCTGCAGTGACACCCTTGCTACGTGTTACCTGGAGGGAAACAGACAGGAACTACTGGTGGACTCTGGCAGGCCCGTTGCCTCAGGCGGCTTCTCAGCTCGCACCTGTGGACACTCGCGCCTGGAGATTGATTGCACAGTGCACTCACAGAGCCCCCTTTTCTAACGAACCTGGAGAGAAGCTTCCCAGGGGCGGAGAATACTGCTCTTTTCCAGGAGAGGTGTCCATCCCCTTTGCTGAACCAGTGAGGGAATTCCATGGTGTTCAGAAGGAATGCCAAAGAACACCGTGGCTCCCGACCTTCTGCTGCCCTACCAAGTCCAAGGACCGTTCTCATCTTCCAGGTGCTTCTCTAAATTCATGTTAATCTCAGGTTGGTGCTGGAGACTGGGTGGAATGGGCTGCGGTAGAGTATGCAGAGGCTGCAATGCCTGGCCCTCAAAACACAAAGGTCTCCACCAGTCGACTGCAGGAGGAGAGAAGCCTGGAGAATAAGCTGGATCAGGGTGTGAGTGAAGACCCTACCCGAGAACTGCCTCCTTGCTTGCCTATGCCAGAGCCTTGGTCACACCATACCTGACAGTGTTTCTACCCAGCAGAGAAACACTGCGTTCTCTCTCTCTCTCTCTCTTACTCCTCTGGGTTCAGACTGTAGAAGGTACCCAGGACAGGCTGGCTGGTGCTAATAGTAATTGAACACTAAATTTGTTTCAAAAGACATTTTTCTTGAGTTAATTCATGTTCATCAACCTCAGAGAAAATGATTTATCGCTAATATTCAGACATAAGAAGCCAATGTTGGCGAGTTTTCCTTTTTAGAGTGTCAGTTTGAAATGCACCTGCCTTTCCCCAGCTGACTCTAGGTATGTGACTAGGCTACCAATGCTGTGTGGGTGGCTGGTGACTCTCTTGGCAGTGACCAGCAACAAGCCTGCAGAGCCACAGGACACAGCAAGGGTGATGACCATGTGGCATTCCTCAGAGGGCCTTCCACGGACCCAGGAGGAAAGCAAATGCACACGCTGCCTCATTTAAAAACGCAACTGTGGGCTGGGGAGATAGCTCAGTCGGTAGAGTGCTAGCCTCGTAAGCACAAGGCTGTTCATTAAAACGCTGGTTACTGCAGATCCTCTACGCCTGGCAGAGGAGCACCTCGCTAGTAGAAGTAAGGGCGGTTTTACTGTGAAACCAACCAGCGACTCTTCGTGATGCAGGAGAGCATTCTTGATGACCAAGCCAGTGTGGCTGAGACAGGCCCTGAGAGCACGCCCTCTGCCTTGCTCTTCAGAGCGTGCGTGCTGCTGGCAAGGGCCTTGGGCCACAGAGCCCGCAGCGACCCTCCAGCACCCCCAGCATCCTCCCTGGCTTCTTGGTGCTGCACCCGGATTGCCCAAGCCTGCCGGTTCTACTCACACCCACCCGGCCCTCGACGTCTCGGCCCGCCCTCCAGGCTACGCCTGACAGACGGCAGGAGCAAGGGGTCCACCAGACACACATGCCACGGCTGGCGTGGTGCCTTCTACCCAGGAGCTGCATGCTGAGGACTCTTTGCGACCTAACCCTTCTGTGCACACACCAGCAGCTCGGAAATCTCAGTGGATGAGTGGATAAAGATGCTGAGCCCGCCACTTGACACTGACTGAGCATCTACTGTGAGCCAGGCATGTGCCGAGGGCTGCAGGTTTAGAGCTTAGAAGAAAATCCATGCACAGAACCCCAAGGCCTCTGCCCTGAAAGAAGTCCAAAGACAAGCCTCAATGCAGACTTCTGGAATGCAGGGGCGCGTGTTGGATCACGGCAGGCCCAGGAGCTGTGAGGGACAGAAGCAGCAGCTTCTGAGCTGGCCTGGCCCAAGTTCGAGCATCCTTCTCCAGAATGAGTCCAAGGAGACCACCCAGACCCAGGCAAGGGAGCCGAGAGTCCCAGGCATTCCAGAGGTGGCAGGGCACCGATCCCTTCCCCTAGCTTCCGTTTCTGGTTTCAGGTACCTGCAGCCCCCACAGTCCAAAACACGGAATGGAAAATTCCAGAGATAAACAACTCAAATGACTTTCATTACAGAATATCGTTACAAATGTTCTATTTTATTATTAGCTATTGCTAATCTCTTACTGCGTGTAATTTATAAATTAAATTTAATTACACGTATATAGGAAAAGGAAAAAGCAGAGCAGATACAAAGCTCAGGCGTTATCTGAGCTTGCAGGCACCCCTGGCGGCCCTGGAAAGTGCCCTTGGAGGATGAGGGGGCCTCCTGCAGTTTGAATCTCTGACTTTGGAACGAGCCCATTCAGCTTTCTGAGCCTAAGTTTCTTCATCCACGAAACAGGGATGATAACACTTATTCCTAATGAAGTCCATGGCTGACACCAGTAAATCACCGGCCAGATCTGGAATGTGGGTGGGAAGGGCCTCGTGCTTCCAGGGCATCTGGAGTTAGGGTGAAGCCATGAGCAGGCTGCAGAGGCTGGCAATCCTGGATGTGTGGCCCTCTGCTCTCCACCAGGAAAGTGGCCTGGGAGGCTGCAGAGGGGAACAAAAGACAGGAGCGGGCTGGGTGTGGACTGTGGATCCCTGACCAGTCAGCAGCCATGCCTGTGGTCCAGGTGAGAGGTGCGCTCCAGGGCTGTCGGCAGCAGGGGTAGGGCTGGGGCTACCACTGAACAGGCCACGCCCATGTGCCTGGAGGCATGTGGGGAAGGAACCAGGGGACCTCAGGTTGGCCCAGGGACATGGGTAAGGTGTGCTCTATTCTCAGGGCCCTCGGAGAGTGACCTGCATGGTAGCCCTCACAGACATGCAGGGGACGCTACTCAGAGACCACACAAATACACCGGTGCCATGAGAAAAGGGAGAGCGTTCGCAAAGGACCATTCCTTCGGGGGATGTGACTCCCACAGTAGCAGAGGACCTCGTTACAAACTTGTAAGGAAGATTTTGAAAATGTGGGAACACCTAAGTTGATCTGCCCATCAACCAGTTTTGTCAAACATCCTCAAACATTTGGTGTAACGATCGCTCCTGTCCATAAGGCGGATATGACCCCTTTGAACTCGCTCCTTGAAGGGAACAGACGACAGTCCAGCTTTAAAGCAAACAAGAAGAGCAGAGGACACCATGGCTCTGAACTGCATTGTCTTACAGAGGAAAAGCTAAGCACCGCTCTTTAAAACAGAGTTTGTAATAAAAGGTAAGCTTTTGGGGAACTCATAAATCACCCAGCTCCTGGCAAATCCGTCTTTAGGCTTGACACGCATTGCTGAGGACAAGCACCTATTTTTCCCCGTCGCTGAAAAAGTTCTGTGAACCCGTAGTGAATCCATCCTCCACGGGAAAGAACACTGCAGCATTCATTTGACAACAAAAACAGCATTATCACAAAAATATGCAGCGTTCCATTCTGGAACAATCTACCGCAACAAAAGTGTAATGTTTGGCCGAGTTCTGTTCTGTCTACCTACAAAGGCCAACTCTCCCCTTCCACCGCCAGGCAGCGCCTCTCGAAGGCTCTCGGAAAACAGCTTTCTTTACACCTCAAGCCTCCCCTCCCCTTGGAACGCACGTGCCCGAGCTGCTCGGTGCGCAGTGGGATCGGCCCCAAGCCTTGGCAGAGTGGAGGTGTCAGAGGCCAGAGCAGCGTGGGCTCCTGTGAGCCTGCAATACATACCCACAGATGGTTTTTCTGGAATCCATCGTTGAGGGAAGGAGATAGAAGCAGTATGTGTCCCTGAGCCAGGCCCTGCCCGCTGATGCAGTGGAAGGCTGGGTGTCCTCGGACAGGTCCTTTGACCTCTCTGTGCTTCAATGTCCTCTACACGTGATATATCCCTCATGGCTTCACAGTGATGAGACAGTGAGATAATGTGTGGATACACCTGGGAGCTGGGTGGAGTAAGGCCCAGGTGAAGACAGAAAGGTCGCTGCTGACCCCTGGTGTGGCGGTGGGTAGGGTCTGTGCTCGGGGACAGAGGCATCCCCGTGCTGCCTAATAACCACATTTACTGAGGATGGTGTTAGATACCTCACATTTGGGACTCCACTTGATCTCATGGTGACACGCCTGAGGCCCCAAGGTCCATAACGTAAGAGGTTCCAGCTAGATCTGCTCAAGGGCCACGATCTGAGGCAAGTCCCCAACATTAAGACCATCCCCAATTTTGGCCCCAGGCTCAGGAATCCCTTCCTGGGGGACATGCAGTATGGAGGAGCAGCCTGCGGGCACTGACCGGGGGGAAGGGCCTGGACCCAGTTGGTGGGAGAAGGACATGGGCCACGCTTCCTTACCCTCGGGGTAAAGCAGCACAGCACCCTCAGGAAGCCAGCGCTTGGTGTGACGTGTCCCTGAGGAGCACACGGACTGCCCTTGGCCCACCCAACCCCAAGCTCATGGAAAGTCCACAAGCAAATCCAAGGGCTCCCTGCAGACCAGGCTGCATCACCAAAATGTGGGAAAGCTGCACGAGTCCTAGTTGGCCTGAGACTGAGGGCCACCTCTCGGCCCACAGGAGGGCTGAGCGGCAACCTGGCCTTCTGGCGGGGATGTTGGCCACTGGAACTGGAAGTGCCTTGGGTCCAACCAACCTCCTTCTGCTGACACTCCACGCCAGTCTCAGGCGTTCCCCTGGGGACCACGGGAAGGGCCATGTCCCCCTCACCAGCAGTTTTGCTTTCAAGGTCTCAGCTACCCACGCTCATCCATGGTCCAAAAATATTAAATAAAATGACCCAGAAATAAACAATTCACCAGCTCTAAATTCCCCAGCGTTCTGGGTAGTGTGATTCACGTCCCTCACGGTCCCAGCAGGGACGTGACTCACACCCTGGTCCAGCGCACCCACGCTGTGTACAGCAGCCGCCGCGCGCTCTGCAGCTGTCTCCTGAGCAGACTGTCTCCGCGAGCAGGCAGCCGCAGGTGGCAGCGCTGCGTTCGAGTGGCCCTTGTTTAAATCCACATCCAGCCCAAAGCCCATCGTGGTGCTGGGAATTTGAGCCGAGTTGGTTGCGAGCGTTGTCCCGTGTCAATACTCGTTAGTGTGGGTGACCTCTTAGGGTGCCCACTTTATAAGTGAAGCTTCATCACAAACCTCTCCCTAACCCAAGTCTGTGACGAGAACAGTGTCCACCCAGGTTCCCCCGAACTCTGCCTTGGGCGAGACTCCTGTGCCCACGGGGCCTTAGGTTGGTGTGAACTTCTGAGTGAACCACCGGCCATTGACGCCAGCCCCCTTAGGGTGGTGCGTACACCCCACAAGAGAAGGTCATGTTCATGTCAAGACCACTTAACATGCAGCTCAGCATGGCTCCCAACAGGACGAGGCCTAGGACAGGACAGTGACACCCCCAGGTTCTGTGACAGGGGACAGGATAAGGACCCTGGTGGATTTTACTACCTCAATTAATTCTAAGGACACAGCCCCCGATAAATTCACCTGGGGGGATGGTTTATTTTTAAAATGCCTACTCATTTACAACCTTCAAAATAAAATGAAATGACCCTTCCCCAATAAACAATTCTGTGGATGTGAAAAGAAATTTCATCCACCTAAAATCTTCAGTAAGTGGGGGGGGATCTCAGGCCATCTTTTGCGTGAGTGCAGCTATAATGGTCCCGGGGCCTCACTAGTAAGCCCAGCTTGCTGCAGGGGTGACAGAACGGGCGAAGCCACCAGTGCCAGTTTGGAGAGTGGAGAGCTCTGCAGGCCGTTCACAGCGTCAGTCCACTGTGGCCCTCCCGAGTATTAGTGGATTGGCAGATGTTTATCGAATACCAGTCACGTTGGGGTCTGATCAGGGGCGTTAGGCCACATGAACACATGGAACAGATGAGTTATCAGTGGTGGGAGGGGAGATCTGCCAGGGGAACTCAGGGGAGCTGAGCTGGGCTTGGAGGACAGGCGTCAGCCTGCGGGGTAAAGAACGGGAGGAGGAGCTTGGTCCTGAAGCTCTGCTTCCCACTAACTGCGAGTACAGACCTGTCACCTGCAAAGCTGTAATGACAATGACCAGACCCTCACTGCCCGCCTACTGGATGGGCTGGCTCCTGAGGGTTAGCATGGTCTGGGAAGCCAGAGGCAGCTCAGTCCCAAAAGCCTTTGCAGGACAGGGTCCCCAGCTTCCCCCAGCTCCTCCTCTTCCCGCATGCAGGCGGGATACCACACACGCAGGTTTAAATTCCTCTACGAAACGACAAATAACTCCAATTCAACATTCTGAACGCTGGGCTCGAGGTTGCACATAGATCCAAATTCTGGAATTTCTGGGCAGGAAGAGAGGAGAAGACACCCTCACATGCCCACTGCCAGCATCCCTGAAAGGTTCCTGGCCACCAGCCCCTTGGAGCAAGGCCGAGCTGCTGGCGTGGAGCACCAGGACTGTGCCAACAGCCCCTGCGCTCCGGTCACCAAGGGCGGCCTAAGCTGCTGCAGGTGCAGGCTTCAGAGCAGCCCTGGGAGCCAGGCGGCCTGCTCTCCCTGAGCCGCGTGCGGCCGTGGAGGCCCCTCATCTGCAGACTTGTCCTTCGTGTTTGCAGTACGAGACGTCCACTACAGAGGCCAGAAGCAGAAGTGAGCTCCAATCCGGAGTCCAGGCACTGGCCACCCTTGCGGATCACAGAATCAAGTCCCGGAGGAGCGTTTCAGTGACAGGACTGATGAGTGCCCGCTGTGGATTGCAGAAGGAGGTTCCTCCGTGTGTTGGGGGGTCATCATTGCAAACCCCACCAGGTTTAAAACGTACCATTGTCTTGGCCTGGAGCACCAGGAAAGTGTTTATGTTTCCTGAAAAACTGGGATCATTCCTTGAATCAGACCAGAACAGTACCTGCCATCGTGTTTCCCGTCTGCCCGTCGGCCAGCACGCTCAGGGCCCAGCGAGGCACAATCACCATCTCTTCTCATCCTCAGGGGCAGGGAGCTGGCGTTCGCCCAACACCACGGCAAGGCGCTTTGCAGAACGGGCTTTAGTCTACTGCTCTCACCTCAGCCGTTGTCTTCATCACGTCCTCACCAAGCACAGTCAAACATGGAAGAAGCCAGAAGCCCGGCCGCTTGGTCTGCCAGAGGTGCCGGCAGCACCCCGCCCGCCTTCCCCTGAAGCGCGAGCCATCCCGGGCACTGCCGCTTCCTTCCACAGCAAGCCTCAAGACCTTCTTGGGGTGAAAAACAAACCACTAAGAAATAACAGCCAGCAGGAGGAAGGCAGAGGCCGCTTCCTGCCCTGGGCCCGGCCAGTGACCCAGGACGTTGGAGGCACGACGGTGAGCTTGGGGGATGGACACGCTCTCACTGGGTCGTGCTGGGCCTGACGGCAGTGGCTTTGACAACACACTTTCTGACGTCGGGTCTCTTATGGTGACTGTCACATAAGATGACTTCTGAACCACCCCCCACTCCTCCCAAGCCCAGGAGTGACTTCTGCTCTTCCCTGCCCCCATGTTCTACTCAAGCCCAGAGTGCACACGGCACGAGTGTTCAGAGAACTTCCTTGACTTTTTGGTTCAAGAAACCCAGGGACCCCACTTGACAGACATGGCAAAGTCCATACCACTGATGTGCACAGCCTTCTGAACACAGGCTGGAGAGACGGGCGCCACTGGAGTCAGGCCCTGGGAAAACCGACAGGGAACAACTCCCTCTCTCTCTCTCACACACACAACAGCAACCTGGGAGCCAACAAAGTCAGGTGATTTAGGTTCATCAGAAAGCCATGCAATGCCTCACACACAGTAGGCTTAGTAAACAAAGAAATACCTTAGGGCTGGGGATGTAGCTCCGTGGGGAAGCACCTGCCTAGCATGCATGAGGCCCTGGTTTATCCCCAGCACCAAGAAAAAGAAAATGAAAAAAAAAAAAGAAAGAAAAGAAATACCTTGATGTCCTCTATTATTCCATTTGTATGAAGTTCAGAAACAAGCAAAATTAATACATGGTGAGAGAAGTGGAGAGAGTGGTCACCTGGGAGCAAGGGAAGGCGGGGCTGGAAGGCAGCAACAGGAGCTCAGGGTGTGACACGCACATGCCTTGGTTTGGGTGCTAGTTATATGGCTAGCCTCACTGTGAAAATTCAAAGTTTTGTGTACTTATGACTTACTTTTATAAATAAGTTGTATTATAATAAAATTTATGGCAAATTAGTCTGACCTATACTTTTGGATTATAGCCAGTATTTTTACTCTGCATGAATAAGCCAATAAATTAATTAGTTTAATTTGTCTCAGATGAATGGACAGAGAAAATGTGGTATAGATACACAATGGAGTATTACTCAGCCATAAGAAGAATGAAATTATGGCATTGGCCAGTAAATGGTTGAAACTGGAGATTAGCATGCTTAGTGAAATAGGCCAGACCCAAAAAGTCAAAGGTCAAATGTTTTCTCTGAAATACAGAAGCTAGTCCAAACTTGGGGGGTGGGAGGGGTGGGTGAGAGAGAGAGAGAGAGAGAGGAAGGAAAAAGTGGGGTGGGGAGGGGTAGGATTTCCATCAAAAAGAAGAAAGACCAGTGGAGGAGATGAAGGGGACTGATGGACAGGGAGAAGGGGCAGGACCTAACTTTCCTACGTACATATATGAATATACCACAGTGAATCTCACCTTCATGCACATCCACAAGAGACTAATTAAAAAAAAAAAAAAAAACTGAAGGTAAATAAGAGGCCTGAAGGATAGAAGAAAACAGTCATACTGACTTTGCCCTGGACCATGTGTTCCTTGGCCATCCAAAATGTGATTTCGTATAGGGCAAGCCTTTTTGCTTTATCTGAAAATAATTTTCTGATTTTTTAACCCAATTTTTTTTCAAATGGAATCAGGAATTGCGCACATCTTTTCATGGCGTGACCCTACAGATGAACTTGGGCTCCTCTCACAGCATGACAGGATGCGTGGTCACGGTGGACGTGGGCCCGTGCACACTCTGATCCATCCTGTGCGAGTGGAGGGAGGCTGGCCAGGCAACCACACCCTTCTAGCCCCGAGTTCTCCATCTGCACCAGGAGAGACGTTCACCTTCACCTTGAGGAGGTGGCTGACCAACTCACGCGACTTTGCCTGGGGGCCGTCCCACTTTTAGTGCTAAAACCCCCCATGCTGGGAAAACCCCAGTCCCCGGCAACTTGGGTGCTGGTCAACTGAAGTCAGAGGGATACACCACGTGATGCCTCCTGGGCACCTGCTTTGGTGTCTGGCGCCTGTCACAGGCTCAGTCGGCGAGGCTTCTGTCATGTCAGAGAGTTTCCCTGTATGTGTGTTTTGGCTGTAGTATCTGTCAACACCTGAGAAAATCCCTGGGTCCCAGCTCTCCTTCAGCTTCCTGGCCCACTTTAAAGATAAATGACAGATAACTGTCAGCAACTGCTAACAGAACGTGTGCCCGGAGGCTCCACACACCTGCAGGGGAGTAGACGCTGGCTTCAGGGGTAGCAGCTCCTGGAGACAGGACCCCTGCCAACCCGGGGTGTGGCATCTGGCCTCTGAGCTTCTAGTACCCTCCAGAGTGAAATGAGGATAAGAATGCCCGTCCTCTTAGGAAGATGGGGGTCCACTCTCACCCGCTCATTCCCTGCACAGTGAGGTCGACGGGGCCACCTGCAGACCACTGGGGGGGACCAGCGACTTGGCAAAGGCATTAAGGTGCCCCAGGGGGAGGTGAAGGGGCTAGTGTAGCCAGAGCTAGGAAGACACACTGTCCAGGCATCCCAGGTGTCCTCTGGTCTGGTGTCCAGCTGCAGGACCTGGTGAGAGACTGTGGGACCCTGACGGGGAGGGTTTGACCCTGTGCAGTAGAAGCTGGGCAGACTGAAGGGGATGGCTCTGGACCCCTCAGAGCCTGGAGGGGTCCCCACACTTAGCTCACATCAAACCGGTTTTATTTCCTAATTTCTGGCCTAAAATTCGCGTACATGTAGGCTTCTATATAAATTATAACAGGAATTTAAAAAATCATTTGTATAACAGTAAAAGGAACACAAAGGGAAATCCTGCTTTCTTCCTATGAAGGAAACAGACACCTGCTCAGAAGCTGGCTCTCTGCTAACACCTGGGAAGGACCGAGAGCCGATGACAACACAAGCCCTGCTCCTGGGGGACGGATGTGCACAATCCCTGCTCCCCCCCCCCACATTTCCAGAGGGATGTAAATCAATTTAAGTACTGAAAATAGCCACAGAAAGGGAAAAAAGGATCGAGCTCTATTAGTTACCATGGGAATTACTAATTGAAGCACTTCTTTTGTCTTTTAAACACCCTTGCCATTCTTGTGACATTTAAAATGATAAAATTAAGGGAGCAGCCTCTATTTCCTGCCATTTGATAATTATACAAATATCTTTATGGAAGTTCGAGTTAAAGACTTCTTTTTTTTTTTTTTTTTTTTTTTCAGAATAAAACCCACTTCTTGCAGGGTGACATACTTCTTAAGGAATCGACCTCAGGCAGAACCGTAGAGGTCAAGTGCAGGCTCCTTAGAGTTTTGAGAAACTGGGGAAAAGACATTGAGGGCCAATACTTTTACAGTTTTTCAGTGGGAAGATGGAAGAATGGCCAGGCAGATGCTCCCCTAGTTCAGGGAGAGAGCAGTTCCTGCAACATCCAGAAAGCTGTGACCTTCCAGCAGAACCTTGACATCCGGGAGCTGCAAATGGCCCAAGTTCCAAAGAACATGCAACCAACGGTGAGCGCTCGCTAAGAAGGAAACTCTGTGGTGTCTGCTGATACAGAGACCTTTCCATAAAAAAAATTACTTAAACAGCATTTACACCCAAAGTACCATTCCCAAATGCCATCCATGTGCGCCCCAGTGAGGAGACTTGACAGCACCTAATGCCAGCACCTTTGGAACATGCAATGGCATACTGGGCGGCAGGGCTACTGATTAAGGG
This sequence comes from Sciurus vulgaris, assembly GCF_902686455.1. NCBI lineage: Eukaryota > Metazoa > Chordata > Mammalia > Rodentia > Sciuridae > Sciurus > Sciurus vulgaris. The sequence continues at coordinate 4,775,642 of NC_136464.1, forward strand.
GAGAGTCTTTCCCCGAAACTCAGCATTGTCAAGAGCTGGAAGGCAGGCGTGAGGAGCTCCATCATTCTGAGACTGCTAGAAAGGGCAGGTACAGAGAGCACGTAGCGAGGGGGAAGGGTCCCCTGGCAGAGGACTAGGTGAAGGATGCGATCACCTGGTTCAACCACCAGTGCCACCAGCTTGCTGGGAGTGGACGCCCCAGGAAAGAGCCTGGACAGCATCGGGGCTGGTGTTGACCCTGACACTTGCTTTAAGAAAGTAAAATTGAGCACTTGCCAGAGGATGAAAGGCACAGAGCTCCAGCACAAGGTGGGGCGTCCTCCAGAGAGGGGGGCAGTCTTCAGCCCAGGCAGCTCTGAGGACAGCGCCCCAGCTGCCACTATCCAGGCAGACTCCTTCCTCTGGGCAGAACTTCTGCCCCTGGGCCCAGGGCCATTCAGGAAGCAAGAATGAGTGGTCTGGCTTCAGGGCTAGTGAGCCGCCACCTCCGACCACTAGAGACCATCCTAGTCAGGTGGCTCCTGCACCTGCATGCAGGTGTGTGCACCCCCACGGGCACATATGCACACACTGTGCTGCCTCGGGTGGGGTCAGCAAGAAGATGGACTGCTGCAGGGATTCTCTGCCGCTCAGGGCTGGTGGGACTTCTGTCCACCTTGGATTCCTCCATGTGGGTCTGTCCTCCAAGTGGTACAAAGAGTACTCATTTAAAAAGCATTTATGAGCACCTACTGTGTGCTCTGAAGACACCAGAATGGGCCAGCTCAGAAGCTGGCTAGGAGCACGTTGACATATGAGCAAAGTGCACCTTGGCCCGGCCAGTAGTCTCTCTGTAGGAAGGCTCCCTGTAGGACGTGACCTTGGCTGAGGTCTGAAGAGGCGTGGAGAACATCTCAGACGCTTCTGCCTTCAGGAGCTCGTGGCATGGACAGCGGCCCACGTTCCAGCAGCCTCTGCTGTGTCTGCTCACTCCAGCCTCTCCCCCAGGGGGGAAGGAAAAGGAAGGTCACCTTCATGGCCACTTGCCTCCAGGAGCCCAATTGCTGTCCCACTGGCTGTCCTCCATGGATTCCTTTGCAGATGCACCCCTTTTCCACAACTCAGCCAATGCTTCTCAGCCTGGCACCCCCAATGGAGGCTTTTGCCTCTGCATAGGAATTCGAGGACACCCCATCTTGGCATAGCCAAAGCCCCAGCCTAGCCCCCCATCTCCCAGCTGGCTCCAGTTCACGGCAAGGCTTTTCCTATGCACCTGGACACTACCTAAGCCCAGGGCTTCTTCGCCATGGCACTATCAACAATTTGGACCAGAAAATGTATCCTGCTGTCATAGGATGCTCAGCTCTATCCTCTGACCCTGCCCACTAACTGCCAATATCATCCACCCAGTCCCGAGTCACGATAATCCCTTCTGTCCCCAGACACTGCCCTTGTTTTTAGAGGATGGGCAAAGCTGGCCCCAGTGAGAACCACTGGCTGCAGGTGTGGCTCCCCTGGCTGCACACACGGCCTCCATGCATCACTAGGACCAGGAGCTGGGAGGAGTGCACCCAGCCTGCAGACCCCGCACCTGCCAGGGCACACTCCGGCAGCCCTCTGTCCACGCAAAGGGGGCTTCTCCTTCCTGGGGGCTGCCCTCTGTTCAGCAAAGCAGCTGTGGGGTGTCATTGTCCTGTAGCCAAGCCATCAGGAACATGTGACTTCACCTCTTTGGGCCATGACTTGGCCTGCCTCACAGTGCTGTGAGATAACAAGAAGGGACCCTGGCTTCTGCGGGGCCTCCCTGCTGCCCACAGGGGCATTCCTTCTGCTGGCTTCCACGGGTGCAGGACGGCACCTGGGGCTGCCTCTCCACGAGGCAGGCCATGAGCCGGGTCAGACCTCCACACTTCCTTCCTGAGCCCACAGTGCCCAGGGCGGCTGCTCTCCCCTTCCACCCCCGGACCCTGGCAAAGAAGAAGAGTCCAACATTGACTGCATTTCCCTGCTGTTACCTAGAGCTAAAAAATAATGACTGCCCATCACTCATTGAAAGTAAAGCATCCCAGTAATACACAGAGGCAAGCCGAGGGTCTCACCAGCCAGGAGCAGCTTCTGGGTTGTGGATGCTGAGCTCGGCCAAGTGCCGCTCCTGTTGTCTTTACCCATCCATCCTCGCCCGTTCACTCAAGCCTGCCAAGGGCCCAGGGTCTTCTTGTGCTGCTCGCAGTCTTGCAGATGGAGGAAGTGCATAAGGCCCAAGTCAGTGCAAGCCAAGCATCCCTCATCTGAAACACCAGGGACAAATGCCTCGCCTTGAATTTTTTCCATATTTTCAAGTATTTACATATTTATAAGAAGATGTCTTGGGGATGAGACCTAAGCCTAAACATGATACTCATTTGCGTTTCATATATTCCTAATGCACTAGCCAGAAGGTCATCTTACGTGATATTTTCAGTGCACCTGCATTTTGACTCACCTGTCACAGAAGGTCAGGTGTGAATTCTCCATTTGTGGCATCGCAAAAGTTTGGGGTTCAGAAGCATTTGAGATTTCGGGTTTTCATATTAGGGATGCTCAACCTGCGTATGACCAGCAAGTCAAATAACCACTAGGAAGGACAGACAGTGCCAGGGAGGGAGTCACACAGCTGCAGAGGACACCTCCTCCCCTGCCTTGGGCACAGGCATTCCTGAGCAGTCCAAGGTGACGGACGCCTGCCTCTGTCAGGAAGTCTCTACTGTTGTGCGAGAAAGCGTCAGTTCATTCTCAAGTTCAGGGCCCCGTGGTAGCCTCCTGGGGGATGCTCCTTCCCCGACTGACCGCCGTCTTGTTGCTCAGTTGCAGAAGGAAAGGCATCTGCTAGAGGAGATGCCAGCTGCGGCCTTCACCACCCCACCCCTTCCAGCCATGCCCACCCAGCCTCTAAAGATGCATTTTCAATTCTCCACGCCGGGTGCCTTCCAAACAGATCCCCAACAAGCCCAACACTGTTCTCGTCCTACCTCCGCTAGCCCCACTCCAAAAAGGAGACGAAATCATCAGACTGCAGCTGGGCTACTTTGCTGAATGTCTAATCGTTTCTATTTGTCTGGGCTGAAATAAGCACTTCTATGCCCCCAGAGAAGGCCACAAACATGCTGGACACGTGGGTGTCGAGCAATACCCGTGGTCGCCTGCGGTTCTGCCCTGGGAAGCCCATCCCGCAGCATGGTCTGAATGCACACTGAGCCACGAGGAGGGGCCAGAGGGAACCCCTTGTTTCTAGATAAGAAAAAAACCTCACAGCTTTGGATGATTGGAACCGAGTACTCATGAACTCAAGCAGGAGCCAAGCAAGGGCAAATGTACACATTCATTGGGCCAGGAGGTTCAAAGATGCTGTTGAAAGATGGCAGGTGGGGGTTCAGGGGCTCAGGATCTCAGGGGACCAGCGGGAGTTGTGGGGGACCAGAACCCAAAGGGCCAAGGAGGCAAACTCGCAGGGAAGCTGAATGCCGCTGGCCAGGAGAGAATCCACAGCCTGAGGCAGCAAAACAGTGGAAGGGCCCAAGGCCAGAGGAGCTGAGCACCGTTCAAGGAGACAAGAAACCCTGGCTCCCAGGAGCAGAGGCTTCAGTTGCTGTGCCTCCTGAGCCTCGCCCAGGCGTCTGCAGCATGAGAACACAGGGCAGACCTGCAGACAGCAGCAGGAAGGCCCGCCCCTCCCAAGTACCCTCCTCGGATGCCACCGTCTGGACTTTCAGAGCCAGGACTCGGAGTCCCCAGGCAAGCCTGCCCTGCTGGACCACCAGTCTCCTGGCTGGCCACGTCGGCCCTCGCCTGTCTCCCTGACCTTCCGTCCTTTCCATCTTCCGCAGGGGCGGTCTGCACAGTCCTGCTTCCCAGAGGACTGTGATCTCTGCAAGGAGGGCGCCCACCGTATCTTCACCTCCCCGCAGCACCGAGGAGACTCTCAGTAAATCTCCCTTGAATGAATTAATAATAAATAGGAGCCATCGGTGCCTCCCCGCCCTGTGCTAGGAGCTCCCAGTCTCACCTCACGTGTCCTCACAGTGCCTGCAGGTTGGAGTCATCATTTGCATTTACGAGAAAGGGGAAGGAGAATCACAGAGATACCCTGCTGGCAAGTGGCCGAGGACCACAGGAAGGCAGGCTTCTCCTTAGCCGTGCCCTAAACCGCTCTGGCGGAAGCACTTGGAGCTCTTTGAAAGTGTGTCATTTAAACACCGCATCTTCCCAGCAAGGCACTCGGCTAACTTGCTTGGCAATCATTTTCTTTACAAATTGAGGAAGGTCGCCTTCTGTCAGGCGTATTTCAACAATTACTACAAAATATAAATTAAGGAAGTCTAAATGATTTGGGGATGTGTAGCCACACTTTAAAAACAAACAAACAAAATCCCCAAGGAATCCAAGAAAGAGCACAGCAGGGCGCGGGAAAGGCACAGCTGGCTCTCTTGCCAGCAGGTGCAGAAGGTGCTGCTGAGTCAGTGAGTCATGAACCAGCCCCTTCCTTCCAGGAAGCCCACCCAGCCTCTCCACTCCTCTGGAGCCTCAGCCTGCAGATAACCTGAATTTCTGTTAAAAAAAAAAAAGAGAGAGAGAGAGAGAGAGAGAGAGAGAGAGAGAGAGAAATAGATCATTTGATAAAACTATATCTATCAAAGAAAATGAATTAGTAATTAATAACCTAAAACAGAAATCACCAAATACAGATGGATTACTGGTGAATTCTATCAAATATTTAAGACAAATTAAAGCAATTCTTGATCATCTCTTCCAAAAGAGAGAAGCAGATGGAACACTTCATAATTCATGAGGCCAGCATTTCCCTACCACCAAATCCAGACTGAGACATTACAGGAAAAGAAAATTGTTGACCACAATCTCTAATGATCATTGATGCAAAATCCTTAACAAGATATTAGCACATTGAATCCAACAATGTAAAATAAGAATTATACAACACAACCAAGTAGGATTCATCCCAGGTATAAAAGACTGGTTCAAAGTTTTAAAATCAATTAATGTGATTCATCACATCAACAGGCTAAAGAAGAAAAATCACATGGTCATATGCATGGGTGCAGAAGAGTCATTTGATGAAGTCCAAAACCAATTTATGAGGAAAACTCTCAACAAACTGTAACAGTGGAGAACTTCTTGAATTGACAAAGAACATTTACAAAATGAAAACCTATACGTAGCATCTTAATGGTGAGGAGATAGATGCTTTCCCACTAAGATCAGCAACAAGGCAAGAATGTCCCTATCAGGCCTTTTCAACATCATTCCAAAGGTGCTAACACAAGGAGACCAAAAAAGGAAATAAAAGGTGTACTGACCAGGAAGTAAGAAGTGAAACTGCTTTTGTTCACAGCAGGCATGACATGGTCATCTATGCACAAAATCTAAGAGGATTTGCAAGAAATCTGTCTAAAACAAGCAACTGTTGCAAGGTGGCAGGGTTCAAAATTCATGTAAAAAAGTTAATCACATTTTTTATACACCAGAAATAAACAAGTAAAATTTCTGAACTAAAACAGAATGCTATTTATATTGGCACCACCAAAAAAGAAAAAAAATCTACTTATACATCTAACAAAATATGTAGAAGATCTACAAAAAAAAAAAAAAAACAAAAAACAAAAAAAAAAACAAAAAAAAAAAAAAAAAAAAAACGATGAAAAAAAACCAAGACTGAATAAATGGAGAGATATTCCATGTTCATGAACAGGAAAAATTAATACAGTCAAGACATCAGTGTTTTTCCAATTTCATATACAGATTCAAGGCAATTCCAGTCAAAATCTTTACATTCTAAAGTGTATACTAACGAAATGGTTCTGAGGTTTATATGGAGAGGCAAAAGATCCAGAACAGCTAACGCAGTGTTGAGAAGAAGAACAAAACCAGAGAGCTGACCCCACCCAAGTTGAGACTTTCTATAAAGAAACGATAACCAAGACAGAGTGGTGCTGGGGAACGGGTAAGCACACAGACTCATGGAGCAAAACAGAGAGCCCAGGAATAGACCCAAAAAACACGGCCAACCATCTCTGATAGAGGAGCAAAGGCAAGCCAATGGCAGGGACAGAGTCTTTCCACACATATCTTGGAACAACAGGACATCCACGTGTGAAAGAAGGAAAGGAAACAAAATCTAGAGCCAGGCCTCATGCCTTTTACCAAAAAGTTAACACAAAATGGATCACAGACGTAAATGTAAAACTATAAAACCTTAGTAAATAGCAGGGAAAATCTAGATGGCACGGCAGGCTGGATGCTATCCTCCCTACTCTGCAAGAGAAAACCCAACAGTCTCGGGGCTCTGCCCAAGAGCTGGCAGCCAGTCAGAGCAGAGCCTGGCTGGCTCCAATCCCAGCGCACTTTCCAACACGTAGTGACCAGGGCGCCCAGAGAGAGGAGCCTGGTTTCCTACAGGCACGAGGGTCAGGCACAGGCACAGACGCTCTGAAGCTCCGTGTGGGTCTGTCCAAAGGCAAGGTGAAACGACAGAGGTGTCTCAGGGTGCAGGCATTGCAGACAAACAGGTAACACGCAAACCCCCTGACATGTGCTCTTTAAAAAGAGAAACCGACTTTCGACAGGAGGCATGGGGCAGAACAGGCCTCTGGGTACGGCGATTCCTCCACGCACGTCCTCACAGAGAAGTCCAGGGTGGCTTCTGAGGAGGGGAGCGCCGTGGGGAGGTGAGTGTGCTCAACTCTAAACAGCCACCTCTGAGAACCTGGATGCATTTGAATTAAACTGTGCTTATTCGACTTGTTCAAAATTAAGATAAAATTCCTCTTCTGATCCATAAATAAACAGATCATTGTAAAAACATGCGAGTGATGCCAAGACGGCAGAAAATGAAAGTGAAATTGCAGTGCCCGAACTTTAGTGCAGATCCTGCCCCGTGCATGTGCCAGCTCGTGTAAGTCACAGTTCATGTGGCCTCTGCACGCGCACGGCTTCCTACGGTCCTGGTACACTCTCCTCCTCTTTGTCTCCTTTCAGACTCCTGCTCCATGCCATCTGTGTGACAACCTGCAGTGTCCCTGCACATCTCTGTTCCTGAATGAAAGCAGCGCACAGGTGCAGGCTCTGGGGAGATGATCTGGGCACATGCTCCTGCTCCTCTCCCTCATCAATGCACCGCAGACATCCCAGCCCGTCAGCCAGCCCCTCCAGGTCTGATAAGTGGACTCCAGAAGCAGAAGCGCAATCCATTCTTCTGCCATCTTTCGCTACTGAAGGTTCTTCACATTTTTAATTTCATTTAATTTTAAGCCACAATAAACATCCTTGTACACAGTTCTTACTCTGTGACCCTGATATGAGGCACCGAGTTCTCTTTCTTGGCAGGAATTTGAGCAGAATGGGCCACAGAGTAGGTGATCAGCATCAGTCAAACAGGATATGCACATTCTTCCCGTCTGTTGGTGCGTGATTTCTCTTTGTACCTGGGCTCCGTGGCAGAATCTCAAATTAAATGAATTACTTACATAAAAATAACATACATTTACTTTCAATCACTTGATGATTTCAATGCACTCAATGCATTTGTCCTTTAAATAAATATAGAAATATTCAGGGGAAAAATTATAGTCTCACTTATACTTCTATATTTGTCCCAGGAACAATTTTCTCAAAAAAGACTATGATGTTCCCATATCCTTGGGACAGTAGCTCAAGAAGACTGAAATCTCTTTGCAGCAGAAAAAGTATTAGAAACGCAGCGTGGGCCGGGGGTGTGCTCAGAGGGGCGAGGTTTGTGGCACCGTTTGGCAGGACGTCTGACCACAGCAGCCCACTGAAAGGAGCTCGCTGACATGATTCTGAAGGTCAGCTGGAGATCCGCGAGTCCCGCTGCCTCCAATGGCCAGCAGCTGGCAGATCTGTGGAGTGACGGCGAGAAGGGCCCCCCACCCCCTGGCAGAGCACTAAGTGACTCCCGCGCACACACAGGCTGCTGGGGATTCTCACCTGCTCTGAAGGAAGGATTCTGAAGAGGAAGCCATGCCACCTGCACCCCTTCTCCATCTCAGGTGTCAACCTCGGCGACACTTCTCTGCCTGGGATCCGATGCTGTTAGTCCGGTCACCTCCCAGCACTCTGCTGGCTTCCTCCCAGACCTCCCCTTGGGCCTCCTCCGGCTCCAGGTCCTGCTGCAGCCACACACTGATCCCTCTTGGGAGCCCGGGAGAGCCCCGTGGAGGACGCCCAGGGGCACCGAGTCAGAGGGGAGCATCCTGAAAAGGCGATGCACGACCTTCTCTTCTTGAACTACATACAACATGACAACCAGGAGCCACCCAGACAATGGCAGTGACTTCCAGTGGTCAGTGACGGTGGAGGATAAGACAGAGAATGTATTTCTATGACATTTACCCGACAGCAGCAGGTGGGAAGGGAGGGACCATGAGGCTTAGAGAATAAATGCATCACTGAGGAGAAACACAAAGGTCCGATGCTCCCACCCTTGAAGCCTGAGAGAAAAAGGGTCCTCGGCCCAAATGAGCCACTCTGTGGGCCTCTCTGACTATCCTCTCTGACAGCTTAACTTCCCTGGGGACACATCATACGGGTGAATCTCTGGTTCACTGCCAACCTCTTCCTGTGGACGAAAGCAACACACTGTCCCCATCCGCTTCCTTGGAAGCACGGCATTCACTGCTGTGGCATTTGTTCCAAGAGAGGGTCCTCCTCGAATGAGCATCTGGAGCAGAGAGCAAGACACAGGTGCCCAGGGCAAGGAGCCCAGTGTCCGATTGGCAAACCACCTTGACCTTTTCACTTCTATCAGTTCACCTTGAAGGCTTCTCCAGGTTGACCTGCCAGTCCCTCAGTCACCCCGCTCTGCCCTTCTGTGTGCACATGACAAGAGCAGAGGGAAGCCTTGTAGAGCACGCTAGCCTCAGCTCCATCCTTACTCATCAGTCAAACAACTTCAACACCAAAGGAGTGCCTGGCATCACACTAAGTTCTGGACGCAGGAGGGAAGTGAGGGAGTGGTGGAGCCTGCCTGGGTCCAGCCAAGGATCTGCACTTGCAGACTGGCCTGTGACAGTCACAGTCACCCCACTCCCTCCCCTCTTCCTTCCCCGTTTCCCGTCGCCACCCCCAGCTGCCTGCTCCACCAGGCTCCTCTGGATGGCTCCCTCTCCTGTCGTACACATCTGAGTAGCATTCATAAGACTTCATGGGGTCTGCCCACTTTCTCCTCTTACTGCAACAACCCCTGAACTTGCCTGTTTCCAGTCTGTACCTCCAGCAGTTATTAACCTGATGGGTAATTGCCATTCTCCTGCTTAAACTCCTTAAATGGATTCCTGCACTGTACTCAAACTCCTAAGAGGTCTTCATGATCTGGTCTTTGTCTACTTTTCTAGCCTTATTGATCTTTCATCCACAGGTACATTGCCATCCATCCATTCATCCATCCATGCAAAGTTCCCTCCACCTGGCCATCCAACTTATCCAAACACTGAGTACCTCCCAGAGCTTCTCCTCTGGTCCTGCCTGCCGGGCAGCTTTGTGACAAGCAACTTTGGTCTTACTCTTAATTCCCAGTCTCACTTTATACCCCAGTTCTCGCCTCCCAGTTCTGCTGTCTGGATCTTACTGGGCTCTCTGTGTCCTTCCAGCACTGGGCCCCAATTTGCTGCTGCACCACCCTGGCCTGAGCTCCAAGCTTGGTCACTGTTTGGCATGCTTCCCTGACAGAGCAGCTTCCAGGCTCTTAGGTCATGTGGTGCCCAGATCCCCACTTTGTTGGGACGGCCCTATGGCTTCTTATTTGACTCTCTAGCCCCGTACCAATGGGAAGTACTTCTTCCTTCTCCCACCCAAAATCTAAAGCCAGGTCAGCACACATGCCCCACAAATACATATACCTGCCCAACAATGCCCACCCTGGTGGGTGGGTCCAGCTCTGGGTATGGCCACTGCGGCTGACCGTCCAGCTTCCGAGCCACAGGGTTCCCTACCTCTGTTGTGAGACTGGCAAATGTGAGGACTGGGGGTCTAACTAAGTCATGAGAGGACAGACAAAATCCCCCTGGTAAGTGCTGCCCAGCTACACATGAAGTGGTCCTGCACGCCTCCAGAGGATGGAACCAGAGGCAGCAAAGCAGCTTAGGAGGCCTCTGGCCCAGGCCAGGCAGCAGGACTTCCTGGGGCCTTGGTGGGTGGGACCTCAAAGTGACTGCCCCATTGTCTCGCTGTGGGAGGTGGCTTCCTCCCAACAGGACTCTGAGGCAGGCCAAGAGATCTGAGCAGACTGCTCCCAACCACCTCCCCTGTGGGAACAGGCAGGAAAGTTCCAGCATGCATGGACACAGATCTCCAGGAATCCATGGGGCCAAGGAGCATCTCCAAAGCCATCAGGCCATGGGAAACAGCCTCTAAGAGAGGACTGGCAATGTGCTGCTCGATACCCAGCCACAGAGAGGGAAAGGGACTAGCAGTAAGCACAGCTGGGGGTTTCTTACAGGTAGTTAAGGAAAAAATATGAATCCTCTTGACATAGTCTAGAATTTTAGAGATGGACACACATCTCCCCACTATTAGAAAGAGCACAGATTGGTGGGAAGTTTTCCTCTGAACAACATGCCTGGGAATGAGTTCCTTAAATGCCCTCTCTGGAGTTGGAAGAGCCTGGTTGTTTTCATTAGGCAGGATGTGGCGCTGCCTGGTAGTTAGGAAGAGGATACAATCATGGAAACACAGCTGAGGTCCTTTTTGGGCCACAAAATCAGTCAGGTGTCCTCCCCCACCCCCAGCCTGTGCAATGCAAACTGCTTTGGAGAAAAAGGAAGGAAGTGTTGCCACGTGCCCAGCGTGGACCGGGCTGGAAGACACGCCAGGGGAGGTGGCCCACCACGGCCTGGCCCCAGACCAGCGATGCAGCCTCCAGGCCTGCTCATGTGGGCTCCTCTGAAGCTGGGGTGACAGTCACATCGCATAAGACGTACCATTTTCTCCACTTGGAATGAACGGTTCGGCAGCAGCAAGGGCACCCACGTGGCTTTGCAGCTATCACCACCATCCAGTTCCGGCTCCTTTTCTCCTCCCACCCAGAGGCTCCATCCCTAGGCAACACAAAGTGCCCTTCACCCTGACTCCACCCTGCTTCATGTGGGGCCTGCAGGGGTGGAGTCACAGCGTCCTTGCATGCCTGGCTCATTCCCCTCTGCGTGGTGCCTTCCAGAGCAGTTCATGTCGGAGCATGTGAAAGGATTCCCTGCTTTTTCATGACTGACTAGTATTCATTGTATCATCTGCCAGGTTGTGTTTGTCACCCAAGGGTGGATGGACACTTTGTATAATTTTGGTTTCGGCTCTAAAGGCAAAGGATCAACCTATGTGCCCACAAAGGCATAGGTTTGTTGTTGATTTGCTTTTAAACCAAGGCTGTCATATAATTTTAAGAAAAACTTGTTTTTAAAAGAATTCATTTTAGACAGGCTGATGCACAGCATCCAAAGTCCTGAACTCCTCATTTCCTCAATATTCTTCCCTCCTGATGATCCGTACAGGCTCCATCTGCTAGCAGATTGGACATGATTCCTTGATTCCATTTGCTTAAAATGTCTTCCTGGACTCCCCAGCTCTCTTTCCATTTCTCCTGCTCCTTCCTTCAGACACATGCTCTCCAGCTTTGGGGCAGGTAAGAGCACTCAAAACACTCCTGGGTGGACTACGGGAGCCTTGGCTGACATTTCAAGAGATGCCCACCTATTCATTCCCAGTGAGACGTTATGAAAAGGCACTCGGCCACGCAGATAAGCATCAACGTTTGCTGTTTCCTTTGCCTTTTCTCCACTGGTGACAGCTGGCCTGCACTAATGAGATCAGTGTGTGTCCGCATTCTTGCCTGTGGCTCTGCCCTTGGCCCAGAGGGAGGGCTGGACAGCCCAGCCCTTACCTGCTCCCCACACTGCATGAGGGGAGCAAGAAACACCCACGTCACTTGGTCAAGGAAAATCCAAAGTCAGAGCAGGGTTCTTAGGAAGACAGGTGAGTAAGGTGGAGGCCAGGATGGGTCAGGGCAGTGACTGGGCTCTGGGGACCCCAGACAACTTGTCTCCTTTCCTCATACTGCCTCCACCTGCCTTCCCCTGCCCCTCCCTGCTGTCTCCACCTGCCTCCCCTACTTCTGTCTGATCCCCCCTGTGCCCACCTGCCTCTACCTGCTCTCCTTTCAGGTTCCATTCAGGCTCAACTTAGGACTTTCTGGCCTTGAAGTCCTTCTCAGCAGCCTTGATCACCCTGGCCACGTGGAATTCATCTCCTCAGGCCATTCTTTGATTTTTCATGCGTCAAATTTGCTTCCCAGCAGGCCTGGAATCCCAGTGAGAGTAGGGACGTGTATTCTATCCAGATCCCCTGAACACAGAGGTAGAGCAATCTTCACTGGACTTCCAGCGTCAGCTGGAAGATGCATGTGTGTGATACCTGCTGACAATAATGGAGACCCAGTGTGTGGGCCTTCGGCCACCTTCTGGAAGGACGAGCTCCTGTGTGAGACCTGTTCATCTCCAAGCTGAAGCGTGGCATGCTCTAGATGTCTGCTCTGGAAGAACAAGAAGCATTTAAAGTAAAGAATGATGGAAAAATAAAGGGTCCTAAGATGAATTCTTTAATTGATGGCATGATTCCCTTTTATTAGGAAAAAGTTCTAAAGCCATATTTTGCTGAGAAGCTATAACATGGACCACAAACAAATGGTTTCACTTGCTGAAACATCTGGAAAAGCATTTCACTGGAATGTTATGCTATTTAAATATAATGAATGATGGGGATTAGCTCATAGCCTTTGTTCAGAGAGGCATTCATAAAACTTTGTTCAAAGGAAGGGAAATTTCTCTGTAGCAGCCAACAATCCAGGGTTCCTCAAGTCTTTCAGGGAAGATCTGATCCACAACATCCTACTTCATGTGAGCACCCTACGAGTCCCAGGGTCCAGGCGGTGGAGAGGAGAGATGCAGGCCTCGTGGGCGTCTCTGATCTGATGACGCTGACTGGCCCAGCTCCTTACCAACTTCAGTTATGATAGCACTGAGGCTAAGTCATTAACACACTTTCCACATGCAGCCAAAAAAAAAAAAAAAAAAAAGTAACATCTGTATGTTAAAACTTCAAACCATTAAAAAGCAACATCAATTCTAAAAATATTTTTGCATTGAAGAAAATACAAACTTATTTTTTTTGAATGTCCACTCCACCAACAATGAGAGTCTCGGCCTATCCCTCTCCAGGATCAGGAACTACAAGGGTTTTAGCCAAATGCCCTCCTCCCATGTTGAGGGGCTGCTCTGCTGGCCCCACAGCCACTGTCTCATTCAGCAAGATTTTAGAGTCCAGGTCCTTGGTAGAGGAGAGGCAGGGTTCTCAGCAGGTAGGTGGCTTCCCCCGCAGCCGGCCAGGCAGCACTCAGAGCATCCCGTCTCCCCACCTTTAAAAACAGCGGCCTCCCCAGCCAGGCTGCCCCTCCAGAAGAGAGGGGAATGAGAACTTTTCCATTTTGCTTTTAAAATTGTGGAAAGAAGGGCTGGGGCAGTGACTTGGTGGCGGAGCTCTTGCCTGGCACAGGTGAGGCACTAGGTTTGATCCTCAGCATCACATTAAAAAGGTAAATAAATAAATAGGAGAAAAGTATTATGTTCATCTACAGCTAAAAATATTTTTTTAAAAAAATTATGAAAAGGAGTTATCTACTTGAATACCATTCTTATATCTGGGTTTGGGGTTTTTGTTTGATGTTTTGGTACTGGGTGTTGAACCCGGGGGTGCTTTACCACTGAGCTCCATCCCAGCCCTTTTTATTTATTTATTAATTTTTTGAGACAGGGTCTTGCTAAGTTGCTATGGCTGGCCTTGAACTTGTGATCCTCCTGCCTCAGCCTCCTGGCTTGCTAGGATTCCAGGCCTGTGTCACTGTGCACAGCTCTCATATCTTTGTTAATGTGTCTGGTTCAGAGACCATGGAGTTCACACACACACACACACACACACACACACACACCTTACAAGTAGCTTATTTAAGAAGCAAAGCTTGAGCAAGGAAGTCTCCTTTCTCTTCCCCTACAGAGACATAGATTCAACATGGAACCAAGGGGCTCTGTTTCCTCATCTGTCAAATGCCATTCTGGCCCAGGTGAAGGCCAGGACCTCTTCTCCGCTTAGAGGATGATTTGTTATTCTAGATTCCACTCGCAGTCTAGCCGAGGCAAGCGTGCAGGTGCAAGCCACCCACGTTCCCACAGTTCCAATACAAGCAGGGTGCGCAGGGGCCTGGGAGGAACATCCGTCAGATGAAACCTGAGCAGATGCCTTTCTTTTTCTTCTGGGAGGGCGGAGGTTTTTCAAAGGGCATCACCACGTGAACAGGTGCAAGCCAAGTCACACACTCGACCCTGATCCGTTCATGGAGATGACACAGTCAGGACCCTGCGGCAGCACCTCCCCTTCTGCACTCTGCTCCCCACCCGGCACGTCCAGAGTTGTCTGCAGGGCAAGAGCAGAGCCGCAGGCGTGAGTTCAGCTCTCCATGCTCACAGCAATTCCTAGGCCGGGCCCAGAATCATGGACTGTGTCTTTTAAAGAACAACGCCACTAAACACCTGGTCATCATTCAACTAAACTGGAATTAGAGGCCCTCAGCTCATCACCAGCAAGAACAGCCACCAGGTTCATAGTCCCAAACCTTCCGTGAGTCAGGACAGGTGGTGCGGGGCCACCGTGGTCAGAGGACCAGGGTTTCAGAGGCAGCTTCAGGAGGCTTGCTAGCATGGAAAAAACTGGACACTGCTCAGCCCCGTGGCCTTCTATAAAGTGGGGGCAAGAGCTCCCTTAAAGGGTTCCTGCAAGGGTGACATCAGGAGATGACAGAAATCTTCAAAGATACTAGAGCAATTCTCAACTGGCAGAGTTGCCACCGCCCACCCACTAACAAAGGCCTCTCAGCAATAAGTTGTTACTGCTAGACAGCGGGTTTTGAGGCCCCAGGTACTCAGGGTCAGAAAGGAAGTTGAGGTTTCCTGATCCAGGCAAGCCGGACATCTACACTACCAACTAGTAATTAGCTACCACAGACACATGATAAACGGTTCAAATGATGTCAAGTTTCAAACTTGACAACCTCCAAATCTATGCCCATATAGAAAGTTTTGGCAAGGACCTGGATGTGGGATGGCCTCTGCCCTGCCATGGGGAGCAAAGTTCAGTTTGTGTTTTTGTGGTTTTTGAAAGTATAGCTACAGCCAGGCGTGGTGGTGTGTGCCCGTAATCCCAGTAACTCCAGAGGCTGAGCTAGGAGGAGCGCACATTCAAGGCCAGCCTCAGCAACGTACTGAGCCCTAGGCAATTTAGAGAGACCACACCTCAAAGCAAAAACTAAAAAGGGCTGGAGATGTAACTCAGTATCGAGTACCCCTGGGATCAATTCCCAGTACCAGAATAAATGAAGTACAGGTAGAACCAATACTGTCACATGCAAAAGATGCGGTGGTCCCTGGGTTCTTACAAGTAGTGGGTTAATTTTTAGATTGAAGGAAGAAATAAGAGTTTCTCGGGTGTGAGGGAAGGTGGAGGACGGGGCTGCAGCCGAGGAAGCTGCAGAGGTGAGGCCCCGATGCTGCCAGCCTTGCAGAGCCTCCCCAGCCTGCACACAGAGATCCAGGCGCCAGAGGGCCGGAGGGTGGTCTCCATGCCAGACACTCCGAATCTGCATCTGCTGGCTTCAGTCTCCGTCCGTCCACCCAGGAGCCTCCGTCTCAGCGAGGGCCCTGGGTGTGGTCTCTGAGTGTCTGGGCTTGTAGCAGGCCTCGTGCCGGAGCCTGGAGAGAGACCGCTGCGCCCAGGGAGGGGTCCTTCAGGGCCTGATGCCTTCAGCACCACCCTGTGAGAATCTCAGGCTCTGCACAACAGGTCAGTGAAGGTGCCCAGGGTGGAGGGGGGTTCTGCCAGTGAGAGGAGAGCCTCCCCTGGGGCAGCCCTGGGAGCGCATGCAGAATCCAGATGCTGGCTTGGGACGCAGGACAGAATGGTCCCCTACATGGGGATACGGAGAGCAGCTATCGCCAGTCACCCGTCCCTGTGCCAGCCTCTCCATGGAAACCGGAGGAGAGAGGGGCAGATGCAGATGGGAGCACCGGCTGACTAGGGGGTTTGCAAATGCCACAGGGATATGTGGAGCCAGAGGCAGGGAGGGAGAGATGGTGGAGATAGGTGGGAATTTCCCTTTGAGAACAGGATGCTCACAGGGACTCCAAATGTCAGCAGCCCTCTCCTTGCAGGGCTGAAGAAGGAAGCCTCCCAGCAGAACTGCCCCCAGGACTGGAGCCCTGAAGTCCCCCGACGCCTGGGGCTCTCTTTCTGGATGGGCCACCACCAGGCTGGAGGGATCGCTACTTCCTTTCGCAAGTTCCCACACAGCCATGTGATGATTCCATGCAGGCACAGAGCAGGCAAGGTATGGTCCCTGCTCTCAGGTGTCCACACTCTCAGTAGAGCCCTGGGTCAGAGGGATAGGGACATATTTCTCTTTCCTTCCTGGTGCAAAGAAGCCAAGATGGAGGGTGGGGGGCCGGGCTTCCTGTCAGTCAGTACCTGTGTCTCCTCAGCCAGGCCTGAGCAAGTCCCACCATCCCAAAGACAGGCCTGTCCCTGGGGAAGCACTGGGCTTTCAGGGCGCTCCAGCCATCTCCAGGTTTTCTAAGAGGAAACCTGGGTTCCTATTGGGAGAGGTAATCAAGTAGGACCGAGGACAGCATCTCACTTCTCAAAGGGTGCATTTCAAAGGCATGTTGCAGAAGGCAGGGAGAGTGGCTCTCTCTCCAAAGTAAGTAAATATTCTACACATTGGAGGACAGGAACACCGTCCTAACACAACAGAATCCACACTGGGCTCTCAGCTGGGTACCAATAGGAAGAAGCTAAGAGCTCATCTGCAGATGAGCGGTGCTTGTCCCTGGGTGAATGTATTCATGATGCCAAGAGAAAAAGGAGGTGGAGCTTCATCCTTTCTGCTAGTATTTCCAAGACTGTCCTCTGCAAAAAGTCTTCACTTCAGAAACCTCATCTACCCTAACGGTCCTGTGAGAACAATTGTGTGTGTGTGTGTAACTAGCAGGCGTCTAGCATTTCAAAGGTTACGAAGCATTTTCTTAGATACGTATTACATTCTAGAGTCGAGTTCACTTCCATGATGGGAACATTGAGGTTTAAAGAAACCACAAGACTTGCCCAGATGGCCAGCTGGGGCCGGGGAACTGGAGAGAGGAGATGGAGTGCAGACGCGCTAGCCCCAAACGTGAGGCTCTCCTGCTCAGCAAAGGGTGGACTCATCTGTCCCAGTTAAGAGAGGTCGGCCCTGAGCAAGGTGTGGAAGAAACAATGAGATGTGTTTAGAATGACTTTCCCCCTTAGATGCCAGGGAACCTTGGGCACGTTCTTGATAGTGTAATTAAGTAGCCCTTTAATATTAAATTGTGATTATGTTTGCAAGGAGAGACCTAGGAAGCTTAAAACGTGCCGTACCCAAGAGCACATTTTTATAGTACATCAGCATTCTCCCAGAGTTTAATTTGGTCCATGGTGTAAACAGTTTCTCACTTCCATCCAGAATGCGTGGCAAGCTGCAAAGTTTTCAGGAAAGAGAAAATCATTTTAATTTATGTAAAGAGTATTCCTAAAGACATGCATAATGCGCTGCACAAGGTTTAAACACCAAATGTGTAAACATCACAGAATTATCCCAGCACGTATTGTCTCTGAAACGGAAACAGATCCCTTTGCTGCAAACAGTCACTCAGGAGAGCCTTGAATTTTGTCATTTTGTGTTTATGTGTGTGAAAGGCTGTAGGCAGAATTCTAAAATGTCCCCTGAGAATTCCAGCCCTTGACTTCCCCTGGTCAAACGCTGATCTAGGTACTGCTAGAAGAGACTTTGCAGATGCAGCTAAGTTTGCTAATGAGAGGACCATACAGTAAGGGGCTTGTTCTGGTAACCTGGGTGCACCCAGTGCAGTTCCACAGCCTTTAAAAGCAGAGGAGGGACAGACAGTCCAGAGACAGGAGCAGAAGTGGGTCAGAGGGGTTAGAAGTGGGAAAGGAACTCTTCCCCTGTGGTTGGCTGTGAAGATGGGGTGACGGACACCAGCCAAGGAATGGGGAGCCTCTGGGCCTGAGGACTACTCCCAGTCAATGGCCAGCACAGAAAAAGGGACCTTAGTCCGACAACCACACGAAACTGAACCTCAGAAAGGAACGTGGGACACAGCTACTTCTTCCCGTGAAACTCTCGGCAGAGAACCAGGCAGCCACCCTGGGCCTGGGTTTCCACACGCAGGGGCCGTGGGGTAAGAAACGGGTACTTTCAGCCAGGCACAGGGGTGCACGCGTGGAATCCCGGCTACTTGGGAGGCTGACGTGAGAGGATAGAAGGTTTGAGGCCAGTCTGGGAAACAGCAAGACCCTGTCTCAAAAAAGAAGTAAGAAATAGAAAAAGGAAAATAAAGAAAAGAAACGAGGACTATCGTACTGAGCGCATGGTGGTTTGTCAGGGCAGCAGTGGGGCCCTGCCGGGCGAGCAGGAGGGAGGCCTGAGCACATGCCCTGCCAACAAGCCACGGCGCCCTCTCCACCCGTCTCTGCTGCCTGTGGGAAGAGAGCAGAAGTGATGCCAGAAACCTGGGGCCGCCAGGGGCCAAGGCCTTGAACTTGCCCTGCTGTGTCTTTGCAACCGTCCTTGCCCTGTGCCTGGGACATCTTCATTTCCCAGAGGCACTGTGCACACCTCAAGGGTAGGCATCCTCCTTTGCGTACCTTGCACTTCACACTATAAGCACTTAACACAGATTTGCATGTATTTGACCGCAATTGTCCAAATATAAAATTTAGGACATCAGTTTATCATGAGAACTCACTCCAAAGCAACACTTTGCTTGGTACATTAAGTTTCAATGTAGACATTGCATTTACTTTTCTTTTTCTTCTTGATGGGGAGAAAGAGAATCCTAAGTAGGGTTTTCATTGAACTAAAATAGAAACAACACGGTACAATTTCCCATACCTTAGGTTCCTTAGTAGAAGAACCGCAAAATAAAATTAATATATTGGTTATAAATAAGCTTTATGTCCTAAAGATGCTAACCACTGAAGACAGTGTTGAAATTTGACTCATAGATTCAGATATGACTAAGTCAAAACTTGGCTGCCTACTTAAAAGGGTCCACAAGAGACTTTTAAAAAACATCTCAAATAGATAAAAAGCATTTTTGATAGGAGATGAGTTCCCACAGGAAGATGCGATGAATAAACAGAGATCAAGGCAGAAAAATGTGTCAAGCCCAGGGTGCGTGGAAATAACAGTAAACAGCCACAAATCGCCCCGCCCACTTTTGTCCCGCATTAGGGAAAGGCCCACATTCAAAGGTGGAACGGGATCACTTTCCTGGACTGTGTCAGTTCACGCTTTTTCACACAAAAATGGAAGGTTTCCTTTGCTTGGGTGGAGCATCAAAGAGGGCTGCAGAATCTCATGAATCAAAGTAAAAGAAAAGTACTGGGGTTTCCCGAAGAGGAGGGGGCTGAGGGAGCCCCCCGTGAGGCTGGAGCCTTGAAATCCTCTCCCGGGCAGGGCAGGGTGGCGGGTGGCTGTTTCCCCTGGGCTGCGGAAGCCGTGTGTGGCAGTGTTTGACCAAGGCAGACGTGCCATGAGAAAATGCAAAAGTGGGGACACACGTGTCCCCATGAACCTCCTTGGTGTCAGGAAAAGGCTTTTAATTGCAAAAAGTAAAACACATAAGATGAACAGTCCAATCATTAAAACAGGCAAAAGGGCTGAACTATGAAAAGAGAAAAACCGCTGGCACAGCAGTCACTAGAGAAATCCAAATAAACACGGCAACAAAATTCACCTGCAGTAAGGCAGAAACTAAATCAGGAAAAAAGTGACGGACAACAGCCAAGGTTGGCAAAGATGCGGAGAAGCTGGACCCTGGAACGGCGCCGCTAGGAAAGCCAGTGGTTCCCTGGCTGTGGAGAGCAGCCTGGAAGCTTCTTCAAACTTAAACACGCTTACATAGGCTCCAGTGACGCTGTCCCTACTGGTCCACGTGACGCAAAGACCTCTGCCTGGCACTCGATGTAGCCATTTCGTCTGTAAGGTGTCCCCAAGTGGAAACAGCCCCAGTGACCCCCAGCTGGAGAAGGGAGGCACATCCCACACCATAAGGCTGCTTGGCAACAGATGGGAAGGACTGTTGGCCTGTTTGAGAGCAACGTGGACACCTTGTGCAAGAAGCCTGCCCCCAAGGTGCATGCCATGTGCTTCCGTGCGCATGACCCCACTGGAAAGGCAAGACCGCAGGCGTGGGACTGGTGGGTGGTGGCAGGGGCGAGGGCCGGGTGGGAGGCTGGGTCGGGGTGAAGCTCCAGGGGGACCTTATTAAGTGAAGAAACGTGCGGGAAGTGCGCCAAGCCCCCGGGCCGCGTGCTGCACCTCGAACCTCACCCCGTGGGCGAATTTCAAATATAAAAAGAAAAATTCAAGGCACAGCGGGATATGATGAATTTCAAAGGAAAACAATTATGTGGAAATAAACATGCAGGATTTCCCTCTGAACTCAGGGAGCCTCTGAATTCTCTCCAAGCTGTCAGGAGGCCCCGAGCAAAGCAGAACCGCCTATCCAGAGTTCGACACCTTGCCAGCCTATGGGGAGGGTCTCTGCGGGCCACGGGATTCTCCTCAGCCCCTCAGGTCACCTGTTGCAGCCTGCAACTCGGCCTACCAGCCCTGCATAGGTCGGATGAGCTTCCCGGGAGGCCCTGGAACATCGCACTGGATCCGCACCTTGAGCGCAGAGAACGTGGTTTACAGATTTGTGTTCCCAAGCCCAGGCCTTCAGAGACACCTAGCGAATTCACTTAAAATAGAAATATCTATCTTTTATGATCTTTAAAAAAATATTATATACTTGCCATACAACTCATACATCTAAGTAATGCTTTGTTGCATTAATAGTAAGGATTTATGTGATAATGTAGATGTATAAAGGGATTTATAAGTTTCTTATTTACACAGCACACATCATGGAAGAAATTAACCTGAAAAATTACAGTTGACAAAACCAAATTACCTAAGCAACCACGAATGCAAAGTACTTCCTAATTTTATTTTACAATGCATATTAAATTTCTCCCCCCCCCCATGTAATAGCTTAGAGTTGTAGTTTGAAATGTATACCAGTCCAAGACCTAATTTTGCTTTTAGATTAAGTAGCACATGTGTAATTTAAAAGCGACTAGAATCAGCGAGTAGTGTCATTGGCCATACAATTAATGAGGTTTTGACAATGGCAAACAAATTGAATACATAAATCTATTCACAACAATCTCTGCATTTAATAGACATGTCACTTTACATAGCTCTACAGCTAGTCTTTGTTTTCCAGTGTGAAAGCTGATTTACCACGGCCTCAACTTCTGGATATTTCCTTGAAGCTTTGTTCTGTCGTAACATTTGGGTTGAGAGAAGGACGATATAAAGCCGAATGCTGATTGTTTCATGTGACATGATCAAAGCAGCCCCAATCTACCAAACACTCTGCCTTCTAAAATGTCCTTCTGAAGGGAGAGGTAACTCCAAGTACACATCTCTAAGTTCAGACCCACAGTCTATTTATTGAGGGTTCAGGATCACAGAGAGGCACCCTTATCTAAGCCAGCCCAGCAAAACTGCCACCCAGTCAGAAGAAAAGGTTCTTTGGGGGTGTGGGGGGGCAGAGAAAATCCATTAAAGATCCAAAAGGAGGGATTCGTGCAAACCAATGGCGACGGGCACATTTAGAAACCCTGGAAGAGACACTGTATCTGCGTTCAGTTTTCTACTATTTCCTTCCTGCTCAGAAATCCCAAGCCCTGAAGAAACAAACACAGGCCTAGCAACAGCAAACAAGATTTAAGGAGAGAGAGAGCAGGCCCGGAAGCAAGAGCGGGGAAGGCGGCAAGATAAACCACACAGGACCCAGGTTCCCTGTTCAACGAAAGGAATCTCAAGGGTTGTTCAGATGCCCTGCGAGATTAGGCTGGAGAAATGCGGGAGACCAGCAAACATGGCTGCTGGGAGCCTGGAGAGTCATGGAATTGAGCTTCTTGAAGTTCTGTTTAACCAGAAGTCTAGAGCCTGTCACCAACACAACTGATGAATCTTGGTGGAGAAACGCACAAATAGGGATGAGTTTATCTAGAAAATCGATATTCTCCCCCAAAGGCTGGAAGAGTGCATTCATTTTCTTAGCCAGAAAAGAAAGGTGCTTTCTTTCAGTGTTTTCTCAGAATAAAATACAGAAAGACCATTTAAAGAGGATAAATTCATAAAGTTTTAAATCATCACATAGGATAGAACAGAGTCCGTGAAAATTAAAATGCTCAATAGTAATGACTATTCTCTCTCTTTCTCTCTCTCTTTCTCTCTAACAAGGGATTGGAACCAGGGGCCCTCCATCACTGAGTCACACTTCCATCCTGTATTTTTTATTTTGAGACTAAGTTGCGTAGGGCCTGGCTAAGTTGCTGAGGTTGGCTTTGAGCTTGCTATCCTCCTGCCTCAGCCTCCCGGCCTCTGGGATTATAGGTATGCACCACCACACCCAGCTCACTAGTCTTTCTTAAAAGTACAATCAATTCAGGAACGTGATTCACTTCATGCTTCACCCTGAAACCAGAATCATCTGTGTGTTCTGATACAAATAACCAAAACAATCGCCTCAAAAACATCATTGTCTGTGTTTTCATTGACCACATCTTTTATTGGGAGATAGAACCGTCTCTGACTCAGGGTCTGGACTTAGATAAGTTGGCCCCTAACGAGCTGCCCAGCAGCTCCCTCCGAGCACAGCTCAGACTGCGGGTCTCCACGACGCCTCTCAGCTCCGCCGCTCGCTCTCGGTCACACAGCTCTGAACAACTTGCTGGCTTCTCGGAGCATCGGTTTGGCCAACCATAAGATGCACTGCTTCTCACACCCTTTAAACTTAAGAAACAACCGTGCCAAGTGAACCCGTCCCCTCCTGGCCCTCTCAGGGGAGACGCCCAGCCACGAGGGCCTGAGTCCAGTGTT
Source organism: Sciurus vulgaris (assembly GCF_902686455.1). Lineage (NCBI taxonomy): Eukaryota > Metazoa > Chordata > Mammalia > Rodentia > Sciuridae > Sciurus > Sciurus vulgaris. The sequence continues at coordinate 4,798,761 of NC_136464.1, forward strand.
CGTGGGAAGCAAGGTGTTGTTTAATGACTCAGCCTCTGAAGACACCAGTCGGTATTTCATCAGACGTCAGCCCACAGCACCCACGTGTCAGGGGCTGGAGGGAGGAGTTGTCGCAGCAGTGGGTGTCTGACGTGCCACCTAGAGGGGCGTCAGAGCTTAGCCCAAGGGGGCGGTCACTCCTGCCCACCTGCCCGTCACCGAGCCCCGGAGGACCACTGTGTCTCCTGACCGGTGTTCCCCTCCGGCCGCTCCCCAGCTCCTCTGTGTTGTGCCCAGGGCTCCTTCAGACACAGAGCCTGTGGCGAGCCCTGGAGCAGAGTCCACAGCGCCCGACCACTCCCCCTGCGCTCGGAAAGCCAGGAAGATGAGAGTCACCATGAAACAGCCAAATATTCCTGCGACCCATGCTCAGAGAGGTCCCTGCAGGAGGGACGCATGCTGAGGGCGAGCTTTCCAAGGCAACTGGCCTGGCCTTCGTCTCCACTCACCCATGTTCTCCATTCTTAGTTCTTAAACATGCTCGCATTTATTTCTTATTTTATTTTTTTCAGTGCTGGGGCCTGAACCCAGGGCCTCACACGTGCTAGGCCAGGGCTCCACCACTGAATTGCATCCCCAGTCCTTTTTATTTTATTTAATTAATTAAGTTCTTGTGCCTGGCACTTGCTAGGCAATGGCTTTGCCACTGAGCTAGGTCCCTGGCCCTGCTCTCCTTAAAACAACCTTGCAAGTAGAGAAGAAAATAAATCCAAGCTCTTAAAAATTTTTAACATCCTGTACTTTCTTCCAGAAAACAGTTACTGCTGAGAAACAAAAATGAAAACAACTCATTGTTTTCTCACTCAGCCTGAGACACTGCAAGCCGTTATCTATAAATTTGTAACATTTCCTCACTCTGAGCAAAAGGGGAAATGTAAATATTGGCTACTTTGCCTCCAGAAAATGTAACATATAGAGTCTTGATCTTAAAAATAATGACTAAGAAGTATTTGTTCTCTAAGAAGATTAGCTACTTTACAAAAGGGTCATGTACCATATGTAAAAGGCTCAAAGACCAGCAGCTGCGACAAGGCTGCTGTAACACCAGCTGCACGTGCAGCCAAAAATAAGAGCCGAGCTCAGGGCCCAGCAGACTGTCCTCAGCAGCCAAAACTCTTCCCTCACCTTTACCCTCAGTGGCCCAAAGCGCTCTACCACCCAGGGCAGGACCCCTGTGCGTGCCCACCCTCCACTCTCTTGCAAGCCAGGTAGGTGGCACCAACTCCAACCACCACTCCTGCCCAAGATGTGGGCTCTGCAGGGTGGCACACAGGTCCAGGGATGCTTTGGAACCACTTGTACAGGTCATACCTGCCACGTTTCCTGTGGCAGGGCCTTGACAGAGGCGCAGGCTGCTGGCTTCTTGGGCTCCTGCCCATTTCCTGAGCCTCATTTTCCAGCTCGGCTATTGGTTCTGAGCAGTGTCCAGTAGCCATGTGTCAAGCTCCTATTCTCCCTAAGCTGACCAGAGCCACAGCAGGCGATGTGCTGCTGGGAAGTCCAACCAACACGCTGGGAGTGAGGGGACGAGGCTCCTCAAGTGCCTCTCTGCAGGCGGCCATTCGTTCCTCCTGGTGAATAGAGCTAACTTGTGCACCCCGCGGGATATAGCAGAAAGGAAAGAACGTGACTTTTGAGGCTAGGTCCAAAGGCCACAGTGGCTTCCTCTCTCAGGAAAGCCACTTCTTAGGGACGTATCCATAAGGCAAGGAGCTGAGGCCTCCCTCCCATAGTCGACACTAGTTTGCCAGCCACGGAAGGGGAACTTCCAGTCGCAGACAAGCCTATGGATGTGCTGGCTTCGGGAGGTGGGACAGGACATTGTCAGCCTGTTCTAGAGCTCAAAAACTGAAGACCGCTGAAGACTGTGTGGTGTCCATGGGAACGGCCTCATCTGTACCTGGGAATGCGCATTCCCAAGTGTCCCAAGTCCTATTCCAAATGTCTCTGCTTAAAATTGAGGTGGCACTGGAGCCATGCCCCCTTGCTTTGCTCATTTGTGACCATGGCTGCTTTCTAGCAAGCTCAGCCACCAGTGCTTGGTGCCCAACGTTCTTGGCTTGGATTGGGAGTGTCCACCAACCCGGCCCCAGCGCAGCAGTGGTCAGAGGTGGGCCTTAGCGAATGACTACGTCATGAGGGCTGTGACCCCAGCAGTGGGACAGTCTATTGATGGGTTCATAGCTGGGACAGACTGTTGGGGGATGGTAGAGGAGGTAGGACCTAGTTGAAGACTGTGCCTCCCTGGGGTGTGCCCTTGGGGGATGTATACATCCTTGGGGGATGTATGTTGCCCGGGTCCTCCTCACCCACTCCCTGGTTGCTGCGAGGAAGCAGTGTGCGCTGCCTCAGCCTCTACCACAACTGCTGCCTTCCCACAGGCCGGAGCAATGGAGTCAGCCGACCCTGCACTGAAACCTCTGAAACCGTGAGCCAAAATGAATACATCTTTCTTTCCTCTGTTTTTTGTTTGTTTGTTTTTGCAGTGCTGGGCAAAACCCAGAACCTCAATCATGCTGGGCAAGTCCTCTATCACGGAACTACATCCCCAGCCCGATCGCCACCTCCTCTAAGCTGATTTTCTCAGGTATTCTGTCACAGCGATGGAAAGCTGACAACATGCTCGTAACTTCTAGATGTTGAGATTTTACCTTATAAAGCATTTCCAGGAAGGGTGAAAGCACCCAGCCATGTGGGCCTGGCCCATGGTTCCATGTTCTGCAACCCAGCAGATCCTGGTTAGTCAAGCAGGTTTGTACTACTTGGGGCGTCTGATCTCCCACGAGCACAGCGAGGGGAGGGAAGGCAGAAGTGGGGAACTCGCTGACCACACCTGGGGCTGAGATCCTCCAAGCCCCCCGGCCGCTGGACCTTGTGTTCAGATCACCCTGCCTTCCTTCCCTGTGCTTCCTCATGAAAGCAGTCATGCCGGTGGCCTGCGACTTGTCCTCACTTAGAGACCAAACCTATAAAAATGCTTGAGTTTGTTCTCAAGTGTTCCTCTATTTTTTTTTTTTTTTCAGACGCCCACTTTAGGGCCATCTTGTGCCTCGCACCACGGTTAATTCTATGTCCATGCATCGTGACAGCTTTGAAGGCATGGCACCCCCACCCCAGGGCACCTTGTTCTCATGGCGATGTCCAGCTTAGGCTTTCTGAGGGACATCACCTTGTGGAGCTTCTCTGATCCTGCAGCGTTCCATGCCAGAAAGTGGGCAGCAGGAAATGAGTGCAAGGGATCTGGTCTCCTCCTTCTCCTTTTGAACATTAACCCCAAATTCCAGATTCATCTGAGCTCCTGACAGAGAAACCTAGAAGTGAAATGTGTGGTTTGAACCCTCCATGATAGAAAGACGGAGTCTCCCACACTGGGGTGTCCTCAGGATTTTTCTCAAAGCCAAATCTCTCTAGGGAGCCTTTGAAACCAAATCAAAGTGATTTTCAAATCAGGAGCAAATGGGCAAATTGTTCCGTTCCTTGTTCCTCCCCCGGACTCAGCACTCTGCAGAGGGTAGAACTGGCTGCTGGGGCCAGAGTCAGGGTGTCCCTGCAGCACCCTGGCACAGTGCCCACTGGATGGCACCGGGGCCTCCTCATGTGATAAGGCTGTCTCTGAGCTTGGACAACAACAGGGAGGAAACACCAAGCATATTTTGGACTTGCTCCACTATTACTCATTTCAAAGAAATGGCATGGCAGCCACTGTGCCAGCTCAAGTCCCCGTTCCCCAGGCCTCGGCCCAGGGCAGGACTATGAGGAAGGGAAAGCTGCCAGAGGCATGAGGCCAGAGCTGCCCAAGGAGCCACTGGGATTGGGCTGGGCCAGAGCCCTCGCTTGGCCAACTCCACAGTCCTCAGTGGGAAGCCCGCCTCGGTGAGCTCAGTGGTCAGGGGCTCCTGGAAAGGAAGCGCTCGTAGATAGTGAAGTGAATGGGAGAAACCAGAGAGGGCAGAGGAGAGGGCGGATGGGGCAGGGAGGGGCCAGGGTGGTGCCCCCAGACTGGGCTAGAAACAGCTCCCTCCACAGCCCTCTGCTGCAACCTTGCCACCTGCTCTCTGACCTGGAGTTCTGACACCACATTTCCCAGGACGGTCCCCTATTTGTCCCAAGTCCCCTTTGGACACAGGAACTCATCAGGGCTGAGCTCTGCAGGGCCAGCTTTTTGGGAGACACCTCCCATGGGATCTGGGGGACAGAAGCTGGAGCTAGATTCTGGGTGCAGGGTCCCAGGGCAAAGGATGCAAGGAACCTGGGGTTCTGTCCACCGCTGCAGGCCCAGCACAGTAAAGGTCTCCTATCTTAAGTGGATGTGAGCGCCAAAGGACACCGAGGCTGCCCCTGGGCCTGGAGGCCCCTGTGTCATCACAGCTGCCCAGTGAGCCAGGTCAGCAACCTGTCCGCCTGAGGAGCGCATCCCTTGAAACCGACAGCTTGTCATGGGTTGGTCTCTCCCAATGTTTCCTGCTAGTAACTCCTATAGCAAGGGAGGGACACACAGGAGGGGACTCACTTCACCCAGGAAGGTCTCCTGGATTCAGACTCAGAAGGCCCTTCTCTTGCTCTCAGCCAGGAGCAGCAGAGCTCCTGAGCTCCGCACCCGCACCTCGCCCATCCTCCCAGCCACCCTTGTTCCAGCAGCAGAAAGTCCTGACCTCATTCCTGGGTCTCTGCAAAAGCCCCTGGATTTCTCCACCTTGGATACGCGTGGCAACTCGCCAGGGAGCTCTGTGAACAGCGCAGGGCTCCCTGTTGAACTTGGAGCTGGTCACGAGAGCAAGGCCCAAGCAGGGGGTGCTCTGGAGTCACTCTGGTGACTCTGTTGTCCAACCCCAGACCGCCCCCTGGCTCCAGACTTGTGCCTGGTCCTGCCCGTTCGACCTCCTTCACCAGAGCCCCCGCCATCTCCCAACCCAAGTGGAACCCACATCCCTCCCACCCTCTAGGGCCCCGCCCAGGGTCCCATCTCACTACTTCCACAGCAAGCCTGGAGGCTACTGGGTGGTCTCTTCCTGACCCCTGTGTGTAGCATGACCCCTGGCCCCACACAGGCACCCTTCCTCCATCCTAGAGATGACTGGTCACAATCCCTTTGGTCTCTGGTTCAAATCCCAGCCCTGGGGCTCACTACCCTCTCTGGGACCCACTTCCTCCTCTCGGCCACAAGCTGCTGCTGTCCCCCCGTGCAGCTGCTGCAGCATTAACTGACTAGCCTGTGAAAAGCACCTAGAATACCAATGTGGTCGCATTGACCGGGAAGGCTCTCTCCTTCCACAGGGAAGATAGGTTGTCAGGTCACGCGGGATGGAGCCCATCATTGCCGAGGTGAGAGGAAGGCAGGGCCCTGGTGGCGACATCCTGCCACCAGACCCAGCTGCTCCTGGACCTTCAGTTGCCTGAGGCATGAGGCCCCGTGTGCACTGAGTGCACCTCAGTCCTGTCTCCAGCTCTCACACTCCCTGACTGACTGACTGGGCTGGAACCCCACCTCTGCCAGCTGGTGTGGTGGCAGCATGCACACCTTCTCTGCTGAGGTCCCTGGAGAGAGCAGGGCTCTAGACACAGGTACACTCTATGGGGGACCTTCCCACAATGGCCCCTGGAGTCTACAGTAAGCCAGACATGCATTGGTCCCTCTGGTCCCTAGTGACCCGGACCGACTAGCCCCGGTGAAGCACAGGAGGTCGCAGGGCTGTGTGGGCAGCTGCACACCACCAGTTCCCTGGGAACCTGTGTCCTGGTTGTGGGCACCGGGGGACTCCTCTGGGGACGCCAGTAGAGGCAGCAGAAGCTCCCCAGAGGCTGGCCGTCCTTTCAGTGGCCCGCGGCTCTTCTCAGGGACCCTTTCCCACCCTGACCAATGTCCGCTGTCAGGTCACCAGAGAGCGATCACTTCCCTTGCTCAGTGCGTGTTCTTAGCCTCGGCTAAGCCCAGGACAGTCAGACGGCTGAGCTACTCCCACTCAACACCACCCTAGCTTGGACCAGTCACCCTGGCAGAGCCTGACTGCTCCAACTTCCAAGACGCGAAGCCACCAACCAAGGCACACCATTTTTAAGACGTTTGCCAATCGCTACTACATTGAAAAGAAAAAGAAAAAAAAAATGCCTAAGTAAAATAACCAGGACTGACGTCACTGACTTCTGCCCAGCACAGCCCATCCACTCAGGATGTGCATTTGAATACGACAAGCAATAAATCATTTGTTACACAAAAGCACGCTGCACATAAGACATACCTATGATACTGCCTTCTGAAATTCTTCCTGGAAGCAATTTGCTGGGTGGAAACCACACCCAAAGGAATAGGCTGAGCATTACTTAGGCCCAGCAGACAAAAGAAGGATGCAGAGCAGCAAGGTAATCGTTTCTCACCTTGAGGTCCTGCTCAGGGCGGAATGCACTGCCTTTTAAGCAGATAAATAACCTGGGCTTTTGCCTGCTGGACGCAGTTAAGAGGCCTCCATTTCCTGAGGCCCAGCGACCCAAGCAGTGCTTAAACTCAGGAGGGAGGGATGAGGGCCCAGTCTACCAGGGGCAGCCCAGGACGGGAACATTCAGCCCCTCGGTCCCTGGAGCATGCAGCAGGACCCTGGGCAACTTATTTTCCCATCTGGCAACAGGCTCTGATAAATAGGAAGATCAAATCATTCAGCAAACTTCCCTCATCTATAATATCTAAAACAAGAAGTAGAATTGGACTTAGGTTGTTGAAGGACCAAAAAATGTGTGGAAAACACCTGACTCATTTCGTTAAAACATGAGGAAGATCATTGAGAAAAATAACTGAAAATGAGCAAAAAGTGTTTTGTTTTAAAAAATTTGATGGCAATGGCTTTCAGGGCTGTTTCTTCAGGGTGCAGAGCATTTGATTTCCTGAGCACACAAACCTGAGCCAGCTGTGTGCTTCAGACCTAGGAACTGCCCTGCGTGGACGTGTGGGTACCTGGGTGGGCTGGATTTGTAAGCTGAGGGAGAAAGTGGATCTGAGGTGTAGCCAGGTCATTCTATTGTTTCTGACCACCAGGTCATGGTCCAAGGTGCCCTCAGTTAAAGTCCCTGCACCCTGAAGGGAGGGGATTCTCGCACGTTCCAGTTGGGCCAGTTCCTTGCCCTTTCCAAAGATGGCTCTCTCTTGACAAACATCTGTGTTTCCCGAAGGCCCAAAGCTCTTCCTGGGGCTCCGCTCATACCCCACCATAGTCCTGGGACTTCATACCATCCTGCTGGGCTGCCCAACAGCCACGAAGCCCTCCTGGCCTTGTCTCTCACATGCAGTCTGTCCTGAAGTGCTGCATCCACTCCTTCCAGAACTTTCACTGCTTCCACACAGCTTTTCTGCATTTTCAAAGGAAACTTAAAATGTGGGCTTCTAGTTAGAGAACTTTGACTAGGACCTCAGTCTCGGCTGCCAGGCAGAGCATGGATGACATCATTTGACCCCGCCAGAAGGCAAAGGTCAAGCAGGTGCAGCTTGGCCATGTGAGCCGCGGAACAGCGCACCTCTCAGGAACCCTCACCCTGATGCAGGGGTCCCCACTAAACGGCCCAGGACGTGCTACTTAGGAAACTGTCTAACCCCAAACATGCACATGGTGACCCCGGTGTGATACTTACTTTAAAAGGGTGAATGTCAGCCCTATGGAGCATGAGCATGATCAGCCCCGCTTTGTACCAAAACACTTCTGCCGCAAATGGACAGACCTCTTCCCTACGCCCTGCACGACAGTACAGCTGCAGGGCCTGCTGGCACACCAGCAGGCTGTGTCTCAACCTGCGGCCCAGCGAGCGATGCCCTCTGCAGGGCCAGTACAGGCAGGGGCACACCTGGAACCCAGGCGCTTGACGATGGGGGAGGGGCAGGCACGACTCCCCTGAACCTATAAAAACTGTGCACGTGTGCACTTTCTACAGAAGGAATCGATGGTACTCCCTAGAATCCCGGAGGGGCCAAGTCTTAAACTGGTTAGGAACTGATGGTCCCTCAGCGCCGAGTCCTGGATGCCATACCTGCCTTGCAGAATCCCAAAGCTTTCCCCTCTCTCTTGTCCTGTCCCCTCCAGCCCTGGTTCCAGCTCCACTCAGACACCTGCTCTCCCGAGCCAGGATACCTTACTTTTCATTGCTGGGCAAGGACATCAAAGCTCCTCTGTCTAGAATGTTCCAGCCCTGTCAGATGCCAAGAAAGCATCCTAATAAACCAAGCCTTCTCTATTTGTGAAGTGCCCCCAGGCCCCACCTCACAGGCCCATCCTACCTTCTCTGTCCCACCCCTTCGTCCAGTCTTACATAAATCACTCTCCAGAAGTGGCACTTCCCTGTGGATGCTCCACAGTGTACACTGTGGGTACTCAGTAAAGACCTGAGATTCCCATTTGTCTCTTCTAAACGACCGTACAGACTCTGAAACACTGCTCACATTTGATGGAAACCAAAAAGATCCTTTGAAAGAATATTGTTGGCTATCTAAGAATAGGACTGGCTTGGCTCAATACAGTACAAAATTATTAAATTTCTGGCTCCTGCACTTTTATATTACATTGGGTCAAAATCAGGACTTTTCTTAAAGGAATTTAAATGGATAGACTGATAACATCGCCAATAAGATGACTGAACTTGAGCTGAGGCTTGCCATGTGGGCAAAAAGTAATTTATTGAATGACTGATGCACTTAATCAAGCGCTGCCCCGAGCTCAGGGAGGAGGCTGCTGAGTCAACAGGCCGGGAGACTGTTTCAGAGAATTCTCCATCCAGCGCTTACAGGTTTAGCCGTTTTGAAAGCCATTTGCAGGCCTGGAAAAACGATGCCTAAAAAAAGTGCTAATCACAAGGAGTAATTTGACCAGCAGCGATGTGAGTTCTGAGATGACTGAATGTGGCTGCAAACAGAAGTTTCTTCTGAGCACTCAACCTCACAGCACAACCAAGACTGCAGAGGAGCTCTGGTTTTGCTTATTTGAGGAGTCAAGTATTTTATTCTCTTTGGAAGAGCATTTGCATGCTTCCTATTCATTAAAGGAAGCACCCCAAGGCAGCACTTGGTTGGCCCAGATCGAGTTACTATAAATCCTTGACTGTAATAAAAGGACACAAATATTCTGGCTTTTTATTAATTCACCCTGATTTCCTTCCCTGTAATTATGAGAGAGCTTCTGCTTCAGAGCCTCGAGGTGTTGGACCGGATTCTGTATCTGGTGCCGGTGCACATCACCCATATTCCCTGGAACTGTCCTTGGCCAGGCCTGGCTCCTTCCCTCCCACCCACACGTGCCAGGACATGGGGCTCCGGTCGGGCTGCTGGGGAGCGTGGGGGCAGGCCTCCTCTGCTGGCAGGCACATTTCTCTCCCTCTCCCCTCTGGATGCAGGACAGGAGGGAAGTGCACCGGGCAGCGGAGACACTGGGAGAGAAGCCGGCAGCTGCAGGAAGCCCTCGTGCTACGACTGACCCAGAGCCGCCTTCCCTCGGGCCTCTCTGGAATCTGGATGGCAGCAGAGCACTCTGTAGGAAGGACTGACTTTGTCTCCGGGGAGGAAGCCAGAGGCCTTCCCACCTCCAGTGACCCATCTTACCTCAAAAACAACCCAGCCCCGGGCGTAAGTGCCATCTGTAACAAGTGGACTGGTACGGAGTAGAGTAGCCAGGAGCAGGCCTCCCAGGAACCACCAGGTGAGGGAAACTGACCTCTGGTGTCCTCCAAGTCCAGTGGAGCCCTTGTCCCCCCTCTGCCAGCTAGCACCTTCCCACCCCCAACAGGAAGTGGGCTGTCACCAGGACTCAAACCCCAACTTCCCCTGAGGAGACAGTCCTTCCCTTCTCGTAGGAGGATTTCTACCTGTGCCATTTTCCCACAGTAAAGTAAAAAGCTTTTTCCCATGATGAGAGTCTCAAACACACTGTTGGGTGAGGTGGAGGCCGTGTGGGAGGGAGGCCCCAGGGCCAGGCATCAAATCACGTAGGCAGGTGTCCAGCTTTGAGGCTGGCCTCTTTGAACAGAAGAAAGGAAGGCCGGAGCTCCTGGAGCATCACAAGGAACCTCGTGCTGAGCGGAGCTGGGAGGACACAACCCCTCACTCAGCACACACTTGGGCTTGTTGGCTTCAGGGTCAAGGCCAAGGCTGCTGAGAGCAAACAGCTCTGCAGAGAAGACTGATTAAAGCCCCGTGGTGGAGACACAGCCTGAAAACACCAAGTCCTTTTGGAGCGAGAGACAAAATAAAAAGGCATAGCATGAAGGCCATTTAAAATAATACATTGTAATCAAGTAGCTATGTGATAGGACACACGAAAATCTCAGTTGGAGAAGAAAAATGGAACTAATTTTCTCCCTAGTACAAAAATCGGTGACTAACGTCCAGCTGGAAACAGCCAAGTAGATTTAAGGACCTTAATAACCAAAAATGGTGTCTGCATTTATGGAACAGAAACCAAGTGCCCGGGTTGAGGACAAAGCTAGAGCTCAGGTCCTCCCAAACCCCTGGTTCCGTCCCCCTGTCTGGCCCTTGGTGGCAACTGCCAGGCCTCGGCACACTCGGTCCACCTCCGCCCAGCCCCACCGTAAGCCGAGTGGCACATCATTCCCTGTTGAAGACTGGAGTCACACTTGGGACGGGTAGGCGCCTTGCCTTGCCCACAGCCCCAAGACCACAGACCCAATCATCCCCACTCCTTCTGCCCCCAAATGCTGTTCCCGAGCCCCAGGCTGTGCCGCCTCCTGTGAAAAACCAGTCCCTGTCCACTGGATTTGCTCAGGTTATCCAGGGGGGTGGGACCATGGCTGGGAGAGCCCTCTGCACTTGGCCTCCTACAAGGCCACCTGGACGAGGCTCTATCAGCTTCATCTATTCATTCCTCCACTTCACCTTGAGAGTGCACTCTGAGTCCCAGGCACTATGTGACCTTCCATCCATCCATCCTAGGAGCGATGACAGCCTTGCACCTGCCCAGGGCTCACGGCTAGACCCTACTGTTCCCATGCTAGCCATTCCAGGGGATCAGATTCAGTGTCACCAGCACCCAGACCCAGGATCCAAATAAGTGTTCCCATCGGTTCTCCATTCTTCACTCAGTAGACACCGACATCAAAACACCTGTCCAAAACACTTTAGGTTTTTACCCAATAAACAAGGACTGATTTTTTTCTTTACCGCAAAGTGTATCTTTGCTTTGGGAGAAAGACCTCTTCACCCCTTTGTTCCTTGATAGGGTACACAGTAATAGACCAAGTTAAATTCTTTCTCAATTGTATTTGAAAGGTACTTTAAAACAAGTGTCCATCCTTTAAAAATATTTTATTGAGTCCTTATTTCCCAGAGAATTAATATAAAAGGATATGTTTATTTGTTTTTCTGGAATATATCGTTAAGAGATTTTATTTCATAAGCTTCATCAACCCTTTGAAGTATTTATATAGTTGAAAGAAAGACATGAGGCCCACACTCTGGCAGGGAGCCTGCTGCAGTAAGAGTTCAAAGGCTGTGAACCACATCAAAACTCCCCAGTGTAACACCTGGACGGGGCAGACCTTGACGGGTAAGATTTGGGGAACAGCAGCCAGAATCGAGAGAAGAAACGGAAGCTGGCTTGGTAATCCCCAAACTAGGGATCTCCCAGCCCACATCCGGCAGCACCCCCCCTCCAACACCTGCATCTGCTGAGAATTAGCAACATGTTATCAACCCCTATTACCTCGAGTGTGGCTAATCTAAAATCCCAATGTCTAGAACACTAATTAGCCCCCATTCTACTTTTGTGGGGAAAAAAAAAAAAAAAAAAAAACTGCAAATGACAAAATAATGAGAAGTTAACCCTCCCAAACAGACCTTCCATACATCTGGGGTCTTCCCTAAAATTCACCGCATGCTAACCACACCCACCAGCCTGCTCTCACTCCATCTAGAGCTAGTATCCAGAGCACAGAAGAACATAGCTCAGTACTAAACGGAGAAACAGGAAGCGGCTCCAATCTTGGATCCATCGGCACATAGTCAAGTACCCTTCCTGGGACAGTGGCAGGCTGGAGAGGCTCAGGGATGACCTGGAGCAGCCCTCTTCTCCGAAGTTAGAACAGCCAGCTGAGGGTCGGTCCACGGCTGCAGCACTGTCTGCTTAGGTCTGAACTCCACTCTCACGCTGGTCCCGCAGGCTCTTCCTAGACTGTGCTGCTTCTGGATGCTGGCTGGGTTCACTTTCGCCCTGCCTCCCACCCATCCCAGTCTAATTGTGGTCACAAGCCCAGGTTAACAAAGCACAGCGACTTGCATTTCTGTCTTGTGGATCACTGACACGGGAATTGACGGTGCAGGTTGAGGAACAGATTCATACAGAGCATAGATAAGTGATGACATTATGAGATGAAATATTTGATTGTGCAAACTTCATATAATCATTCAGATTATCACACAAAAGATAAAAATATCGAGCATGTCACATCATATTTGGAATACAGATTCAAATCAATCTGGCACATGAAAGGCAAAATCTATGTGTTAGTATGGATTTTGGCTTTGTTTATTTATCCATTTAAACCTCACTGGGTTTTAACATGTGCATTGCCCTGTGCCCAGTGTTTTGGGGACCAGTAACTGCAATTTACTGGATGATGTGCCACCTGTTCCTCTCACAGCAGCCTCCTAGAGCAGGGATGATCAGGCCCACTCTGATCTCCCACTCTGGAGAAGAGACACCCGGGAGTGACTGTTGAGTCACTTAGCCACGGTCATACCCGAGCCAGGATCTGAATTCAAGCCTGAACCCAAAGTGCAAGCTTTGAGCCACCCTCTGTGACCACTGGTGGAGATGAACTGTTGGAACGAGCCACCTAGCAATCAAAGTAGACTCCAGGAAGTACTTTAGGGCAGGCACACATACCCTTCTGTGGAACCAAGAGGAAGAGCGATCACTCGTAGAGGGACCCGGAAGGCTTTATGGAGACTGAGGCATTTGAGTTGGGGGACTTGCAGTATGGATAGGAGTTCCTATGACTGAGCAAAAGAGGAAGGAGTCAGAGCAGGAGGTAGAGCGGGCTTGTCTCCTGGGATCTGGAAAGTAGGGGGCCCCAGGGAGGGAGGAGAAGCGAGTTTACCAATGGAAATGATGCCTTCCCCTCGGGCATACCTCCCACGGCTGCTGCAACCCTTCTTGGGAGTGCAGGCATGAATCCTTGGAGGGGAGGGCTCATCCCCCACGACACAGAGCCTGGGACTTCTCCCGGCTTCCGTGGAGGTGGAGCTGCTGACCCCCAGTGCATTCTTGCCAGGTGCTCCTCCACAGAAGGGAGAAGCAGGTTCTGCACCTGGCTCTGCACTGACCACGCTCCCTTTGAGTCTACACTGACTTTGTCCCCATTGGGCAGCTCTGGGCAGCGTTACACAGAGCAACCCCCTCATCCACCTGCCACCGCTGAGTTGGCCAGGGATGAGAGGGGCTATGTTATTAAATGTAAGACCATTCAGACCCATCCAACTACCAAGTATCTGACCTTTCACACACAGATCTAGGTCTAGCTGTGTGCACACACGGGAAGTCTGTTGGGTGGGGCAGGACAGTGCAGATTCTCAGGCATCACTAACTCCAAACAACAATGACCTGGGCCCTGAAGTCATGGTCAGGAGCACTCGAGGGCTGGAGGTTGCTTCAGACCCTCTCACTGGCAGCACCGTCCCCATGCTTTGGTACAGCTCCATGCCACCACGTGGCCTTCTGTTCCCCACAGGCCTAGAGCCTGTGCTCAGAAGCCCAGCCCCCGCCCTATTCACTCTCAGTTCTGCTGATTGGCAGAGGCTGAGTGGCCCTGGTGTTCAGAGCCTGCACGGCCACCCACACGAGACCCTTTCATGCCTCTTTTGCTGAGTCCCCAGTTTTGAAAAGACGCCCTCCCCCGACACACATATAGTTTAAATGGACATGGGTCTTTATTTTGCAAGAGAACTTCATTCTGCAAAACCCTCCAGGCACGCTGGGCCAAGGGCACCTGGGTCAAGGGCAAGCTAACTGGACAGACACAATCATTTCTAGAAACACCATCCTCCACTGCCAGTTTTGCTTCAACTCAGCCACACTCCTTGACTTCAACACAAGCTTGGGACCATATTCTCTCCGTGAGTTTCCTGGGTGGAGGCTCTGATGGAGTGGTCATAAGTCAAGACCAAGCAATGTGCCATTCTGCAGGTGTCACTGTCTAGCCTTTCTAGAAGGATTTATCATGCCTGGAAGGAATTTAGGTCAGGTCTGACCAGGTCTCTGGTCTTGGCTCTGCCCCACCATCCTGCAGGTTGCCCAGCCTTTCCCAGATGGTCTCAGGATGGCTGCAGGATTGGCACGGCTGACCCCTGGTACTAGGAGCTCTGACGACTCACCCACGGAACTACAAACACTGGTGGTCTGCCCCAACAACCTGCGAGGGTCTCCCACTGGGTCTCCGCTCCCTCCTTAGAAAGGCACCTGCGGACCAGCCCAACCCTGGGAAGCAGGGGAAGCATCCTCTCGGCGCCCCCGCCCCGCCTGGAGTTGTCGCAACTCAGTCACTTTCTGGAAAGGCTCCAATCTCAACCCCTGTGCGCGCAGCCCTCAGCACACCCGTGGGCACCCCCTTATGTCGACTGCGTTCACACACGTCGCCCTGTCACAGTCCCCCTCGCACTGTCGCCACCGCAGACTCACACGCTCTGCTCCTGTTTACCGAGAGGGAGCGCGAGAGCTGCCGATGTGGTCGCCAAGTTGGGCTGGGGACTCTGGGGGAGGGGAGGCGTCGCAAGCCCGTGGCTGGGGTCGCACGGTCCCGGTCGCCGGCGCCGGGCGCGCCTCGAGGGCGGCAGGGACCCGGCTCGGACCCAATACCCCGGCGCGGCCCGTCTCCCGGGCGGCGGCTCCGGGCGGCGTCCCCGGCCTGCTCGGGCGGCCCGGGCACACGGCCACCGCAGGGGCGCACTGCCACTCGCCCGCACCGCGCGCCGCTCACCTCGGGGGGGCCGGTGCTGTCGCGCCGATCGCGCCGCCGCCGCGGCTCCGCATCTCCCGGGCGTCCGCCCGCCGCCCTCCGGGGCGCCCCGCTGTCCCCACCGGGCGCGAAGGAGGGTCGTGGGGACGCGCGCAGGCTGCGGGGTCCTGGAGCCGCTCGCGACGCCTCCTGCCGCCCGCCGCCCGCAGCCGAGCAGGAAATTTGTCCGGCGGGTCCCGCCGCCTCCTCGGCTCGCTCGGGCTGCGCTCCGCGGCGGGGGCGGGGGCCCTGGCGCTGCGAGGAGCGGGGGCGACGCCTGGTGCCCGGCGCGAGGAGCGCACCCGGCGCCCGCCAGCCGTTCCGGGCTGCGGCCCCGCCCGCCAGGCAGGGCCTCTGGGGCCTGGAAGCATCCAGGCTCTCTGGACATCGGCTTGCTCGGGCTGGTGACCCTTCTGGGCAGCCCCTGTCTTGGCCACTCTGCCCCGACCCAGGTGCATATGGGATAAGACGAGGTGTGACAGGCACTCATATCAGCGGAAAAGGAAAGTCTAGGACCTTCCTGTCCAGCCTAGGCCCCGGGCACCAGGAAGTGGCCTGGTGGGGACATCCTTTAGGCCTTATGACTGGTACAGGGAGGGCAGGCCATCCTGTAACGCTCCTGGTTGGGAGAAGTGAGCAGGGCTGTGGGCATGGCACCCTCCTTCCTGAAGAGTGAGTGAGGGTTCCCTTATGGGGTGGGAGAGGGCTTCCGGGTCAGTAAGGCAGTTTCTGCAAAATGGAACACGCCGAAGAGCAACGGGTAGAGCGCTGAGCCTGCTGTTTTCAGGGTCTCTGTTCCTGGTGATTTTGCTTAGGTTATTTAGAGAGTTCAGAGAAGAAAATTCCATCAGAGGGGCAGACAGGATATCAAAGCCACCTGCCCATCTCAGCTGTGAACCTCTGTGTCCTGCCCTCCAAGTTGGGCCAAGGCCTGGCTTCACGAGGGGACCTTGCTGCTTAGGCTTGTGGAAGAAGGAACACATGAAGGGACAATGAAAAAGTGGCACTCAGCAGTGTTTGGTACCCCATCCAGCATCAATAGCCAGCAAGTAACTCTTGGGACACCTGACGCCGGTTCAGATATAGCTACAGACCCAAATATGGGCACCTGCTGGTTGACACCTCCACATCTGACCTGCCCAGAATGTGACTCCCCTTCCATGGGTGCAAACAGCCATGAAGCCCGTGGAGAACTTGGGCTCAGCCGTTCTTCCCTGTGCAGTGCACAGGTGTTCCGGAGGCCTGTCCAGAGCTGTAAATGCCAGCATGTAACTCAGAAAAGCCTGGCTCCAGGGACCTTTCCTCTGAGCTCAGCTCCCCTGGGGTGCCCAGCTCCTCTGGGGTCTCCTGCCATCTGAGACCTACCTTGATGATCCTCTACAGTGATACCTGCCTCCACCTCCCTCCCCATGGCTGCCTTAAATCTCCAAGTTACTTGTTGTCCCCATTCTCTTCTCACTGCCTTCCCACAGCTTCGGAACTGATTCAAAGTCTCATCAGAATAAAAGCTGTACTGCAGGGAGGCTGTGCCTGAACTGCCCCTTCTCTAGCCATGGCTCCCTGCTGCCTGGGGCCTCTTCCCTCCTTGCACCTTCTTACCAGTTGCCTTTGGAAGATAGCCACACACCCTTCCTCTCTTCCACAGTTCTTATCATAATTTGAGGTTATTTTTAGGTTTATCTGCTCCTTTGGTGTCAGCCATTCCTCTTCCCTGTCCCCAAGGCTGAAGCTCCAGCAGCTTGGGCTGCACCTGTCCCATCCTCTCTCTGCCTCGGCTCCTAACACACCCCACAGCCTGGAGAGCTCACTGAGCGCTTGTGGGCTGGGAATGCAGGGGGACTGGGCCCCAGCAGGTCACCTCATCACACCAGCCCAGGGGCAGGCAGCTCCCTCCTGAGTATGCTTTCAAGCAACAGCCCAGGTTGGGTGGGGCCAGGTGGCCCAGTGACATCATCCAGCTCTGATTTTCCTGCTGCTATGGTTGCTGCAGAGCCAGGCTTGTGTACGAGAAGGCAATAATTTCAAAGCTCTGATAAGCACAGTTTTGCTTGTTAACACTGCAGGGCTGGGGAGGCCGAGACTGTGATACAGGAAGAGAGAAACGTGTCGCCTTTGTGAGACATCTGCCATTGGAAAGTGAACAGCCTTGGGAACATGATGAGGAGGCAGATGGCTCTTCTCTCCTGTAATATCCTCCCTGTTGGACCCCAAAGAGTCTTCTAAGAATGAAGCCACGTTCCTTAATGTCTTCTAAAGTTGCCAGACATCACAGCATACAGATGTGTCACAGGAACTTATGGCAGGGTCATTTTGGTCCTGGCATGGAAGCCCCTGGATCCTTCTTTGCCATCTTCATTTCTATCTGTGCCTCAAGGCCCCTGCCGCATCAAAGTCAATTCCCCAGCCCCCTTCCTTGGCGCCGAGGCCTCTTGCCATCTGGAACACCTAGCCACTTCATCTTTTAGGACCTGGGACTCAGCCCTCTCCAATCCAGGGTTTCTGCCTGTCAGAGCCCACCTGATGCCACCTGGGGCCTTCCTGATGCCATCCCCATGCCTGCTCTCTGACTCCTCCACCTCACCCAGATGTGCAGCTCCTCCCTGTGAGACATCACTCCAGGCAGTGACCCTGTGGCTGTCACATCACCTGCAGGTACACCTTTGCCTCCACTGGACTGAGGACTGGGCCCTTGGGCTTCTTTGCAGTGACTTGACAGAACAAGGGTTCAAATGGAATTCCAGAGTTGAGGTCAGAAATGCCGTCTAGGAGGATGAGCAGAGGAGTCTGAAGCAACATGTGCGAAGCAGGTAAGGATTTGCTCTTAAACAGTATACAGAAAATAACATAAAATTTTACCATTTTAGGAGGAAAAATCGGGGTTGATGACTGGCTGCAGGGCATGGTGAATCAGGACATGGTGAGACAGCACTATGTCCTTCAGGATTTCTTTTAGGACCAGTCGCCACGGAGGTGGCAGTCAGGATAACTATTTTGATCCCTGGAATGTACCAGAATGAATCTAACAGATTCAGAACTTTCAATTTGACATAGCCCCAGTATTATTCCCTCCCTGCTTCTTTTTCCAAGTTATGCACAAATACTGACAATTATTACCCACTTAAATTGAGAGGATGGGCCCTTTGCTGGAAGATTTCTTCACTTTTCAAAAAAAAAAAAAAAAAGAATGATCACACCCTACTCTGGATCCTCATAATATTTTAATTTTTTTTTCTTGGATTATTTTTCATTAAGGAATATAACCGTGAATAAAGTCGAGTAAGTACTTGTGACATGTATGCCCCTAGCAAACACTGACATTTCCATCCCTCTAGAAAGTTCCCTCATAACCCGTCCCAGAAAATCCTCCCTTTCCCACTCAACATGACCATTGTTCTACTGGTTAGCACTGTAGGTTATTTTACCTGATCCAGATCTTCATAGAACTGTAGTATATAGTATGTTTTCTCTCCTTTCTTTCATCTTTTGTGAGATTCATGCTTTCTTGTTATATTGGTAGTTTTCATAATGCATCCTTCTTCCTTTAATTGTTTTGAAAATTTTCTCTTTATTGATTTTTATTTTATCATTTTGATTAAAACATAGCTTTGTGTGGTTTTCTTCACGTCCATCCTACTTGGAATTATTTGAGTTTCTTGATTTAAATTGAAGTTTTCATCAAATCTTAAGATTTTTCAGCAACTACTTCCTCAAACGGTTTTTCTCCTACTTCTCTCCCACTGCTGGACTCTAATTGTAGGTGAGGTTGCTCCTAATACCTCCTCAGAGGTCACTGAGGCTTTTTAAATTTTAAGTCTTTTTTCCTCTGTGCTTTTCAATTTGTAGAGTTTCTATTGCTGTGTATCTAAAGTCACTGATCTTTTCTTCTGCAGAGCTTAACCTTCTGTTCAGTCTATCCAGTGAAGATTTTATTTCAGATATCCTATTTTTAGATCATAGATATTTTTATTTGATTATTTTCAAAGTAATTTTCATTTCTTTGCAGAGGTTCTTATGTTTATTCATTGAATCATCTTTTCCTTTAAATCCTCAAAGAGGCTTATAGCAACACTTCTGATTGCTCATTTTAGCATCTGTGTCAAGTTTGAGTGTGCTTCTACTGAATATTTGTTTTGTTTTGTTTTACAGGGGGAAGGCCTGGTTATTTTTCTGCTCCTTCGCATCTCTCTTTCTCTCTCTGTTTGTCTCTCTCTCCTTCATTGTTTGTAATTTCTTGTTTGCTGAACGCAGCATTCCTGAGGGCCTATAGAGTTTCAGTTTCTGTTAGGAGGTCTGTAGAGACCCCTACTTGAGGACTAGTAGCCCCAGTCTCAAGGCTCAGTCTCTCTGAGGTCTGGACTGAATGCCTGAAGTGTTCAACAGGCCTTTCCACCCTGGATGATTGGAACTTCCATAACTCCCAATGCACCTTAACCTTTCCATGAGAGAGGCTCAGGGCCCTCAGCAGATGTTCTGAGGCCTCAGAATCTGGTTCTGCTAATGTACAGCCTGGTGTTAGATCAAAGACTCCAGGGAATCATGCAACTTCTCGAGTCCCTTAGTGGGCAGCTATATTCTGCTTTGGTGTCCTGCCTTACACATTCGGACTCCCTGGTAGCCACAGGGCTCAATCTCAGGCCCTCCATTCAGAAACAAAGTGCTCTTACTTGGAGTTCCTCCATGCTGCCATTTAGGGAGCTTCCCCAGGCAGAAAGCTGGGCTTAGAGAGATTTTACTCCTTATGTTTTTTTCCCAGAGATAGACAGATGACAGAAGAATAAGTTGTATATCCATTATTCTGTCATTGTTGTGACTGGATTTCCCACCTTTATTTTAAATTCTTATTTCATTGTTCTGATTATTGATATGTATTCTTTCCCCAGGGAAATGGCTGAGTCAGTCATTTTTGCACCTTCGATACCTAGCAATCCCCTTAAATTGTGCAGAGGAATAGTGTTTGAATAAGTAAATTAATACTACATATTTCACTTGTAAAGTAGTACTTTAAATTTTATGTTACATGTGTTCAGAATTGCAATTATTTTACATAGTAAATGTGTATGGTTATGTTATTTAAATGGCAAATAACATTATATATGTATATATAATATATGATATATGCTTAAAGCATATATATATTTTATATATATATATATACACACACACACACATATACATATTTTCTAAAGTAGGGAACACACACACGGCTTAAAATGCAGAAGTTTCAAAAAGTGAAACAGTGAAAACTTAAGTCTCACTTGCTTCCTTATTTCCCAGACAGCCAGTTCTCCTCTCCTGAGACAAAGTTAGTTACCAGTTCCTCCTCACTCCTCCTGGAAGGATCCTGGGCATTCACAAACATACATACATGTGAATTTTCTACTAACCAAGTGGTGGTATACCACTATTTCCTCATACTTGAACTTACACAGGTACCTTGTAGCCTCTGCAGTCAGTGTGTGGATAACCCCTAATCTATTTAACTCTGCTTCCTTTGCAGACCACCAAGGCTGCTCCCAGGTGCTTTCTAGCACAAAATTCCACAAGGGACCACATTGTTCACTGCCATTTCGCCCGTACAAGAGTATGAACGACGCAGGCTCCTGGGGCAGATTGGTTGGTGCCCACCCACACTGAGAGTGGATCTCCTCCACCTCGGCCGCTCAGACTCACCTGCTGGCTGACTTCTGGAAACACCTTCAGACACACCCCAGTAATGTTTTCCAGGCTTCTAAGTACTTCTTAATTCAGTCGAGTGGATGCCTTAGTTAATCACCACAGCAACCTGGATGGTGGCGTTCAAATGCCTGCATTTCACAAGTGCTCTTATAACCAGGCTACCAGAGAGAAAAAATAAGGCTGGCCTCGGGTTCTCAGACATCCACAATAGTCCATGTAGGACGGCTGAAAGCAACTGGTGCAACATGCAGCAGCCACACTGTCACTGAAGAACGAAGGCTGACTTCCTCATCTGGCTGCGATGGCGGAACAGGGGCCAGAACCACCTCCTAGGCTTTAAAATCAGTAAGATGAGAAGAGAAAGCAACACAGGAACGGTGTCCAGACACTGGCCATCAGGGGTGCAGGGCTGTGACGGCTGCGAGGGAGGAGGGAAGTGAAGGAGGTGAGGCTGGCTGCCCCCAGAGCTTCCAGGAGGGGGTCCAGGCTGCTGTGCAGGAGGGGAGCCAAGGCAAAGGCTGTGGCCTCTGGCGTGGAGAGAAAGAGAGCAGGTTCGAGGAGCCAAAGTGCCAGGATTGGGGGTGAGTCCTGGAGAGAGCAGAGCTGCCGAGGGAAGCTCCCAGGAAGGAGTCTGGACCAACAGCTCTTGAGGCCTACGCAGAGCCGGGAAGATTGATCATGGCAGTGAATCCAGAGAGGGACCCACCAGGGTGGTCATCTGATTTTCCATGACTATGCCAAGGGAATTTCATTGGAAGGAGGTGTCCTCCTCAAGCCATCCAGCTGGAACACCTGCATAGCCACGTGGCTGAAAATGAGTGGCAGCTTCACTTTATTATACTTGAAAAGATCAACTTGAAATAGACCTCACCTTAGATATAAGGAGAAGTATAAAACTTCTAGAAGAAAACACTGAAAAACATCTTTGCCATCTTGGATTAGGTAAAGATCTCCTGAATATGATATATGAAGCGTAATCCATAAAATGGAAAGATTGGTAAATTAGACTGCACTGAAATTTTAACATTGTGTCCTTCAAAAGTTGTTAAATGACAATCTGTAGAAGATTGTATGTAAAACCTGTGGGACCTGGAAAAAGCTTTACTGAGAGGAAAATTTCTGGTTTTTAAGTACTTTCATTATTGATGCAAAAAATTAAGGGAATTAAATATTTATTCCAGAAAATTAGAAAAGGAGAAGCAAAAAGAAGGACAGCAATAGAGAAGCAGTAAAAACAAAATGTAACATTAAAAAAACAGCAATCCAGAAGAATAAAACAGATACATAGACAGAACACAGCAGAGGCGGCTGGTTCAGTTCATTCCTGAGTGGTCTCTTCCACTCTCGCCCGGGGTGCTCTACCTGATCAAATATACCATTGGGGTTTTAAGCAAATTCGAGTTTATTTTTAATATGTAAATAACCTTGATAATTTTGGATTTTCAGAAAGTGTAAAGTATAATACTGAAATATTTGATTACATAGATGTGTTAAACTTGAGTCAGTAAAAAGGTCTACAAATATATACTTTCAGATATATACTATGATTGAAATGCAAGCAAAGAAAGGAATATATATGAATATTTATGTATATACAATATACAAAACTGACAAAGGTTTAATACCTTTATTATACAAAATTTTATAAATAAAAATAAACACCTCTATATAGAAGATAAATAAACACTGTAAATAGAAAACGTGTGCCAATGAAATACACATGGACATAAACATATTAAGATACGTTAGCTCTCCATGGTTTAGCCCGCACATCAGGCTAGTCCTTGTTTCTTGGCTCCTGTAAGAGTAAAAGCTTGGAGAGTGTTTGGTGGCCAGGGAGCCAGGGGACATGAGGAGTCCAGTGCAGAGTGCTGTTGGCCAGGTCTGAAACTAGTCCCACTTTCTATATGCATGCACTGTTGACTTGGAAATTCTCCTGAGAACGTATCCCAGGGAAACACTAGACAGGTCACCAGCTGGACGAGATAAGGAGCGTGTCTCCATCACGGGCAGAGTGGTGAGGAACGGAAGCCACTCGGGAGTCCTCCCGGAGGACCTGCGTGAGAGAGCCGTGTACTGGCACAGGTCTGTGGACATAAGAGCAGCTCCTGGCAGAGGGCTGAGGTTCTTAAGGCAGATTATAAAACAGAACACGGAGCAGGACTCAATTCAGTATAAAGTGTGTGTGGACATAAAGACGTGGATGCAAAAGTCACACCCAGCTACGAGAGGACCACTTTCCCTGGGGTGAATTCTTTGCTCTACTTACTTTCTTCTTTATTCTTGTCATTCCCATTGGGAATCCTTTTTGTAATGAGCACAGATAGTGTTTGTATCATGATACGAAATTATGTTAAGGCTGATAGTAGGACTAGAAGGAAGTCACTTGAAATTCTGCTTCACTTCTTAAAACTGTAGTCAAAATAAGTAGACATAAATGGGAAAGAAAATCACTTTTCCCCAAAATATCCCAGGCTGTGAGGATGTAGCCACGAAGCGGGCACCCTCGCTGCGTGGGGGTGGGGTGGGCAAATTGGTGCTTTTTCTAAAGAGCAAAAAAGAACAGCTTCAGTCCAAGTTCATGTATTTTAACTCACTTCCAGAAACCTAGCCAGGAGGTAATTAGAGACACAGACAAAAGTGCATGCACAGAATCTCCTTGCATTGCTCTTTTTCAGTCGCAATTTGAAATGGAAACACCATGAATGCCCGGTCGGGGAGCTCCTGTGCAGCTGGCTCCAGGCACGCGCTCGGCCTCTATCCGCTGTCTCCCTGTGCTGCTCGTGGCAGAGCCTGGGATTCAGTGGTGCAGTGGACACACTCCCACCTCCTAGGGCACAGGGTCCACCCGCACAGGGAAGACAGTGACCTCCCGCCACCAGGTGCTGTCCAGGAGAAGTGCAGGATGCTGAGGAGCACGGAGGACACTGCTAACGACAGAATACAATGAAAAAAAAACATGAAAAATTTGCTGTAAGCTTCTATTTATCACCTGGAGAAATGGCGTGGGACTTCCTCTGAGGGCCAGAAGTGACCTTTTACAGACCATTAACCACTCAGCAGAGAGGACACCAGGCACAAAGCCCTGGGCAAGAGTGTTCAGAGCCACTTGCTCCAGAACGCTGAAGGCAAAGCCTCCCAAATTATCATTTAAATAACATGCAGATGCTCCCCAACTTGGAAGAGTAAATTTGAAAGACACCGCTCCCTGATGAGGCGTAAAGGTAAGGAGGTGCGACCCCACAGGACCTTTGAGGAGGTCCTAACGAACCTCCCGAGGGTCTCTCTTGGGAGCAGTGGTAAGGGACAGATCGCTCCTCAGTGAAGCACTTCTTGAGGGAGCCAGGCTTTATGCTGGTGCCTGCTGGACTCACCAGCACTTCCGGAGTATGGATCTCTGCTGCTCATTACTGAGGAGCTGCAATTCCGTCCTGATAGGGCGGACTAAGCTGGCTTCCCCAGCATGACGAAGGACTATAAATTAATTGAGTGATTGAGGAAGTCCTTGGAGACTGTGCTACCCCTGTTCATGCTGGTTGGCTGCAGCCATGGTTACCTCTGACTCCAGACCAAAGTCCAGGCACTGCAGAGCTTTATGGCC
Organism: Sciurus vulgaris; assembly: GCF_902686455.1. Classification (NCBI taxonomy): domain Eukaryota; kingdom Metazoa; phylum Chordata; class Mammalia; order Rodentia; family Sciuridae; genus Sciurus; species Sciurus vulgaris. The sequence goes on from NC_136464.1 coordinate 4,823,050, forward strand.
AGCCCAGGGTTCAATGTCCAGCAGCACAACCCTCCTTTGGAAGAGTGAGGTTTTCTATTTCCCAACAAAGCAATAGACTCCATTTCTGACACTGGACTCCAAATGCTAAGGTCCATCCGTATTATAAGCAGATCTCCACTCTTTCACCCCAGGGAACTTATTCCCCTGAGGCCATGCCGACAACACAGAAAACCTTGATGTTCTTGTCCGGCTTTCTCACAAGCCTGGGGGCCGTCATTGTAATCTGCTCCATTCTCGGGACCCAAGTGTGGATCACCAGTACAGCTGGCATCACAGACTCTTTCTCCAACGGCAGCGTCACCGTCACCTATGGTCTCTTCCGTGGTAGGAGCACTCAAGAAATCGATCAAGGACTTAAAGAGCCAGACAAAGCTTTTGAAGGTAATGATGAGCCACTGTGAGCTGGTACAGTGAGTGTGGATTAAGATTCATGTTATTCTATATTTGGGCCAAATAGCCACTTGAAAATAATCTCCGTGTAAGTGCTGAGTGGCATTGAAGATCAAGCCCACCGCATACTTTTGAGAGGTCACTGTGTTGTTATTTCAGCTTCGGGGTTTGCCTTGGTCTTTCATTTCAACAGTCTGCCATTCCAGCAGTGGCTGGGTTTGGATGGTGCCAAATTTACTGTTAAGTAAACACTTAAGCAACAATAATACTTAGAAAAAATATTACAAACACCCTGGTGTTCCATCGCCAGTAGGAACCACATTTTTAACTGTGATGACTGTATTTTAGGTTGGGCATCAACCTCTGGCCCGAACTTCCTAAATAACATCATAGGGAAAGATAAAATGGAACAGTCCACCTCTGTTCCTACTCCTCAGCTTCATTTATTTAACCAATTTGAATTGACATTCTTGTCCCCAAAATATTTTGTTATTGGAGAGAACTTTTAATTTCTATTAATTCTATTAATTATGTATTTTATAGGAATTCCTATTTTATCCTAATTCTTTATATAATGATGCCTTCCTCTCAATAGGTATAAAAATAAATTTGTTGAGACTAATAAGTTGATTTAGCTACTTGACTTTTGAGATTTGATAGTTACCATTTTATTTTTAAAATTATAAAACCACTTTGCAAATTATATGACACGTAAGAGGACTTTGTTTTGAACAGTGATTATATACATATAGATATTAAAGAGGCATTATCAGCTGTTTTGCAGTCATTAACTTCTAACTTATAAATCTCCATCATTTTCAACCTTCTGCATTTGTAGTGTTTAGTCTCCGGATGGTGTTTAGGTTCTGGCTCTAGTTTGCTCATGACGTTGTTAATGAAGTGATTTCCTGAAATCCAGAGCAACAGGGTTGTTTCCAAGTTACGGACCTGTCTTCTAGGTGTTGTAAAGGTCCCCTCTCCCCCGGCATTCAGCAGCCTCCCAGAGGGCCCAGGGACATTTGCTCTACAGCACCTACATTTAAGATGTCAATAATTTGGTCATATATTCAGTTATATGAGTAGCATTTTCAAAACAAAAAGGGAACTGGTTTCTGAGTCTCCAGATATGTTTCTTTTAAATTAAATAAGAGACAAAACCTACAAATTTTTGGTTTTTATACAATGCCTGTTTGGAACCAGTTGATTGCAATTTGAGATCAATGGCTCCAGTGGAAGCCATGACTGTTGGCAGCCAGCGGGCCAGAGGAGATCAGGGAAGAAGTTGGGAGAGTCCCCAAGGGTCAGTGTCCAGTGGGGAGGAAGAGGGGAATGGCCATTTCCTCTTTGCCTGGATCTCTCACTCTCTGTCTGGGGGCCTCCTGTGACCTCCCCATGTCACTGTCCCCCATGCCATGCTATGAATGAGCTGCCACCCAGGGGGTGAGGGCGCTGCACACCAGCTCTGCTGACATCTAAGGACACGCAGGGCCCAGGTGTCTTCATCGAAGATGACCGTCTTGATCACAGAACGCCCACTACTCTCTCAGCTAGGGAAACGTCTCTGGAACTTCTGCATGTGGTGGTCCCCTGCTAACAGTGCCTAGGTGCTTCCCAGACAGCAGCATCATGGTCCCCACAGTGAGACGCATGGCCTGGCTCCCGCCCCTTGTCTCGGCCGCCCTGTGCTTATTTCAAATCAGAAACCAATGACCAGCAGCAAAATACCATCTGTATCAGTACTGCTGTCCTGTTCTGCGAGGACAGAATCTTCCACTGGACAGGTTAACCTTGTCGGGTTAACTTTAGCTTCTTGGCTGAGGCCAGCTCATCCTGAAAATTCTTAAGGAATAGTGATCATCACCAAGCTTTGCCATATTTCTGCATAGGAGCTATCATTGTGTGCCAATCTGAGCTGCAGATTTTAAATTAGAGATGTCTGACTGCAGAGTGCCAAAATAATTCTGCCAACAATAGGCAACTGATGGGGAAATGATCAGTCAGACCAGCAGGAAGTTCACTGTGCTGGAGCTGCACTGCCTGGGAGCTCAGATTGACTGGATGCATCTTACTTTGCCCAACATCCAGATGAGAGGGGACAGGTCCTTTATATGCAGGCATGAGCAGATTATCTTTGCTACTCGAGAAGTTCTGAATACCTAATTCCAGTCAAAAGACCTTCCCTGACGGTGGCCAGGTAGCAAGGCCTGGGATTCTGACAGGATTTGCACACAGCTCCTGGCGTGGAAGGCTCACTACCCAGGGCAGGAGATTCAACTCAACCAGTTAAGTTCAACACCTGCTCTAACTGGGAGCTATGATGAGTGCAGGTCTCCATGACAGCAAGGGTGGGGACGGGGCTCTGCAGACTCCTTGGGGACAGAACCCTGAAAGCCGGAGAACAGGAGCACACAGACTCACACTCATGGCGATGTGCCTTCTCCTTGGTTTTGGATCTTGATGTCATGCCAACAGGACCCTTAAAATAAGTCATTTCTTTGACTTTGGTTTTTGAAAATGCTATTAGGGCTCAAGGGGTGTGACATGTAATAATTCCTCACACTGGCAATGATGACAAAATGAGTCACCCACAATACGAAATGACCTCATATTGAAATGACCAATATGAGGTCATTTCAAATATCACTCAGCCTACGTGCTGACCAGAACATATATTTTGACAGGAAAAGCTTTTGTCTTTCACCGGGTCTTTATTCTTGGTCCAAAGAACACTTTGAGTGGTAGGTATGTGGTGCTTTAAGCACTTGCATTGTGAAGACAGTGAGTCTCTGAGGCTGGAGGTGGACTCACCTGGACACTGGCAAAGAGTCCCTGCTTGATAGGGATCTCAGGGAGTCAGTCCCTGGTCTGCTTGTTTTGAAAATCCTGCCCAGATGACTAAGACCCAGTGATTCTAACTAGTTGATGACAGCCAGATGCTAGAGGGACATGCGTTGCATGTTGGGCATTGCTTCAAGCTCCAGTGCTAAGTTAAACTAATTTCTCAGAGACGGCTCTGGATGCAACCTTGAAAACCAACCCACATCGGCTGGAAGAAGGCATCAGGACCCCCTGGCCCACCTGCTGCACTGAGTCGATGACCAACGTACAGCTGCAGGAGCGCCACCCTCGGCTGACCCTCTGCCTGTCAGTCTCCACCAACCTCGTGCTTCCCGGGGAGCCCCAGTGCCCTATTCAACCAAGATAAAAATAACTAGAAAAACAGATGTGCTGCAAAAACTGGTTACTTGCAAAGAGAGGAAGAATGAGTTAGATGTCCACAAACACGAAGACGCCTGCCTTACGCCCTTACACACACGGACACTTCTCCTGGAGAAGAGCCACTCATCATTTGCCCCAGAGATGTGACCGCACTGAAGTGAGGAGAGGATAGGGACATAGGTGTCCTGCAGGGCTCAGCCACTCTTCTCTCGAGAGAGCCCTGGTGACCTTCCTAGAGGCACGGGCACCCGAGGCCACTTACCAGGAGAGTCTGAGTCATGCTCTGAGATCTGTTGGCATCACCAGCCCTCCCAGGGTGGTCCTGTTGTCCACAGATTCAGAAGGTGTCCTGATCAGGCCCTTGTGACCAGGTGTTTGAGACCCACTAGACCACCGGCTCTTCCCCAGTGTCTGAGGACTTGTAGAAGACCAGAAAGGCAGATGCAAGTGGGCCTGAAGGGGTTAACCAGCCCCGTGTGGGGAACCGAGGTCCAGTGCCACTGATTCAGTTCCTTGCTCCACCAGCCAGCCACCCAGTCCTGCCAGCTGCAGAGCCCGTGAGCCTGGCGCTCATCTCTGTGGCCTTGTGTTCTTGGCCTCTTTCCGGGGGCTGCCAGAATCAGGGCAATTAGTTCCAATTGTGAGGTGGCTTTCCTGATTCAATGCTGGCCCCTAAAAGAAAGGAAAAGAACGGCATGTATCTGCTAATTCCGTAGCAGAGAGCAGCTGTCAGATGCCGGGAGATTTGTGGCTGTTCCATTCTTGCTAACTTTCCCTGCATTTTCTGCTTTCATCGTCTGAGTCCTGAGGCAGGAACTGGAAGGGAGATGCAGCTGTCGTACCTAGGTGGCAGGGAATTCAGGATGCTGAAAATCAATTTCACAATGCAGCAGTTAACACTCAGATGGATTGTCCCCTTAATGCATGGGAACGTAGGAGTCAACAGCCCCAAGTTGACTCTTTTGAAAGTCACATCTACCAATTCCTACCAGAAGTCAAAGGAAAGAGCCGAACTCTACTGTCACTTTTTAATTCACTCTGAAAAAATGGAATGTTAACCATTTGCGCATGATCATTTACTGCCTTTTACTAAGTGTGCAAAGCAGAAAACTACTGTAGAGCACTTCAAGTGTCTGGGACAGAGTCGTGTTTTCAACACTAAAGTTTCTGTTTTCTATTGTTTATTTCTTTGGCTCTCAAACTTTGCCAAAGAGAGGGCTCCTGTGGTCCCCATCCAACTTCTGGTGAGGTCCCCAAGTTTCCCTTAGAGAAAGTTGCTCTGTCTGGAATGGGAAGGGACCCCGCCTTCACAGTCATGAAGCAGCGAAGCGCCGACCACCTCTGACCAGGTGTGCCCCTTGCTCCTCCTACCCTTCTTCTGGGGTCGCCTTCCTCTAGCTTCACAACAGGTGTGTGCTAAGTGAGAACAGCCAGGACATCCCCAACGAAGTTGGGAGAAAGAGGAAAGAGACTCAGCCGAGGTCAGGGACGGGCAGTCCTGCCCAGGTGGCCCCTGAGACCTGGTCCCTCAGACCCGCCCCCCCATCCCCCCGGCTTAACCTCAGAGGGTCCTGGCATGACTGCCCTCTAAGTCTGACCCACACTTTTAGAGCCCTCGCCAGGGGTGCAGGGCAGAGAGGATGGTGCTGAGGATCTCACCAAGCGCCATGGATCACCAAGAGAAACCTCAGAGCAGCCCCAAGGGGGCGGAGGACGCCTGGGCGGGAGCACCCCGTGAGCTGAACCGAGCTTCCAGGCCCGCCTGAGGAGCGAAGGGATCTGCAGCCCACGGTGGCGAGGTCAACGTCCAATCCGCTGAACTGATACCTCCCTCCCTCCCTTCTCCCCTGGGTTTGCCAGGGACCTGTGGCCCTGGGGAACACCCAGAATCCCTGCCACCATTTCCCTCTCTTTGGACTCTCTTTCCTGCACTTTCTCACTTGGATATCGCCCCTCCTGCCTCCTGCTGGCACCTTCTGTCACCTCTCACTGCCACTCCCAGCCTCTCCCACTCCCTGTCTACAGAGGCTTCTTGCTCAGGGCTCAGCCACAAGACAACTGAGACACCTCCCTGGGAGGTGGTCTTCCTCCCGCTGAGGGTCTTCACAGTAAGCCTGCTCTGCCACCAGCCAGTGGGTGGAAATCCACCTCTCTCATAGGACACCACTGATTAAAAAGCAAAAAGTTAAAAGAGGTGAACAAATGGAATGTGTAAACTAGTTTAAGGTATCCCACACTAGGACGAGGGCGTGCTCCTGCCCAGAGGGGTGCCAGATCCGTCTGGCCAGCATGCCCTGAGAAACAGTGGGCGTGAAGAGTGTGCAGAGGGGTTCCCACAGAGACCACTCCAGGAGGCGGCCGTCCATGACGTCAGGTTCACCCCCTCAAACACCTGGAAGGACTGCCAGGCAGGAGGCAGTGCGCTTGTGTTTTCACGCGGAGAATGCGGCCGGGCAGATGCAGGATGCAGATTTGGGCTCGCGACACACAGAGAGGTTTTCAATCACGGAGGCAGTGCAGGGGGGAAAGGGCCACCTTGTGCAGAGAGGACACTCACGGCTGGAGCGCTTCAGGAGACCAGCAGCCCCTCCCTGGGACCCCTCAGGACTCAGCCCTGGAAACAGGAACCTTCCCTGTATGGCTGCTCTCTGTTCTTTCAAGTCGTGCTGGGCTAGGGACTCGAGAGTCCCCAGGGCTCTCTCCCCAGGGACCAGGGGAACAGGAAGGGAAGGGGGATGCGCGTGTCCCCTCTCTCCTCCCCCGCCCCGCCCTGGCTGCGATACCTGGCACTGGCCTGTGGTTTGATAGTGTGCTGCTCTCGGCTCTGAAGTCTCTCCCAGGTCATTTCTCCTCCTGACTTCACAGGCCATCTGGGTAGCACTGAATGCAGGGTGGGGTCTTCTCCTCAGGGAAGCAGCGGATGTGTGACCAGGCTGTGCGGTGTGGGCTGCTCAGACGGGTCATTTGTGTTGTAGCGAAGGGGCAGCTGGAGGACACGGAGGCCAGGGAGGATGGCTGGGGTGGTCAGAAGCCGAGACAGAGCAGTGGCCCGTGGCACGGGCTCTTTTCTGCCTTTCGCATGAGCGCAAGTCCACACCTGGAGCCTCTGTGCACCCCAGACAGATGCAGATGCCAGGAGGGGCTTAACTTGGAGAGGTCCGGAGGCTCCCTGGGGGCAGACTCCCAGCCTCCTCCAGCATCAGAGCCCCATGGCCTTCAGGCCTCTGGGCTCCAGGGAGTAGAGTCCGGGCCCAGGGCCAGCAAGCACCTTGGTTTGTAGAGCAGGCCCCCTTTTCTCCCTCCACTGCTAGCCTTGGGCTCTCTCCCCCTGTGGCCTCCATTCGCCTTCCTCCCTGCCTTCCCCCTCACTGGATTTCCTGCAAAGCCTTACAGGAGGCTTGCTGCATGCGGGCGTGACCGACCCAAAAGAGCAGGGGCAGTGCTCAGAGCCAGAGAGGTGCTCGTGATGAAATTGCCATGAACCCCACTGGCAAGGACGTGAGGCCAGAATGACTGGTGGACAGCTGCAGGTACTCAGGACACGGCCAGGGAACTTCAGGGTTGGGACAAATGTCCAGTCATCTGCGTTCAACCAGAGTCAACAACTGGAGTACAGGGAGGAATGTGGTCTTGTTTTTGCAGGACTTGAAACATAGCTACTCTGACATCTGACAGTCACCAGCCCAAATACCTGCCAGGGGAGGAGCTGGCGTCTGCACCTTGTGCTCTGCACTTACCAAACATTGTTTTAGTTTTAGGGATATTGAACAATTCTTCCCAAAAGACTCTGCATTTGTTGGCAATCCTGTTCCTGGTCCTCAGCTTGTGCACTTCGCTGCTGAGTTCCGGGTTTACCTTCTACAACAGCGTCAGCAACCCCTACCAGACGTTCCTGGGCCCAGTGGGGGTGTACACCTGGAATGGACTCAGCGGTGAGTATCCCCAGGAGAACCCACACCCTTCTAGTCTCCCTCTCAGCCTCTCCCCTCGCACACAGGAACACACAGGTCCCACGGTGGTGACCGGAGTTAGTGTGTCCCAGGTCTGTGGTGGAAACTCTCTAGTCTACAGCACAGTGGCACCTCTGGACATAGAATTCTGTTTCAATGCTCTGGTGAGTGACAAGAAGTGGTTGAAGAAGGGATGTCACAACAGGTCACAGGAGCCACCTTTGCTCTTGAGAATCTCATGTAGAGTCACACAAAACATGCTTAGGTCAAGAGAGCACTCATGGGGCTCCTGCTGTGCGTCAATTCCAAACCAGGCTCCACGTGATGTGCAGAAGTACATGCGTGTACACACATGTATACGCAGGCACATGAGACACATGCGTATGTACACACATGTACATGAGAGTGTGTGCACACGCGCGCTCACACACACACACACACACACACACACACACACACACACACACACTCATTTACTCTCCTTGCCTCCACCTAACAAGTCAACTGGGGTCCCGAGATGACACGTCTGTATCATGCACAGAGCCACCATGTGTCATTTGGGAGCCTCTGGGCTGAGTCCCTCCTTGCAGGCTGCCTGGAGCCCTGGTGCTGTGTGGTGCTGCCAGCTGGTTTTGTTTGCTTCCTGGTTGGCTGTTGGATGTGGCGGGAGCCCAGGGGGACGTGGTCCTGGCTCTGCCTCATGGTATGCTGGATTCGCACTGGGTTTTCTGGGGCTCTGCAGCTGCCACAGCTGCCTGGAGGCTGGGCCAGGCCGGTGGAGCGTCTCTGCCCCATTCCAACCGCCTCCAAGGCCTTTCCCCTGCCAGGCGGCCAGGTTCCTCCTACTGCTTCCTCTCTCCACCAGCAAAACTTGGTTTAGGGATCAAAGCTCATCCTCCCAGGGGGTTCGAGAGGGGCTTCATGCAAGTTTCCAAGGTGCATTTTGAGCACCAGAAAGATGCCCTGGATATGGAGGAGTCAGGAAGTCTCAGAGGAGAACTGTGGGTCCCCCGCCGTCCTGTGGGAGGCATCCTTACCTCTGCCTGGGGCAGGTGGCTGGAAGGAGCCCACACGTCCATGCCTGGCCTGTACCAGAAGCAGGAGAGAGAAAGGCCCTGCCTGTAGCAGGTTCGTGTGGCAAGCCACCAGGGACATTGAAGGTCCTGCTGGGAGGTCACTGAACCAGGGTCGAGATCACCAGCTAGTCCCAGCACAGCTCAGGTGGCAGAAAGAGGGATTCTTATAAGGCTTCAGGGGACTCCTAAGCACTAAGCCAGGATGACAGGGACTACCTGTCCAGGCAGACTCGGGCACGTGTCACATGACATGCTCACCTCAGCTCCAAGGCTTTGCGGCCAGGCTGGCCTGGCCACATCCATACAGGGCTGGCTCTTTGTTTCTGTGCTGTTGTTACCTGGAGGCCAAACAAACCCCCAGCTCTGTGGTGCACACTTGGGGCCAGGGGCCACAGCCTGCAGAACGGTCATCACTGTGGCCTCTATGGTGGGCAGGTTGAGTGCCAAAGGGGAAAGGACTTGGTGGCAGGCACAGACATTCCCCAAAGCCAGGGTCCTGGCCCCCAGCTGCTGCTATGACTGTAGCCCTCCTCAGCCAGCCAGCCAACCAAAGGATACCCCGTTGGCACTCATCACTGGGGTAAAAAGCAGGTTGCCTTTATTTCCCCTCAAGCTGCTGGGAATCTAAGGGAAGCAGAGGCTTCAGCATGGCTGGGTTTGGGGTCTCAGCTCAAATCCTCAGAGTGCTGTCTGTCCCCATCACCCCATCCCATTCCCCAGCATCTCCCAGTCATTACTTAGCCAGCGCTGCTCTCATGAGGGTCAGTGACTCTGGCAACAGGACCCCACGAGGAAAGACCTGAGGGTTCCCAATAGTTAAGAGAGACCCTGGGCCCGGGTTCTCCGAGGCCAGTCTCTGTAGCCCGCAGGGTGGAAGGTACCTAAGTGTTCACCACCTGGCTAAGGACACCTGAATCCCTGGAACTGGGGCCAGGATGGGCCCTTCTCCAGCCGCAGGGGCATGCTGGGGAGGACCAGTGGGTCCTGGAGGAGAAGCAGGAGGGAGTGCCTAGTGGAGACTGCTGTGGCCACACTCGCAGGTGGCCGGCCGGCCTCGCCGCAGCCCCTGGAGTCCTTGCCTTCTCAGTGGGATACACGCTGTCTGTGCACATGTCAGAGGCCCTGGTGGGTTAGTAGAGGAAAACATGAAAAGAGGGCGGAGCAGCTTCCCCTCAGCCCCGCCCACTTCTATCATTGGAGCCCAGATTTCCTGCTGTGTTCCTTCCTGACTCAGAGGCTAGTTCTAGCGCGCGCGCGCACACACACACACACACACACACACACACACACACACACAGACATGGGCTGGGGGGAGAGGGAGGGAAGGAGAAGGAGGGAGAGGAGAGGGAGGGAGGGAGAGGAGGGGAGAGACAGGAAGGGAGGGGGAGGAAGAGAGGGACAGAGAGAGGGAGGAGAGAGGGAGGGGGAGAGAGAGAGGGAGAGGGGGAGAGGGAAATAGGGAGAAAGAGAGGGAGGGGAAGAGAGGGAGGGGGAAAGGGAGGGAGGGAGGGAGAGGGGGAGAGAGGGAGAAAGAGGGAGAGAAAGGGGGAGAGAGAGGGGGAGAGAGAAAGAGAGGGGGGGAGAGGGAGGGAGAGAGAGAGAGACAAGGAGAGAGGAGAGAGAGGGGGAGGGAGGGAGAGGGAGAGAGGCTGGGTGGGATCGTCTGAGAGTGACGTGTCAGGAGCTGATGTGCCTTCTGACAGGATCCTGGAGGGAGACTTGGCAGCTGTGGCTTCTTCTAAATCCCCTGTGCAGATGCCTCAGAAGCCAGACCTTGTCCTCAGTTTGCCCTCTGGGGACTCTAATGGTTCTGACCTCCTGTAGGACGACAGAGTTCAGTGATGACTCAGTTTTCAGGAGGCTGAGCCTGCAGGAGGGCCTGTGTAGAGAACTCACCAGGCACCTTGGCCTTGGGCCACTGTGGGCCTGAATCAGGCTGACCTCTGGGCCCTGGGGCAAATGCCCGTAGGCTTGGCCTTTGCATGTTCTCCTGGGCTGGCAGATGGTAGGCAGGGTCCAGCAGGGCAGAAGAGGAAGCGGGTTTCCTGCTTGTTTCTGATTGGGAAAGCAGGAGTGCCTCTTCTGTGGTCCTGTGTCCTCTGACCCCAGGCCCTCTCTGCACCACACTAACTGGGGGTGGTTGGGCGCTGGCCACACAGGGTAGGTCTGCACACTGAGAGGAGGTCGGAGCCAGGGACACTCACGGGCTGGCTGCTTCAAATACATCTGTGCCTCAACCAGGGAGCCCAGGGAGCCGCCAAGCAGGTCCTGTGGCCCAGAGTAACAGACCAGGACAGAAGTCAGTGTCCCTGAGCCTTTGGTAGCACTTCATCAACCCTGGGGCTTCCTCTAGCCCCAGAAAACCCTTCTGTCCCAGACAACTGGAGATGCCGGGCAGCTGGAGGCTGGGTGGAGCCCAGGGCGCCTGGCATCAACCCACAAAGAGGGATTCGGGTCAGCCCGAGTCTGTTGGCTGGTTCCTCTGCAGATCAAAGCTCTAGACCAGCACGTAGCCCTGCGTGCATCCTCCCCTGTGTGATTCAGCCTTGAGAAACTTCACAAGAGGAAAGTGAAGGGCAATTAAGGCATGAGGGGCTGGAGAGCATCAGAGGACTGGGCCTTTGTTCACTCAGATAATTAAGAAATACAGCCATTGTTTGGAGGATGAAGTCTGCCATTGAGGACTGTTAAAACGCTCCCCTCGCACACACTCTCTAATTAGGGCCTCTTGGAGGACCATTCCGAACTTCCCTGCGTGCAGGGCACGCCAGGACAGGCCTGACGCCAGAGTGTCCACTGGACTCTGCGCATCTGCCTGTGTCAGCAGAGAATCCTGGGGATCCCCCTGGTGGCCACATCCACAGTCGGATCCAGGCCCTGCCTTGCCACAGGCCCGAGCTGCATCCCTGTCCTCCCCGTGAGCCTTTGCAACGGCAGCGATTGAGAACTGAGTCAGTGCCATACAGTTCGTCCCCTCCAGCCCACCATTGGATAGTTTTTGTGTGTTCTCAGTCACATGTAAACTTCACCAGGTCAACTTCAGACTCAAAAAGAAGGCCATGCCCTTTAGCTATCCCCTGCCTGCCATCAGGAAGCAACCATGGATCTACATTTTTGTCCCTCCTTCCTGGTTAAAGGCCAAACCCCACTGAGTTATGGAGAATGAAGTTCAGGGCCCTGGGCCAGCTGAGGCTGTATAGGGGCCCTGTCTCCACACCCTGTGCTCAGGACCCTGCTGCCTCCGCACATCACAGTTCAGGATGCTCAGCTTGCTACCTGCCAGTCTTCACTGAAACTGCTGCTCCCACCTGCCATGCTGCTGTTCTCCCCCAGCCTTCCCAAGTCTTGTTCACCCTCCAGACCCCTCTAGACTCTTGCCCTGTTGACCCCACAGCCTTGCATCCATCTGCGAGTTCACCGGGCACTCTGCTGCACACAGGGTCTGAGGGAGCGGGTTATCTGACAGGCCGGGTGAACAGCGACGGCTCCTGGGCAGACTTGGGCTGGAAGATCTGGTCCTGGGCGGACACGGCCTGGCTTACTGTGTAGCACTTTGCACCTAGAATCCAGTTTGTGTCTTATATTTTAAAAATATTCTCCCCAAATGCTTGAAAGAGTGTCAACCCCAGTGCAGATACTCAATACACACCCTTGGAGTGTGTGTGCTGTAAAGAGTATGTGGCATTATGAAACATATCACCGTGTCATTTATGAAGCTTAATTTTCTTTTCAGCATCCTTCATTTTCCTGACCATGGTGCTGTTTGTGGGGAACACACAGTCTAATCACCTCTCCAGGGACTTGCTGGAGGAGCTTTATCCGACAGTCACTAGCAGAGGAATGACCCACAGCTACGGATACTCATTTTGGCTCATCCTGCTTGTCATTCTTCTCAATATAGTCACCGTGGTCATCATCGTTTTCTACCAGAAGGCCAGATACCAGCAGAAGCAGGAGCAGAGAAAGCCAATGGAGTATGCTCCCAGGGACGGAATCTTATTCTGAATTCTATTTCATGTCACTTTGGCATTGTGTCTGCTCTGGTGGTTGTCAGCTCTCTGAGCAGTAGCAGGTTAGCTTCTCTGGACAATCACTATGAACAGGTGACTCATCTGTGATGACTCTTCTCTCCCCGGACACCGTGTTCCTCACAGAGACTGTCCCCTTGGAAGGGGCGTCCTGCAGGGTGGGGAAGAAGAGTGGGGAAGGACACTGTCTAGGGCGCTCACTGCAGCAGGGCCTCAGAAGCCGGCAGCCCTCCGGCTAAAGCCATAAAGCTTCCGCCATTCCCTCTGATTAGCTGGGAGCACATTAGCACCTGTCATCTCTGGTCCACAGGAGGGAGCAGGTGTTCTAATTCTGCTCCCAAAATAAAGACCCCCAGGTACAGAGAGATTCAGAACCTATCTTTCCAGATCCAGGGGTTGGAGGCAAAAGACTCAGGAGGAAGTGGCCTGGGTTTCTGGTCTGGCATAACCCAATCCCAGTGGTGGGCACAAGAACCGATAAGTGATCCTCAAACCTATTCTTGAGGTTCCAAGGTATGGCTTTGAGTGGGAAGAGATTAGAAGTGAAAGTAGGGGAGAATAAAAATTATAGCCCTTTGTTCTTTTTGTTAAAGAGGATAAGTAATATAATTTTGGTTTAATGGGATTGTGGTAAATTCAGTCAAAATAGAAACGAAACATCTGAGCAAGTTCTACTGCCACCCCATGAACCAACCTTTTGCTTAGTTCCTGCGGGCATACATCAGTGGTGCTGGGCAGATGGGGGTGCCACCCATCAGCACCCTACTTCCTAGCCAGAAGTAGAGGGGGGAGAAGCGGGTCAGAATACCAGGCGTGCTGTTCCCTGAGCAAGGGACCAGAATACACAGGAGCTCAGGGGCTGGGAAGCCCTCCAAGAACAGGTTGGGTGGAACTGGTTTGTAATTTCCTAAGAAGACAGTTGGGCAGCCAGGGAAATGAAGTAAGTCACCTCCTTGCCAGTAGGATCATCTCCCAAAAACCACTTGAGCCTGACGATTCCACTGGCTGCCAATAGGGCTGTGAACTAATCACCATCCGTGTCTTGGTGGCACCAGGGCTGAGCAGAGCGGATTCGCTGGCGCAGTGTGCCAAGAAGCCACTTTAGACAGAGGGCCCATCATTCACCAAGCTCGCCAGGGTGAACGGCCTCCTCTTATTATTTTCAACAGTCTGTCTTACAGACGTGCCCTGGGTACCTGGGGTGAGGCTGGCGCTGTGCTGACCTGAGTATCTGCCCCCCGTGGACTTACTGTCCAGCACTTGAGACTGAGGTGAAAAGCCACTGCTTGATTCCACTTAAAACAGGTCCTCAGCCACAAAGTCATCCTCGTTCTTTGCAATGTCTCTTCTCTCTAACCGCCTACCCTGAAGTCCTGCTAGCTCAAAGTTACTCTAATCTATTAACCAATCATAAAATTTGGAACGTAGTTTTAAAAATCTGATCTTCCACGGTAAAAAAAATGTTCTCCATTCCTTAAGCCCAGAAGCATTTGTATGCCTTGAAGGTTTGGGTTTTACATCAGGTCTTGATGATGTAGACGGGAGATGAAGAGGAAAGGGACACAGGCAACAGGCTCTGCAAATGGTTGCCAAGTAGACAGGCACTCACCTGCTGCCCGTGCCAGCAGTACTGAGTGGCGGAGACCGCCTGCACTTACTGATCTCAGCACAGCTGCTCGTCTTGGATTCCTGCGCCATGCAGGGAGGAGGGAGCTGCGAATAGGCAGGAGCATCGGTCCCACCCTTCTCCTCTCTGCTCCCTGCTGCGTGTCCTCCTGCTGCCCAAAGCTACCGAAAAAGAATTACAGCATCAGTCAGAATTTCAGACAAGTCCTGGCTTTAAAAGAAGAGGATCTGGATCTGTGGCAAACTTCAGAGTGAAAGTTTCATTTTCAAAAAGCTTAAATGCTTAGTAAAAAAGAAAAACATATGTAGGAATGCGTCACATTTCATATTGTTCATTTTAAGCAAGCTACTTTAAAACAAGAGCAGTCCTGTTTTAGATCTCTTCCTGCCAACAGGAGGGTAAACTTCTAATTTTATTTTTTGCATTTCATTATCATTATGATAGCTGTATGGTTATATTAGTTGAATAGCCTTCTAATTTTTAACCTTGGCCCCAGTAGAAAGACCACTCCCCTGGCTCTCTGGAAGCACACACACCTCAACCAAACACTGGGCCTCTGTCCATCACTGCCCCTACAGGGGCCACACGGCTGGGGCCAATAACCTGACAAGGCCTGGGTGTGTATGAGAGGACTGGAGTAAATGTCTAAGCACTAGACTTTGGCCCCAGTAGTTACCCCAAGCACACGCCATTTTGAGTGACTAAGTGCGCGGATTCTTGCAGTGTTTAAACAGGTCAACATTCACCCTTTGATTAAAAACGTAACCGATTGCACTAGTCCCTGAAAACTGCATATTGTCTTCCCTGGCTTCCTAAGTGGTCCGTGGATTTAAAATAGTCTGCCCTCTTTCTGAGGACCGCATTACACTCTCAACCAGGAATCACTACGCTGGTGGCAGTTGGTATAGAGAAGAGAGTGTGCACTGTGTCGAGAGACCGAGGCCCAGTGACAACCAGGGGACAACCTGCTGCCTGTGAGATAGAGCGCGGGGGCCAGGGTCTCAGCAGTGTGTGCCATTGCATGGGGCTTGCGAAACAGCCGGATAGGTGTCGCTGAGGCCACGTAGCCAGGCCGCATGGGAAGTAGATTACTGGGGGCTGTGGGGCATCCCCAAGGAAACCCAGACCACTGGGGACAACCTCCTGCAACAGAGGTGGACTTGGCTCTACCACAGACTCTGTGACCTGAGCAAGGGCTGAAACAACCTTAGAAATGACCCAAAAGAACCACTGGTCACAGGGAAGTAGAGGAAACCCACGGTTCCCTTGAGCTGCTTCCTCGTCTGAAAAATAAAACCAAAAAAAGGGTAGGTGACTTAGGAAGCTCAGTGTCCTTCCCTTTAATTTCATAGGGTTTGGTTTTAAGAAGCATTTCCATAAACACCAGATGTGACAGTCCCGTTTCCAAGCACACAGGTGTAGGGAGCCACTGTCTTCAGAACACTCCCGTTGAGCTCTGCTACTCCACACCCGGCTGCCACGGGGACCGTGTGCTGTGTAACGGTGTTGAAACACTCATGCCTGCGCTTCCCCGCAAAACCCAGGGAGTGATGAGCGAAGACGGCCACGGGGTATCTTCAGCAGGATGCAAAAAATGCATTCCATGTTCCAGAACAAGAATCCTTTAATAAACAGCTTTTAGTTTCCAGACTTCTCCCTTGTTTTCCACTTACTCCATGGACTGAATCACCCCTCCATTCACATGCTGAAGCCCTGGCTATGGGTGGATGCAGTGAGAAGCAGCCACTAGCAAGACAAGGAGAGAGTGACCAGAAAAACCATCTGCACCATCACCTTGGTCTTGGACTTGGAGCCTCAGAACTTTGAGAAGATGAATGTTGTTTAAGGCCTCCACTCCATGGCTTTGTCATGGTGACCCTGACAGACCAACACACCTACACTAAGTGCCCACAGAGCCTGTGGCCATTCTGGCAGCCACTCAGGACCTGGGATCTCCCTGACTTTGTGCTGAGAATTCCAACACGCTCCCTGCTCTAAATGCAGCATCTCTGGAAGTTTCATAGCTGTGCTCTGACCCAAGTCAACTGATGCCAAGCCAGGTGATACAACACCACCTCCAGGGTCATAGTGGAAAGGTTGTTCTTCCAGCCTAGATCTGTCCAGCTTAAGGCTGCTGTGAAGATCCTGCAGTCAGAAGCTTGCTCAGTCCAACACGACCTCGTAGAGAATGGTAGACAACCAGGTAGAGGGGGCATTGCCTTTTTTAAAAAGGTTTTGTTTATTTGTTTATTTTTGGAGCAGCTTTGAGTTCACAGAAAAACCGAGAGGAAGGTACAGAGATTTCCCACGTACTCCCTGTGCCCACACAGCTTCCCCACCGTCAACGCCCCGCCAGCTGGCACACTGTGACAGTGCTGAACCTACTTGACATAACAGTCACACTCGCTGAAGCTCCTAGGTTACCTTATGTTATGGTCCATGCTTTGCTTTTCCAGAGGGTCTTGGTCTGGTTACATTTAAGGTCTCAAAACTTCTGGTCTCATGATTGTTTTCACACTTAAAAATGATCGAAGGTTCTAAAGAACTTTTGTTTTTATGGGCTGTATCTATTCAATATTTATCATAGTGGAAATTAAAGTCAATCATTATTCACAATAATTGTTCTTTATTTGAGAATAATAGTAAGCCTTTTACACATGACTTTAAGTAAGCTACTTTAATGAAAAGTAACTATGTATTTTAATACAAAAAGTAATTTAGTGAAAAGAGTGGCATTCTTTTACTTTTAGGGGGCCAGGGGAATTCCTTTAATATCTGACTTAAGAGAACATAGCTGGATTCTCAATCTGCTTTTGTCTTTAATCTGTTCTGATCAGTTATCTTGATTGAAGAAAACCCAGCCTCGTATACAGATGCAGTCAGAACAGAGAGGCATACTTTTTAGGTAACCATGGATATTCTTCTTGGTACTACACCAAAACTTGTCAAGTGGAGTTACTTAGAGTTCAGGTACAATGTGGAAGCTGGAGATACATTGGTGACGCTTTCCTTCCCTGTTATATTAAAATGTACTTGTCTTCCTTGGACTTATTCTTCATTTTGTCACCTTAATTATTGATCACAGAGAGCTCTGGTTCACCAACTTATCCAAATCTTCCAAACATCGACACTTCCTTCACAAACATCCACCTTTGTGACTATCACCATCAATTACAGGAAAGTCTGTAAAGCATTGGGAATCTGGCCAAGCTCACAACCGCTGATACAGGTTTTCCAGAATTCTTAGTTTTGCTTGAAAACTCAAATTCTGTAATTGGCAACCGATATTGTTTTCCTCGAGGTGTCAGACTCACTTTATTCATTTTTGAGAAAATGTTGCCAAATACTCCAAGCTGAGAAATTATGGTTTGTCAGTCATTCTTTTAAGTAAAAATGGAGTTCCAGGAGAAAAGCAGTTGTCTTAACTCACAGTGCAGCCTCTCCCGCCGGGCCTCGGCCTGCAGACGCAGTTGTACTTCAGCATGAAGTTAGCATAGTTATCTATGCTTCACTCTTGATCTGGTGTCCCCAGGCACAGGGTGGTGACGGGCACTGTGACCGCTCCTGCAGTGGGTGCCAAGGATTGAATTTGTGCTGGGCACAAGGCTTTTCACCTGCAGTTGCTTTTGCATCTGATCAAGTGCCAACCTGGTAAGAAGGAGGTGACATCTTAGTACTGCGGTGAAGAGAGTTTTGACCTTGCAGACCTCACAGAGCCAGCGCAGGAGTGCACGGGAGCCGGCCCCCCTCTTTGAGAACTGCTGCCTTAGCTGTTCACCCCACACTCAGCCTTCCTGCAACCAGAGGACAGAATAAGATTTATTAAGTGAATGTCACGCTGCTGTCTATTAGCGAGGGCTCTATGTAGTCTCCCCAGAAGTCGGAGCTGCGGAGTCCGCAAGTCCTGAACAAACTTCTCTGCATCTTGATAGTGCTTACTTGCTGTCAGCAGCTTCTTGGCCTTGGAAGAGGCCCCTTCTCTAAGTTGTGAGCCGTGGAGACCAGCCACAACCCACTATTTGAATAGTTGCTCACTGATTTAGAAAAAAGAAAAAAAAAAAAATCAACCAACTAATCATCTCAGGGGTCCTAAACATTGAAGTTTGAACTGTCAACACCGAATGCCAAATGGTCTGGTTTGCATCCTGTCTGCAGGGGCCCTGCTGTTCATGATCCACCTCCTCAGCTCCGGCAGTCTGAAGTAGCAGCCCTAGGCCCTGTTCAGGCTGATTCATAAGCATGCTCCCTGCTTGGTCTTCCCAGAGGGCATGAGGTTGCTGAGCACATGCCTTTGGCCAGGAATGCTCTGTACTCTTTTCTTGAATTTCTATTAACTTTGTAGTTTTTGAGGGCTTTATTATGTTTCTGAATTTATATCTTTAAAAAAAAATTCAGAATCATATCAGTACGTTGGTTTTCAATCATGTATATGTGATTGATCACTTAGGCATGATCTTCCAGAGCTTTCTCTGAGTCATTTGGGAGCATTTGCCACAGTGCAGAAACAGGCTGGGTGGCCACCTGCAGGGGCCACCTGTGGTCTGCCTACGGTGTGAGGCTCCTCCTGTCTCAGGCAAGTCTGCCTGGCAGAGGTTTGGTTTCAGGCTGAGGCAATCAGAATTTTCTTTGTTTCTATTTTTAAATGCAGAAAAAGAAGGTAAGAAAGAAGGAGGGAATGTTTTACTGACTTCTCAAACTATAGAAGACTTAAAAAAAATAACAACCACTTAGGCTGAATTTCAATGCTTCCTCGTCTGGGCCTCCCTCTGCTGTGGACAGTGGCTTTCAGCGTTCCTGTGGTCAGTGGGACTGACCACGCCTACACAAAATGGGCTCGTAGCTGTGGACTGGTCTGGTTTCCCGGCTGTCCCGGCTCGGTGCTCTCTTCCTTAGCTCGCGTGATTTTCTTCTGCTTTACGTACCACTGCTGTTCACGCTCATCCGGGGAAGGCACGTCTGCACTTCCAATGGCCCATTTGAGTTTTGTGTGCAGCTGTCCTGCCCAGCTTCCCTGTGCCTTCTTTCTACATGGCATGAGCATCCTTCTTGGCCTGGGCACTCTCTGGGCTGTGCCAAAAAGAGAGGGATGAAGAGATGGGGAGGGACACACTGCAGGCCCCCAGGAGCAGAGCTCCCAGACTCCCCACTTCTGCCCGGCTTGGCTGCGACCGAGGGGCCCACGGCCCCCCCTTCAGGTTTGAAAATTTGTGTAAACGCCCACGGAATTGGACCCCCTTTACTTACTCTTACTGTCATCTGAAATGCTTAGGCCCAGAAGCATTTCAGATTCCAAATTCATTTAGATTTTCGAGTATTTGCATATGCATAGTGAGACACCTTGGGGATGGGACCCAACCCGAATACAAAATCGATTTATGTTTTTTACCCAGTGTGCAACAGCCTGAAGTAGTTTTGTACAGTTCTCCTGATGATTGTGTGCATGGAACAGTGTTATGGTGTGGCGTTTTCCTCGTGAGGCATCACATTGTCATTCTGAAAGGGATGCTCAACATGCAGCGGTTTACTCTAAAGGATCCAACTCAGGAGCAGTGAAAGGGGAGAGGTGCTGCGACTGTCCCTGGGAGCACCACCTCCCCACAAGTGCCCCCGAACCTGGCATCTCTCTGAATCTCAGCACTTGGTGGTTTCACGGAGGCTTCAGTATGTAGACGTGACTGATCAAATCACTGCCAGTCAACTGATAGGGCCTTCTAGACCCTCTTCTCCTGGAAGTGAGGAGTATAGGGCTGCTTAAATCCCAGCCATTCAGCTATGCCTTGGCCTTTCTGGGGAACAGCCCCATCCTGAAGTCATCCAGGGGACCAGTACTGGCTCTCCTAGCACCATGTGAAGGACGTTTGTCACATGGCAGTGCTAAGGGCCTTAGAAGCTCTTGCATAGGAACCAAGGACTAAGGTAAAGGGAAGATGCACCTGTCACCTCCATCAGTCCAGAGGTTATGAGGGACTCAGGAGCTCTGTGTGTCAGAAACCAGAAGCAGGACCAGAGGTACATTTCTTATTATGTCACAGTGTCCTACACTCGACATGCATTACTTTAATAATGTGGTAACAGAAATCAGCTTCATTCTTTTCAAAATGAAGGAGGACAGAAAGTTGGGAAAATTAGTCCATTTTCCATGGGTTCTTAGTGAGAAGCCAGAACCTAGGGAAAAAACGTTAGCGTTTGAGTTGCAAAGCTTAATGAGCTTGATTCCTACTGAAAACTGAGAGAGCAGAACACTCCAGCCTCACCGTGGAGGGCATCCCCAGGATGAAATGAGACCATCCAGTCTAATGGTCAGGCAGATGTGGGTTGAGGCTACTGCAGATGGAGGCCAGCCTCCCCTAGGAGTTTGCACCAAACCCCAGCACCAAGAGTGTTTTTCAAGATGACCCTGGGGTTTTGTATTTGTGGGGCTAAGGATCTTTGGCCTGTTCACCTAAGGGGTGACCGGGGAACTTGATCAGAAGGAAGGCCTAAAGGAATCTGCATGCGCTATGTAAAAAATGAGTCTCTAGGAGAGTGGGGGGTTGGCTAGTGGTTCTTGGGCACGGACAGATCTCCCGGTGACTGTGGCAGGGGTGGTGGGGACCCCATGATCAAAGGGCGGCTCTGGCCTGGGACAGCCAGCTGACTGCTCTGGTGACCTCAGGTTGTGCCTCTTCCCCTCTGCACCTCACTCTCTTCACCTCCCAGAGGCACCCTGCGACTCTGGGGCTCCCTTCAACCATCCATGATTAGTTCCAACCGGGTCTCCCAGGCAAGTCTGGAAAAGGTGATTCCAGGGGTTTCCTTATTTCTAATTACTTCATACTGTAACTACTTCTTTGGGAGTTTTAAAAAAATTTAGTTTAATCTGGTCAGGGACCTGGAAATGAATGGGTCCATTCTAGGAGCAGTTACCGCTAGGTGAGAAGGGAGTGCAGCCATGAAGGAGGAGGCTGGCCTCTGCCTGCAGGAGGAGGCTGGCCTCTGCTGGCAGGCGGTCAGCAACCAGGCCCTTGGTCTGCAGGCTGGAGCCGTCCAAGTCCTAAGAAGCACTATGTACTCTCCATCACTCGTTGACCTTTTAGCCCAGGTGTGGACAGGCCATGTCTGCCTGTTGGGAGGGAAATTGGTAAAGCTTATCAAAGGATGCTTGTCTGAGCCGTTGGCACTTTGAGCTGGGCAAAAGCATGGGCCCCGTCTCTGCTGGTGACCTGATCAAGGCAGCCTCCTTCAAAGGAGATTTGATGAAACACAGGTCAGGACAGCCTCGGATTTCCAAGGGAACACAATGCCAGAGCGCCAGCGCATCAGAGGAACGTGCAGACTGGAGATGGAGCCTGCCTGTCTCCTCCTGCCTCAAGACCTGCTGCGGTGGCAAGTCACCTGCGTGCTGTGGAGTGCTCACTTGGCCCTGCTTCAGCCACACAGTGGGGGGAAGGGGTTTGATGCACTTCAACCAAAGCAGATAGAGAGGCGGTCGGCTGTCTGTACTGCCTGGGGTCCAGCCTGCCCCTCAGGAGGGGTCACGGTCAGCAGCCCCCATGCGTCCTCCTGTGTGGGTGACTTGGGGGAAGGTGCAGCTGATGGAGGACACCCTCCCTGTTGGACCTGACTAATGTGCAGCCTGCCACAAAATTTAAATGCCAGCCCCCCTCAGGTAGCGCAGGAGGGCAAGGGTGGGCGTTAGGTCAAGGGGCTCCCGCTGAAGTCCCGGGCACTACTTCTATTCTTTGAAATAAAGAGAAGTGTGTTGTCAGGCCTTGATGCGCCCCACGGAAAGCGGGAGGGTGCAGCCAGCTGCCTAGGATTGGGGTTCCCAGAGCCCCCAGTGCAGCTCTGCGCCGTCCCCCGCTGTGGAGTCCTGTGAGGCTGGCCTTCACCACATCCCAGGACACGCCTGGGACCCGGAGGAATCCTCTTGGCCTTCCTCTGGCTGGCTCATGTTCCCTGTCAGGAGCTGGGGCCGCCATGGGACCCCGAGAGGAGGTCACAAACAGCTCCCGGGGAGGACCGGAGGTGGCCCGCCAGCCACACACGACACGGAAGGTGTCTCAGCTCGGGCTGCTGCAACAGCACCACAGCCTGAATCTTAAACAACGCAAGCGTCAGTTTCAAAGTTCTGGGGGCTGGGAAGCCCAGGATGCAGACGCTGGTTCACTCCTGTCTGGGAAGGTCCTGTTTTCTGGCCCTCGATGGGCTTCTGCTTTCTGTCCTCACGTGTTAGAAGCAGGGAGACAGTTCTTGGGGCCCCTGCACGTGGGCACTAATCCCATTCCTGAGAGATCTGCCCTGTCACCCGGTCTTCTTCCAAGCCCTCCCCACACTGAAGTCATCATCTTGGGGTGGGAATTTCAACATATGGACCTATGAACTTGGGGGTTGTAAGCATTCGGGCACCGTGCACGAGAAGGACTGAGCATGCCGTCCCTCAGAGACGCACTTCCAGAAGTCTCTGTCAGGAAGGAGGGGAGGACAAAGAGAGCCAGGCCCAGGGTCAGGCTGGACTGGGCTTTGAGTGGCCAGGGTGGCATGACATTGTTGCAGTCCAGGAGAGGATGTGGGCTTGCGGAGGACACTGCTGCAGGCCCTCCTGCTGACCACAACGTGTGTGGCGTGGGGCAGGCCGTGGGGACTCTTGGGGACAGAGGCGCAGCCAGCCTGCACTCCCAGGCATTTTAAAATCTCAGTAGCATTACTGTGCTTGAGAGGGCCCTAGTGGACTGCCGGGCATTGCTGCAGCTAGCACCATCTGGGAGCGCGACCATTCGGGGACTGTCAGGGCTGGAGTTGAGTTAAGAATAGTCCTGGCCTTCCCTGCGGAGAGCCAGGAGCCAGGCTGAGCCACAGGGCAAGCTCAGGGGCTGCCCAGACCCCAGCTCCTCCGGCCCAAAAGCATCTCGACTGTTTTCTGAGGGCTTGTTGGGTAATAAATACTTTATCATCAAACTAGTTAGCAAAACATTTTAAAAAATGTGTAAGCATACAACAACCGAGGGAATGATGTGCCCAACACTCAGGTTCTCTCTGTTCAAGTCTGAAAAGTTTCAAAAGGCTCCTGTTGTAACCTGTGTTGCAGCCTGTGTTGTAGCCTGTGTTGTAACCTGTGTTGTAGCCTGTGTTGCATCCTGTGTTGTAACCTGTGTTGTAACCTGTGTTGCAGCCTGTGTTGTAACCTGTGTTGCATCCTGTGTTGTAACCTGTGTTGCATCCTGTGTTGCAGCCTGTGTTGCAACCTGTGTTGTAGCCTGTGTTGCATCCTGTGTTGCAGCCTGTGTTGTAGCCTGTGTTGCAGCCTGTGTTGTAACCTGTGTTGCATCCTGTGTTGCAGCCTGTGTTGTAACCTGTGTTGCAGCCTGTGTTGTAACCTGTGTTGCATCCTGTGTTGCAGCCTATGTTGTAACCTGCGTTGCATCCTGTGTTGTAACCTGTGTTGCATCCTGTGTTGTAACCTGTGTTGCAGCCTGTGTTGCATCCTGTGTTGCAGCTTGTGTTGTAACCTGTGTTGCATCCTGTGTTGCATCCTGTGTTGCAGCTTGTGTTGTAACCTGTGTTGTAGCCTGTGTTGCATCCTGTGTTGCATCCTGTGTTGCAGCTTGTGTTGTAACCTGTGTTGTAGCCTGTGTTGCATCCTATGTTGTAACCTATGTTGCATCCTGTGTTGCAGCCTGTGTTGCAGCCTGTGTTGCAGCCTGTGTCATAAACTGTATTGCAGCCTGTGTTGCAGCCTGTGTTGTAACCTGTGTTGCAGCCTGTGTCTCAGCCTGTGTTGCAGCCTGTGTCATAAACTGTATTGCAGCCTGTGTTGCAGTCTGTGTTGTAACCTGTGTTGCAGCCTGTGTCGCAGCCTGTGTTGCAGCCTGTGTCATAAACTGTATTGCAGCCTGTGTTGCAGCCTGTGTTGTAACCTGTGTTGCAGCCTTTGTTGCAGCCTGTGTTGTAACCTGTGTTGCAGCCTGTGTTGCAGCCTGTGTTGTGTGCCTTTAGTCATGAGGGACCGAGAATCAAAACCATGAGACACCACGTCACCCACAAGTCTGGCTAGTACCAAGAGCCAGGTAAGAGCGGGCATTGCTGAGGACGGAAGGAGCCCGCGTCCACCGCTGGTGCGAGTGGAGAAGAGTCCAGCCTCTCTGGGGACCAGTCTGGCATTGCCTCAGAAATGCCAGGGGACCCAGCTTTTCCCCTCCTAGGTGGATGCAGAGGAATGAAAGCAGAAGTGCACCAAATTCATAGTGGGAGCATCCATCACAGCCAAGGGCGGAAGAAGCGTGCATGCTGGGCAACTGGCAAGGACGAAGGGAACGTTCGTCCCTGCGGCGGAATGGAGGGCAGTTCTGAGCCGTGAGACAACCCCATGAGCCAGACCCTGTTCTGCTGAGTGACAAGCCAGATGAGAGAGGCCACGGGCTGTGGGAGGCCATTCACAGCAACGTCAGGAACAGAAAGGACTGGAAGTGAGACAGGCATGGTAGCTGAAGGGTACAGGGTCTTTCCAAGGTGGGGCAAGTGCTCTAAGTTTGGCAACCGCTGCCCGCATCCTTGGATATCCCCCCAACGGCTGGATCTGCACGCACTGAGGGAGTGCTATGTCGGTGAATCATTCCACAGCAAGTTGCTTTAAAAGTGAAATTCTCTCCTAGTATTTTCTAATTAACAAATAAAAACTCCCTGCATTTATAATGCGCAACCTGTCTCCATCTACACCCGCGCCGCTGAGTGGCTGAATCAGGCTAGTTAGCGCACATAGTAACCCGCATTCTTGTTATTTTGGTGGTGAGAACATTGAAAATCTACTGTCTCAGCCATTTCCAAGAACATAATACACAATTACCTGTAGAACCATGCTGTACCAACGGGGCCCGTGGACTCATTTGTCCTGATGAAATTCCTCTCTCCTGACCAACATCTCTTCCAGTATTCTTCACATAAAGAAAATAAATATCACTGGAGACGGGCAAGTCTCACTTCCTCCTGCCAGGGCAGCCAGGACCTTGGATGGCCCTTGCCGTCTGGGGTCAGGTGGCCAGTCCACAGGCCTCTGAGCATCTTCCCCACATTTCTCATCTAGGTGAGGCTGTAGTGCTACTGTGCCCATTGGGCAGATGTACCCACTGTGGTCCAGAAAGGTCTCCATTGAGCTACCCAAGGGCAAAAAACTAGGCTGACTGGAGCCCACAACTGGACAGATGCTGTATTTTCTCTGTACTGAATGCCTACATTTTCTTTCTCTATTTTTCCGGCAAGATTCTTTGGCTAAACCTCACAAATAATCTCATTAATCTGCTTCCAAGAAAAGAGCAGTGTGAATAACATTAACAGCCCGTATGCCACATGCAGAAATAGAAAAAAATCATACCTAGTATTTTGCAGGAAACATCTTATAGTCCTAAGGTAATTTTATAAATCCTTTCTAAAAGGTAAAGAATTAAAATTCCAAACAGCCTCAACACAAGACCCACATTTCTTACACAGGCTCAACAAATTCTCACCTCCCAGACCTGCAAATGTAACCAATCTCCCAATAAAACTTGGAAATGTCACCACTCTTGTAGACACAGGAAGAAACGCAGAGGAGCTAAGAGCTAGTTTTTCAGATGCTCTTCCTGGGAGAAAAGGGATGGATGAAGCATTGGCTGCAAAATAGAGACGAATAAAACAGCTCAGTTATACTGAATCCCATTCACAGGACACTCTGGGATCTCCCTCCCCAGGCCCTGCTCTGCTCACTTTAAGGGAACAGCACTGAGCCCCCAGGACAAGCTGCTGGGGCACAGTCTTCCTTTAGGCCCCTGTATCCACCAGGGACTATGGGGGACAACAAGAGGGGCACCAGGCTCTGTGGGGGACACCAAGAGGAGCACCAGGCACTGTGGGTGAAACAAAGAGGAGCACCAGGCAAGTTGGGGGACACCAAGAGGAGCACCAGACTCTGTGGGGGACACCAAGAGGAGCACCAGGCACGATGGGGGACACCAATAGGAGCACCAGGCATTGTGGGAGACACCAAGAGGAGCACAATACTCTGTGGGGACACCAAGAGGAGCACAAGACTCTGTGGGGGACACCATGAGGAGAACCAGGCTCTGTGGGGGACATCAAGAGGAGCACAAGGCACTGTGGGGGACACCAAGAGGAGCACCAGGCATTGTGGGAAAAACCAAGAGGAGCACGAGACTCTTTGGGGGACACCATGAGGAGAACCAGGCTCTGTGGGGGACACCAAGAGGAGCACCAGGCACTGTGGGGGACACCAAGAGAAGCACCAGGCATTGTGGGAGATACCAAGAGGAGCACAATACTCTGTGGGGACACCAAGAGGAGGACGAGACTCTGTGGGGGACACGAGGAGGAGCATCAGGCACCGTGGGGGACACCAAGAGGAGCACTAGGCACTGTGGGGACACCAAGAGGAGCACCAGGCACTGTGGGGGACATCAAGAGGAGCACCAGGCTCTGTGGGAGACACCTAGGGGAGAAGGAGACACTGTGACGGACACCAAGAGGAGCACCAGGCTCTGTGGGGGACACCAAGAGGAGCACCAGGCACTGTGGGGGACACCAAGAGGAGCACCAGGAACTGTGGGGACACAAAGAGGAGAAACAAGCACTGTGGGGACACCCAGAGGAGCATGAGACTCTGTGGGGGACACCAAGAGGAGAACCAGGCTCTGTGGAGGACATCAAGAGGAGCATCAGGCTCTGTGGGGGACACCAAGAAGGGCACCAGACACTGTGGGGACACCAAGAGGAGCAGCAGGCACTGTGAAGGACAAGAGAAGAGCACCAGGCACTGTGGGGGACACCAGGAGGAGCATCAGGCACAGTGGGAGACACCAATAGGAGCACCAGGTACCGTGGGGGACACAAAGAGGAGCACCAGGCACTGTGGAGGACACGAAGAGGAGAACCAGGCTTTGTGGGGGACACGAAGAGGAGCAGCAGGCACAGTGGGAATATAAAGAGGAGCACCAAGCTCAGTGGGGGAAAACAAGAGGAGCACCAGGCATTGTGGGGGACACAAAGGGGAGCACCAGGCTCTGTGGGGGACACCAAGAGGAGCACCAGGCACTGTGGGGGACACCAAGAAAGGCACCAGGCACTGTGGGGGAAGCAATGGGAGAACAAGGCTCTGTGGGGGACACCAAGAGGAGCACCAGGCACGATTGGGGACACCAAGAGGAGCACCAGGCACTCTAGGGGACACCAGAGGAGCACCAGGCTCTGTGGGGGACACCAAGAAGGCACCAGGCACTGTGGGGGACACCAAGACGAGCACCATGCACCGAGGGGAATACCGAGAGGAGAACCAGGCACAGTGGGGGACAACAAGAGGAGCACCAGGCACTGTGCGGACACCAAGAGGAGCACCAGGCTCTTTGGGGTACACAAAGAGGAGCAACAGGCTCTGTAGGGGACACCAAGAAGGAAACCAGTCACTATGGGTACACCAAGAGGAGCACCAGCCTCTATGGGGGACACCAAGAGGAGCACCAGGCTCTGTGGGTACACCAAGAAGGGCCCCAGGCCCTGTGGGGACATCAAGAGGAGCACCAGGCACTGTGGGGGACACCAAGAAGGGCACCAGGCACTGTGGGGGACAAGAAGAGAAGCACCAGGCACTGTGGGAGACATGAAGAGGAGCAAAAGGCACTGTGGGAGACACCAAGAGGAGCACCCACTCTGTGGGGGACACCAAGAGGAGCACCAGGCACTGTGGGGGACACCAAGAGGAGCACCAGGCTCCGTGAGGACACCAAGAGGAGAACCATGCACTGTAGGGGACACCAAGAAGAGCACCAGGCTCGGTGGGGGACACCAAGAGGAGCACCAGGCACTGTGAAGGACTCCAAGAGGAGCACCAGGCTCTGTGGGGGAAACCAACGGAGCACCAGGCTCTGTGGGGGAAACCAAGAGGGGCACCAGGCACTGTGGGGACACCAATAAGGGCACCAGGCACTGTGGGGGACACGAAGAGGAGCACCAGGCACGTTGGGAGACATGAAGAGGAGCACCAGGCTCTGTAGGAGACACCAAGAGGAGCACCAAGCTCTGGGGTACACCAAGAGGAGCACCAGGCACTGTGGGTGACACCAAGAGGAGCATCAGGCATGGTGGGAGACACCAAGAGGAGCACCAGGCTCTGTGGGGAAACCAAGAGGAGCACGAGACTCTCTGGGGGACACCATGAGAAGAACCAGGCTCTGTGGGGGACACCAAGAAGGGCACCAGTCACTGTGAGGACACCAGGAGGAGCATCAGGCACGGTGGGGGACACCAAGAGGATTACCAGGTACCGTGGGGGACACCAAGATGAGTACCAGGCACTGTGGGTGACACGAATAGGAGCACAAGGCTCTGTGGGGGACACGAAGAAGAGCACCAGGCACCGTAGGTTACACCAGGAGGAGCACCAGGCTTCTAGGGGGACACAAAGAGGAGCAACAGGCACTGTGGGGTTACGAAGAGCAGCACCAGGCACTGAGGGGGACACCAAGAGGAGCACCAGGCTCTGTGGGGGACACCATGAAGGGCACCAGGCACAGTGGGGACACCAAGAGGAGTACCAGGCTTTGTGGGGGACATCAAGAAGAGCACCAGGCACTGTGCGCTACAGAAAGAGGAGCAACAGGCTCTGTGGGGGACACCAAGGGGAGCACCAGACACTGTGGGGGACACCAAGCAGGGCACCAGGCAATGTGGGGACACAAAAAGGAGCAGCAGGCTCTGTGGGGGACACCAAGGGGAGCAACAGGCACTGTGGGGACACAAAGAGGAGCACCAGGTTCTGTGGTGGACACCAAGGGAGCACCAGGCTCTGTGGGCGACACAAAGAGGAGCACCAAGCACTGTGGGGGACAACAAGAGGAACACCAGGCACTGTGGGAGACATCAAGAAGAGCACAAGACACTGTCGGGGAGAGCCAGAGGAACTCCAGGCTCTGTGGGGGACAAAAGAGGAGCTCCAGGCTCTCCGGGGGACACCAAGAGGAGCACCAAGCACTGTGGGCACAACAAGAGGAACACCAGGCACTGTGGGGGACACCAAGAAGATCACAAGGCACTGGGGGGGACACCAAGAGGAGTACCAGGATCTGTTTGGGACACCAAGAGGAGCACCAACACGTTGGGGGACAACAAGAGGAGCACCAGGCATTGTGGGGGACACCAATAAGGGCACCAGGCTCTGTGGGGGACACAAAGAGGAGCCCAAGACTCTGTGGGGATAACAATAAGAGAACCAGGCTCTGTGTGGACACCAAGAGTAGCACCAGGCACTGTGGGGGACACCAAGAGGAGCACCAGGCTATGTGGGGACACCAAGAGGAGTATGACTCTGTGGGGGACACCAAGAGAACCAGGCTCTGTGGGGGACACCAAGAAGGGCACCAGGCACTGTGGGGACATCAAGAGGAGCACCAGGCACTGTGGGGGACACCAAGTAAGGCACCACGCACTGTGGAGACACTAAGAGGAGCACCAGGCACTGTGGGGGATACCAAGAGGTGCACCAGGCTCTGTGGGGGACAACAAGTGGAGCAGAAGGCACTGTGGGGACACGAAGAGGAGCACTAGGCTCTGTGGGGGACACAAAGGGGAATAGCAGGCACTGTTGAAGACACCAAGAGGAGCACCAGGCTCTGTGGGGGACAACAAGAGGAACTCCAGGCTCTGTGGGGGACACCAAGAGGAGCACCAGGCTCTGTGACGGACACCAAGAGGAGCACCAGGCTCTGTGGGCGACACAAAGAGGAGCACCAGACACTGTAGGAGACATGAAGAAGAGCACCAGGCACTGTGGGAGACACGAAGAGGAGCAGCAGGCACTGTGGGAGACACCAAGAGGAGCACCAGGCACTGTGGGGGACAACAAGAGGAGCACCCAGCACTGTGGGCAACACGAAGAGGAGCAGCAGGCACTGTGGGAGACACCAAGAGGAGCACCAGGCACTGTGTAGGATATCAGGAGGAGCACCAGGCGCTGTGGGAGACAACAAGAAGGGCTCCAGGCACTATGGGGACACCAATAGGAGCACCAGGCTCTGTGTGGGACTACAAGAGGAGCACCAGGCACTGTGGCAGAAAACAAAAGGGCACCAGGCACTGTGGGGACACCAATAGGAGCACCAGACACTGTGGGGGATACCAAGGGGTGCACCAGACACTTTGGGGACACCATGAGGAGCACCAGGTTATGTGGTGGACAGCAAGAGGAGCACCAGGCACTGTGGGGGACACCGAGAAGAGTACAAGCCACTGTGGGGGACACCAAGAGGGGCACCAGGCACATTGGGGGACACCAAGATGAGCATCAGACTCTGTGGGGGACACCAAGAGGAGCACCAGGCACTGTGGGGGACACCAAGAGGAGCACCAGGCTCTGTGGGGGAAACCAAGAAGGGCACCAGGCACTGTGGGTGACACCAAGAGGAGCAGCAGGCTCTGCGGGGGACACCAAGAGGAGCACCAGGCATTGTGGGAGACACCAATGGGAGCACCAGGCTCTGTGGTGACAACAAGAAGAGCACGAGACTCTGTGGGGACACCAAGAGGAGCACCAGGCTCTGTTGGGGACACAAAGAGGAACACCAGGCACTGTGGGAGACACGAAGAAGAGCACAAGGCACTGTGGGGACACCAAGAGGATCACCAGGCACTGTGAAGGACAGCAAGAGTAGCACCAGGCTCTGTGGGGGAAAAAAGAAGGGCACCAGGCTCTGTCGGGGACAGCAAGATGAGCACCTGGCTCTGTGGTGAACAACAAGAGGAGCACCAGGCTCTGTGGGGGACACCAAGAAGAGCACCAGGCACTGTGCTCGAAATGAAGAGGAGCATCAGGCACTGTTGGAGACACCAAGAGGAGCACCAGGCTCTGTGGGACACCAAGAGGAGCACCAGGCACTGTGGGAGACAACAAGAAGGCACCAGGCACTGTGGGGACACCAAGAGGAGCACCAGACACCGTGGTGGACACCAAGAGGAGCACCAGGCACTGTAGGGACACCAAGAGGAGCACCAGGCACTGTGGGGGACAGCAAGAGGAGTACCAGGCTCTGTGGGGTCACCAAGAGTGGCATAAGGCACTATGTGGGACACCAAGAGGAGTACCAGGCTCTTTGGGGACACCAAGAGGAGCACCAGGCTCAGTGGGAGACACCAAGGGGAGCACCAGGCTCTGTGGGGGATACGAAGAAGGGCACCAGGCACTGTGGGGATGCAAAGAGGAGCACCAGGCTCTTTGGGGGACACCAAGAGGAGAACCAGGCTCTGTGGGGGAAAACAAGAAGCGCACCAGGCAATGTGGGGGACAACGAGAGGGTCACCAGGCTCTCTGGCGGACACCAAGAGGAGCAGCAGGCTCTGAAGGGAAACTAAGAGGAGCACCAGGCACTGTTGGGGACACCAAGCGGAGCACCAGGCACTGTGTGGGACACCAAGAGGAACAGCACGCTCTGAGGGGGACACCAAGATGAGCCCCAGGCTCTGTGGGGTCACAAACAGGGGAACAAGGCACTGTGGGGGACACCAAAAGGAGCACCAGGCTCTTTGGAAACACCCAGAGGAGCACAAGGCTCTGTGGGGGACACCACGAGAAGCACCATGTGCTGTGGGGGACACGAAGTAGAGCACCAGGCTCTGTGGTGACACCATGAGGAGCACCAGGCTCTTGGGGACCACTGAGAGGAGCAGCAGGCTCTGGGGGGACACCAAGAGTTGCAGGAGGCTCTGTGGGGACACCAAAAGGAGCACGATGCTCTGTGGGGGCCACGAAAAAGGGTACCAGTCACTGTGGGGACACAAAGAGGAGTACCATTCTCTGTGGGGACACCAAGAAGAGCACCAGTTACTGTGGGGGACACCAAGAGGAGCACCAGGCACTGTGGGGACAACACGAGGAGCACCAGGCACCGTGGGGCACACAAAGAAGCGCACCAGGCACCATGGGGAACACCAGGAGGAGCACCAGGCACCATGGGAGACACCAAGAGGAGCACCAGGTACTGTGGGGGACACCAAGAGTAGTACCAGGCACTGTGGGGGACACAAAGAGCAGCACCAGGCATTGTGGGGACACCAGGAGCAGCACCAGGCACTGTGGGGGGCAAAAAGAGGCGCACCAGGCACTGTGAAGGACACCAGGAGGAAGACCAGGTACAGTGGGGGACACCAAGAGGAGCACCCGTCACTGTGGGGGCACTTAGAGGAGCAGAAGGCACTGTGGTGACACCAAGAGGGGCACCAGGGACTGTGGGAACACCAAGAGGAGCACCAGGCACTGTGGGGTACACAAAGAAAAGCACCAGGCACCGTAGTGGACACCAGGAGGAGCACCAGGCACCGTGGGGGACACCAAGAGTGGCACCAGGCTCTGTGGGAGACACCAAGAGGAGCACCAGGCACTGTGGGGGACATCAAGTGGAGCACCAGGCTCTGTGGAGGACACCAAGAAGGGCTCCAGGCACTGTCGGCGACATGAAGACGAGCAGCAGACACTGTGGGAGACACCAAGAGGAGCACAAGGGGCTGTGGGGGACAGTAAGCGGAGCACCAGTCCCTTTGGGGACACTACGAGGAGTACCAGGCTCTGTGGGGACACCAAGAGGTGCACCACCCTCTGGGGGGACACCAAGAGGAGCACCAAGCTCTCTGGGGGACACCAAGAGGAGCACCAGGCACTGTGGGGGACAACAAGAGGAGCACCAGGCTCTGTTGGGGACACAAAGAGGAGCACCAGGCACTGTGGGAGACACGAAGAAGAGCACAAGGCACTGTGGGGACACCAAGAGGAGCACCAGGCACTGTGTGGGACACCAAAAGGAGCACCAGGCTCTTTGGAAACACCCAGAGGAGCACAAGGCTCTGTGGAGGACAACACAAGAAGCACCTGGTGCTGTGGGGGACACGAAGTAGAGCACCAGGCTCTGTGATGACACCATGAGGAGCAGCAGGCTCTGGGGGGACACCAAGAGGAGCAACAGGCCCTGTGGGGACAC
The DNA here is from genome assembly GCF_902686455.1 of Sciurus vulgaris. Taxonomy (NCBI): domain Eukaryota; kingdom Metazoa; phylum Chordata; class Mammalia; order Rodentia; family Sciuridae; genus Sciurus; species Sciurus vulgaris. Next base: position 4,856,344 of record NC_136464.1, read on the forward strand.
CAAAAGGAGCACGATGCTCTGTGGGGGCCACAAAAAAGGGCACCAGTCACTGTGGGAACACAAAGAGGAGTACCATTCTCTGTGGGGGACACCAAGAGGAGCACCAGTTACTGTTGTGGACACCAAGAGGAGCACCAGGCACTGTGGGGACAACACGAGGAGCACCAGGCACTGTGGGGCACAAGAAGAAGTGCACCAGGCACCATGGGGATCACCAGGAGGAGCACCAGGCACCGTGGGGGACACCAAGAGTAGTACCAGGCACTGTGGGGGACACAAAGAGCAGCACCAGGCATTGTGGGGACACCAGGAGCAGCACCAGGCACTGTGGGGGGCAAAAAGAGGCGCACCAGGCACTGTGAAGGACACCAGGAGGAAGACCAGGTACAGTGGGGGACACCAAGAGGAGCACCCGTCACTGTGGGGGCACTTAGAGGAGCAGAAGGCACTGTGGTGACACCAAGAGGGGCACCAGGGACTGTGGGAACACCAAGGGGAGCACCAGGCACTGTGGGGTACACAAAGAAAAGCACCAGGCACCGTAGTGGACACCAGGAGGAGCACCAGGCACCGTGGGGGACACCAAGAGTGGCACCAGGCTCTGTGGGAGACACCAAGAGGAGCACCAGGCACTGTGGGGGACACCAAGTGAAGCACCAGGCTCTGTGGAGGACACCAAGAAGGTCTCCAGGCACTGTCGGCGACACGAAGACGAGCAGCAGGCACTGTGGGAGACACCAAGAGAAGCACCAGGGGCTGTTGGGGACACTAAGAGGAGTACCAGGCTCTGTGGGGGACAACAAGAGGAGTCCCACGCTCTGTGGGGGACACCAAGAGGTGCACCACCCTCTGGGGGGACACCAAGAGGAGCACCAAGCTCTCTGGGGAACACCAAGAGGAGCACCAGGCACTGTGCGGGACACCATAAGTAGCACCAGGCACTGTGGGGGACAACAAGAAGTGCACCAGGCTCTGTGGGGGCACCGAGAGAAGCAACAGGCACTGTGGGGGACACCAAGAGGGGCACCAGGCACTGTCGGGCAAACCAAAAAGGGCACCACGCACTTTGGGGGAAACCAAGAGGAGCACCAGGCACGTTGGAGGACACCAAGAGGAGCACCAGGCATTTTGGGGGACACCAATAAGGGCACCAGGCTCTGTGAGGGACACCAAGAGGAGCACCAGGCACTGTGGTGGACACAAAGCGGGGCAGCAGGCACTGTGGGAGACACCAATAAGGGCACCCGGCACTGTGGGGGACACCAAGAGGAGCACGAGACGCTGAGGGGGACACCAATAAGGGCACCAGGCTCTGTGGGGGACACCAAGAGGATCACGAGACTCCGAGGGTGACACCACGAAGAGATCCAGATTCTGTGTGGACACTAAGAGGAGTACGAGGCACTGTGGGGGACACCAAGATGAGCACCAGGCTCTGTGGGGACACCAAGAGGAGTACGAGACTCTTTGGGGGACACCAAGAGGAGAACAAGGCTCTGTGGTGACACCAAAAGGAGAACCACGCTCTGTGGGGGAAAACAAGAAGGGCACCAGGCAATGTGCGGGACACCAAGAGGGTCACCAGGCTCTGTGGCAGACACGAACAGGAGCACCAGGCTCTGAGGGGGACACCAAGAAGGGCACCAGGCTCTGTGGGGACACCAAGAGGAGTACGAGACTCTTTGGGGGACACCAAGAGGAGAACCAGGCTCTGTGGGGACACCAAAAGGAGAACCACGCTCTGTGGGGGAAAACAAGAAGGGCACCAGGCACTGTGGGTCATCAAGAGGAGCACCATGCACTGTGGGGGATACGCAGAGGAGCACCAGGCACTGTGGGGACACCAGGAGCAGCACCAGGCACTGTTGGGGACACCAAGAGGAGCACGAGGCACTGAAGGGGACACCAAGAAGGGCACCAGGCTCTGTGGGGACAACAAGAGGAGTACGAGACTCTTTGGGGGACACCAAGAGGAGAACCAGGCTCTGTGGTGACACCAAAAGGAGAACCAAGCTCTGTGGGGGAAAACAAGAAGGGCACCAGGCAATGTGCGGGACACCAAGAGGGTCACCAGGCTCTGTGGCAGACACGAACAGGAGCACCAGGCTCTGAGGGGGACACCAAGAAGGGCACCAGGCACTGTGGGGACATCAAGAGGAGCACCATGCACTGTGGGGGATACGCAGAGGAGCACCAGGCACTGTGGGGACACCAGGAGCAACACCAGGCACTATTGGGGACACCAAGAGGAGCATGAGGCACTGAAGGGGACACCAAGAAGGGCACCAGGCTCTGTGGGGACAACAAGAGGAGCACCAGGCACTGTTGTGACACCAAGAGGAGCACCAGGCACTGTGGGAGACAACAAGATGGGCACCAGGCACTGTGGGGACACCAAGAGGTGCAGCAGGCTAGGTGGGAGACATCAAGGGGAGCACCAGGCACTGTGGGGACACCAAGAGAAGGACTAGGCTTGTTGAAAACACCAAGGGGAGCACCAGGCACTCTGGGGGACAACAAGAGGAGCACCAGGCTCTGTGGGGACAACAAGAGGGGCACCAGTCTCTGTTGGGGACACAAAGAGGAGTACCAGGCACTGTGGGAGACACGAAGAAGAGCACAAGGTACTGTGGGGACACCAAGAGGATCACCAGGCACTGTGAAGGACAGCAAGAGTAGCACCAGGCTCTGTGGGGGAAAAAAGAAGGGCACCAGGCTCTGTGGGGGACAGCAAGATGAGCACCAGGCTCTGTGGCGGACACCAAGAGGAGCACCAGGCTCTGTGGGGGACACTAAGAGGAGCACGAGACTCTGAGGGGGACACCAATAGGGCACCAGGCACTGTGGGGACACCAAGAGGAGAACGAGACTCTTTGGGGGACACCAAGAGGAGAACCAGGCTCTGTGGGGACACCAAAAGGAGAACCATGCTCTGTGGGGGAAAACAAGAAGGGCACCAGGCAATGTGCGGGACACCAAGAGGGTCACCAGGCTCTGTGGCAGACACGAACAGGAGCACCAGGCTCTGAGGGGGACACCAAGAAGGGCACCAGGCACTGTGGGGACATCAAGAGGAGCACCATGCACTGTGGGGGATACGCAGAGGAGCACCAGGCACTGTGGGGACACCAGGAGCAGCACCAGGCACTGTTGGGGACACCAAGAGGAGCACGAGGCACTGAAGGGGACACCAAGAAAGGCACCAGGCTCTGTGGGGACAACAAGAGGAGCACCAGGCACTGTTGTGACACCAAGAGGAGCACCAGGCACTGTGGGAGACAACAAGATGGGCACCAGGCACTGTGGGGACACCAAGAGGTGCACGGGGCACTGTGGGGGACAACAAGAGGAGCATCAGGCACTGTGTGGACACCAAGAGGAGCACCAGGAAATGTCCGGGACACCAAGGGAAGCACCAGGCTCTGTGGGGTCACCAAGAGGGGCACAAGACACTGTGGGGGACACCAAGAGGAGCACAAGGCTTTGAGAGGGACACCAAGAGGAGCACCAGGCACTGTGGGGACATCAAGAGGAGCACCAGGCACTGTGGGGACAACAAGACGAGCAACAGGCACTGTGGGGGACACCAAGAAGGGCACCAAGAACTGAGGGGACACCTAGAGGAGCACGAGGCACTGTGAAGGACACCAAGAGGAGCACCAGGCTCTTTGGGGG